>NC_044390.1:69472174-69778216 GCF_006542625.1 Nomascus leucogenys
AATAGCTAAAATATGACAAGTGTCATGTGAGCAAAGCATAGAAAAAAAGGCCATGGAAGTTCAGCAAGGGTATAGTTTCCGTGTGCAGAACAATCTGATAAGCCTTCTCAGAAGAAATGGAATTGGAGCTGGGATCTGAGGTTTAGATTAGCAGAGAGGGCAGTGGGAAGGACATTTCAGGGAGGAAAGAAGCAAAGACACAGAAATGAAAAAGTAGAATACATGTTTGGGTGGGGCAGGATGATGAAAGCAATGAGAAGATTAATTTGTTTGGAGCAAAAATCCTCCCATCCCCATCACCAATCCTATTAACTCAAGGGTTCATTTAGTTAAAGTACAGTAAAGCTTCAGTCCCTTACTTACCCTTTTCAGTCCCAGTTTCCTTATTTGTAAAATGAGGTTAATCATACCTACCAGCCATAGATTAAATTATTAAATGATTAAATGGATTAAATGAGATAGGATACTGAAAGGAAGGTGTTGAGCAGGGTTCCTCATACTTTATCATCCCTCTTCACTCAATTCATTGCATTCAGTTTAATTCCAGTGCTGTCTGTCATACTATGAAGACATCCCCTATGCTACTCCCCCTTGAGGATAATTTAAATTTGACTATTATTGCATTTCTCTAAACCAGTTTCTAGTCACTTTCTGGTTTAGGAGAATTTTCTTGGCATAAGCCATCTGTATATGCAAAGGAGACCAATGTCACATTTGAGGGCTTTAAATAATTCCTCACTTACCAGTTCAGGGTGGCTAGAGTATACTATGCTAAAAGGGAGTGGTTGGCAATAAGAAAGGTGTCTCAGTTTGTTTTCTCTTGCTATAACAGAATACTTGAAACTGACTAATTTATAAAGAAAAGGAATTTATTTCTTACAGTTATGGAAGATGAGAAGTCCAGAGTTCAGTGGCTGCATCTGGTAAGAGCCTTCTTGCTAATGGGGATGCTGCAGAGTCCTGAGGCAGTGCAGAGCATCACGTGGCAAGGGGGCTGAGTGGGCTAACTTGCTAGCTTAGGTTTTTCTTCCTTTTCCTATATAGCACAGTTCCCTTCCAATGATAACCTATTAATTCATTAATCTGTGAATAGACTAAGTCATTCATGAGGACAGAGCCCTCATGATCCAATCACCTCTTAAATACCTCACTTCTCAATACTGCCTGATATGGTTTTGGCTGTGTCCCCACCTAAATCTCATATTGAATTGTAGTTCCCATAATCCCTGCATGTCAAGGAAAGAACCCCATGGGAGGTAATTGAATCATGGCAGCGGTTACCTCCATGCTGTTCTCATGATACTGAGTGAGTTCTCATGAGATCTGATGGTTTTAGAAGGGGCTTTCCCCCACTTCTCTCTGCACATCTCCTGCTGCCATGTGAAGAAGGACGCGTTTGCTTCCCCTTCCACCATGATTGTAAGTTTCTTGAGGCCTCCCCAGCCCTGTGGAACTGTGAGTCAATTAAACCTCTTTCCTTTGTAAATTACCCAGTCTCAGATATGTCCTTATAGGGGTGAGAGAAGGGACTAATACAGTAAATTGGTACCACAGAGAGTGGGGTGCTGCTGTAAAGATACCTGAAAATGTGGAAGCAACTTTGGAACTGGGTAACAGGCAGAGGTTGAAACCATTTGGAGGGCTCAGAAGACAGGAAAATGTGGGAAAGTTTGGAAACTCCTAGAGACTTGGAGGGCTAAGAAGACAGGAAGAAGTGGGAAAGTTTGGAACTTCCTAGAGACTTGTCGAATGGCTTTGACTAAAATGCTGATAGTGATATGGGCAATAAAGTCCAGGCTGAGGTGGTCTCAGATGGAGATAAGGAACTTGTTGGAAACTGGAGTAAAGGTTACTCTTGCTATGCAAAGAGACTGGTGGCATTTTGCCCCTGCCCTAGAGATCTGTGGAACTTTAAACTTGAGAGAGATGATTTAGGGAATCTGGCAGAAGCAATTTCTAAGTGGCAAAGTGTTCAAGAGGACGCAGAGCATAAAAGTTTGTACATATGGCTAGCCAGTTTTCCCAGCACCATTTATTAAATAGGGAATCCTTTCCCCATTTCTTGTTTTTGTCAGGTTTGTCAAAGATCAGATAGTTGTAGATATGCGGCATCATTTCTGAGGGCTCTGTTCTGTTCCATTGATCTATATCTCTGTTGTGGTACCAGTACCATGCTGTTTTGGTTACTGTAGCCTTGTAGTATAGTTTGAAGTCAGGTAGCGTGATGCCTCCAGCTTTGTTCTTTTGGCTTAGGATTGACTTGGCGATGTGGGCTCTTTTTTGGTTCCATATACACCATGGAATACTATGCAGCCATAAAAAATGATGAGTTCGTGTCCTTTGTAGGGACATGGATGAAACTGGAAAACATCATTCTCAGTAAACTATCGCAAGGACAAAAAACCAAACACCGCATGTTCTCACTCATAGGTGGGAATTGAACAATGAGAACTCATGGACACAGGAAGGGGAACATCACATTCCAGGGACTGTTGTGGGGTGGGGGGAGGGGGGAGGGACAGCATTAGGAGATATACCTAATGCTAAATGACGAGTTAATGGGTGCAGGAAATCAACATGGCACATGGATACATATGTAACAAACCTGCACATTGTGCACATGTACCCTAAAACCTAAAGTATAATAAAAAAAAAAAAAAAGTTTGTAAAATTTGCAGGCTGATGATGTGACAGTAAAGAAAAACCCATTTTCTGGGGAGAAATTCAAGCCGGCTGCTGAAATTTGCATATGTGATGAGGAGCCAAGTGTTAATCACCAAGGCAATGTGGCAGCTGTCTTCAGGGCATGTCAGAAACATGTCAAAGTTCTCAGGTATCCCATAATCCCCATGTGTCATGGGAAGGACTTGGTGGGAGGTAATTGAATCATGGGGGTGGTTACCTCCATGATGTTCTCGTGATAGTGAGCAAGTCCTCATATGAGATCTGATGATTTTATAAGGGGCTTTCCCCTCCTTTTCTCTGCACTTCTCTCTCTTGCCAGCATGTGAAGAAGCCATGCTGAACTGTGAGTCAATTAAACATCTTTCCTTTATCAATTACCCAGTCTTGGATATGTCCTTATTAGCAGCATGAGAATGGACTAATTCCCTGCCACATTTGGGATTAAATTTCAACACAAGTTTTGGTTTGCTATTCAAACCATAGCAAAAGGATACTTTCCTTTTTGTAGTTTTATCAACATCTTCTAGGACATAAATTTAATGGTAAACAACAGGTAAAATAAATGACATTGCTCCCAGGAATGCAATTAAAACCTAACTGCTATTGCATTTAATCCGTAGAGGAATGTGACCCAGGTCTGGGGAGAGGGAGCACTGCATTATGTCTCATTCCCATGCCATGTGAGAATGTTTACACCAGCTTGAGTTGTGATGGGGTCATCCATATCATTTGGTTCTTGTCCTTGTGACTCACTGCTTCTACTGTAGAGTTAGCTTCCTGCAGTGGAAAAGGGAGGAGTTATTTTCCAGACCATATGGAGTAGAAAACAGCAGATTGACATAGGTTTTGTGGAAGCTAAAGGCACATAAACCAAAGCCTCCCAGAGTGTAACCTTGCAAAACTCTTTTAAATAGTATTTTCATAGAGGTGTTTAGTATTTAGGATCTATCTTAAAACCTTAAGATTCCAAAGTTAGCTTATAGAAAATGGGCGAGAGAGGATAAATTGTATTAGGTATGGAATTTCACTGCCTCTGCTTATGTTTCCAGGTTGGAGAAGCTGGCGAAAAGAATGCTTCCCTTTGATTTACCTGGGCTGGGGGTATGACAATGTATGTCCATGTGTGTGTATAGGAGATTCTTGTACTTAAACTCAGTAAATGTGTGTTTCTGTGGTCCTATGCTGGGTGGAGGGTTCAACTAAGGTATTGTTAAGGAATATGGATGAGCCAAAAGGACTGGAAAGTTTCAAATGCATGTGTGTTTCCAACTAATATTGGAGAAAACTTTTTTTGGCATCGTACACTGGCAATTTATAGACTTGTTGATTAATAGTGGATTTACCTTTAAAGTGTACCTGGATTATACAGGAATCTAGCTTCCCTGTCTAACTCATTCATCATAAGCTTACTGAATAACTACTATGGACTAGGCATGTGTTAGATGCTGGGGTAGAAAGATAAACAGGACACAGTCCCACAGGAGAGAGGTGTATATAAACAGTCACAGAACAATGTGATAAGTATTATGATGAAGGAATATGTAATAACTGCTAGCAAAGAGAAGGAAACATTTAAACCTGCTTGGGAGTGGAGGGAAAAGTCAGAGAAAGCTCTATAGAAAAGCTAACTGTATAATATGTTTGGTAGGATGAGTTAACTTGGCAAATGGGCTGGAGTAACACACCCAACTGAGGAATATGTTGCCTCCAAAATCCAAAGAGCCCCATTAGGCATTGTGGTTTTTTTTTTTTTTTTTAATCGTAGGAAGCACTAGATGCAATAGCTTATTCTTTGCTTTTTAATTCTTTTAATTCCTGCAAGATAAATAATCCAAGCCAAAATGAAGCAGAAATATCATTAGACTGTCACCAGTTAAGGCTCCAGATTAATTGTCTGAGAGGTAGAGAAGAGAAACGGGAAAGCAGAAATAGACTTTAATTTAAAACACAAGCAAGTAAGAGTGGATCAGTTAAGGGGTTCTGGCAAGAAACACAGAAGAAACAGCATATTCTGAAGAGTAGAACTGATTTGTGAAGAGACTATGTCAGAGCCATGCTAAGAAAACCAACAAAGGATGGTGAGGCACCCAGGGACTAGCAACATCAGGGAGCTATTAGTACTCTTGGGGCTGCAGGGTCAAGGGAAGGAAATGGTGTTAATAAGCCCAGTGAAAGCTGGCATCATGGAGGAGGGGAAATAGTTTATCATCAAAACAGAATTATGGCCCCTCAATCACAATCACTTCCAGACATGAACCACTTTACAGACTCAGAACACCTTGATTGAAGGGAAGGCTGGATCCCCTTGAGGAAGGACCCCTGTACGTGGACAAATATTTACACTGTTAATATTCCTCCCAGAATTCCACAAAGAGATTTATGCCTTTTTAATGGTACTGTGCTTTGGGAAAAAAACAAATAATTTGAACTTTCGGAGATTAGTGGACACTGGCTCTGAACTGACAGTAATTCCAGGAGACTCAACACATCACTGTGGTCTACCAGTCAGAGTAGGGGCTTATAGAGGTCAGGTGATAGTGGAGCTTCGGCTCCATTTTATCTCACAGTGGGCCCAGTGGGTACCTGAACACATCCCGTGATTATTTCCCCAGTTCTAGAATGCATAATTGCAATAGATACATTCAGCAGCTGTTGGAATCCCCTCATTGGTTCCCTTACCTGTACAGTAAGGACTACTGCAGTGGGAAAGGCCAAGTGGGAGCAGCCACTAGAACTGCCTCTACAGAGGAAAATAGTAAACCAAAAGGAATGCTGCATTTTTGGAGGAACTGCAGAGATTAGTGCTGCCATCAAAGACTTGAAAGATGCAGGGGTGATGATTACTACTCCCCACTCAACTGTCTTATTTGGCCTGTGCATAAAACAGATGGATCTTGGAGAATAACAGTTAAGTAAGCTTAACCAGGTGGTGATTCCAATTGCTGCTTTTCATTGCTTGAGCAAACTAACACATCCCCTGGTACCTGGTATGCAGCTATTGATCTGGCAAATGCTTTTCCTTCATACCTGTCAATAAAAACCATCAGAAGCAGTTTGCCTTCAGCTGGCAAGGCCAGTAATATACCTTCACTATTCTACCTCAGAAGTAGATCAACTCCAGCCTTACACCATAATTTAGTTCACAGGGATCTTGATCATCTTTCTCTTCAAAAGGATATTGTACTGGTTTGTCATATCAGTGACATTATACTGATTGGAAGTAGTGAGCAAGAAGTAGCAACTACTCTAGACTTAAGTCATTTGCATTTCAGAAGGTGGGAAATAAATCAGACAAAAAATGGAAAGACTTTCTATCTCAGTAAAATGTCTAAGGGTCACAACCCCCTCACCCCCCACCACTGCCAAAAAAATAAGAACAATGCCTAATGGACCTCTTTGGATTTTGGAGTCAACATATTCCTCATTTGGGTATGTTACTCCAGATCATTTGCCAAGTAACCTGAAAAGCTGCTAGTTTTAAGTGGAGCTCAGAACAGGGGAAGGCTCTACAACAGGTCCAGGCTGCTGTGCAAGCTGCTTTGGCTCTTGCATCATATGAACCAACAGATCCAATGGTGCTTAAAATGTCAGTGGCAGGTAGGGAAGCTATTTGGAGCCTCTGCCAGGCTCCTATAAGTAAATTTAGGCATAGTCTTTTAGGATTTTGGACTAAAGCTCTGCCATCCTCTGCACATAACTACTGTTTTTTTAAGAAACAGCTGATGGCCTGCTACAAGGCCTTAATAGAGACTGACTGCTTAATCATGGGCCACAAAGTTCCCATGCAACCTGAGCTGCCCATCATGGTGTTTTCTGACTCACCAAGCCATAAGGTTGGGCATATACCACTTCAAATGGAAGTGGTATATATGTGATAGGACCTAAGAAAGCCCCAAAGGCACAAGTAAGTTACACAAAGAAATGGCCTAAATGCCAGTGGTTTCAACTCCTGTTACACTGCCTTCTCTCCCTCAGTCTGCACTTATGGTCTCATGGGGAGCTCCCTATCATCTTAGTCCATTTTCTGTTGCTATATCTGAATCACACAGATTGAGTAATTTATAAAGAGTAGAAGCTTATTTGGCTTACAGCCTTAGAGGCTGGAAGGTTCAAAAGCATGGTGGCAGCTTCCGGTGAGGGCTTTTCATACTGCATTATAACATGATGGAGAAGTGGAAGGAGAAGTGGGTATGTGTGAAATGATCAAAACATGAGGAGTGGCCTCAGTTTATAATACCCCCAGCCCAATCTCGTGGTAATGAATCAAATTCCGTGACAGTGAGAACTCATTCCCCAGAGAATTAACCGAGTCCTTCAAGAGTGACATTAATCCCATTTAAGGACCCAATGATGTCTTCTTCTTCCTTTTTCCTTCTTCCTTCTTTCTTATTCCTTCTTTCTTCTTCTTTCTTCTTCTTCTTTCTTCTTCTTTCTGAGACAGGGTCTCATTCTATCACCCAGGCTGGAATGCAGTGGTGTGATCTTGGCTCACTGCAACCTCAACTTCTTGGGCTCAAACAATTCTCCCACCTCAGCCTCCTGAGTAGCTGGAACTACAGGCTTGCACCACCATGCCTGGCTAATTTTTTATTTCTTGTAGAGATGGGGTTTTGCCACGTAGCCCAGGCTGATCTCAAACTCCTGCACTCAAGCAATCCTTCCTCCTTGACCTTCCAAAGTGCTGGGATTATAGGCATGAGGCGCTGCACGCAGCCACAATGACTTTTTCAAGTCCCTACCTCCCAACACTGTTGCACCAAGAACCAAATTTCTAACACATTAATTCTGAGGGTACACTCAAACTATAGCACCTGTGGTCAATTGATAGGAGAAAAGATTACTCAGACCTAGTTTACAGATAGTTCTGTATGATATACAGGAATCAATGGGTGGAAGTGAGAGTTGCACCATTCACAATTACCCCTAATGACCCACTGGCAAAACTTTTTCTTCTTGTTCCTGTGACCCTGTTCTCTGCTGGCCTAGAAGTCGTAGTTCCAAATGGAGAAATGGTTCCACCAAGAGACATAACAATGATTCCATTGAACTGCAAGATAAGAGTGCCACCTGGACACTTTCAACATGCCTCTGAATCAGCAGGAAAAGAAGGGAGTTATTGTGTAGACTGAGTGAAGTAGATTGCCTTCCCCAGTATGGTTGGGCTTCATCCAATCCATCGAAGGCCTGCATAGAACAAAAAGAAGAAGAAAATAGAAGTCACTCTTTGCTTGACTGTCTTCCAGCTGGGACATTGATCTTCCCCTGGCTTTGCCCTAGAACTTGTGCTAGAACTTACATCATTGGATCTACAGGTTCTCAGATCTGTGAACTCAGACTGAAACTTACACCATTGGCTCTCCTGGTCCTTACCCACTGGACTCAGAGAAGAAGTATTTCACTGGCTTTCATGGTCCTCCTGCTTGATGACTGTAGATTCTGAAAATTTCTAGCTTCCATAACCATGTGAGTCAATTTCGTCTAATAAATATATATCTATATTTACATCTTCATCTATATCTTTATCTTCTATTCTGTTTCTCTGGATAATTTGTACCAATACCTATTTTGGTACTGAAAAGTGTTTGTAGTGCTATTGTAACAAATACCTAAACATGTGGAAGTGGCTCTGGAATTGGGTAATAATAAAGGCTGGAAGTATTTTGAGGTGCATCCTTGAAATATGGATGTTAAGAGCAATTCTGATGAGCTTTCAGATGAAATGAGAAACCTATTTTTGGAAACTAGAAGAAAGGTGATCTTTGTTATAACATGGAAAAGAATTTGGCTGAATTATGTTTGGGTTGTAGTGTTTGTGGAAGGTAGATCTTGCAAATGATGACATTGGATATTTAGTTGAGGATATTCCTAAGCAAATGTTTAAGAAGTGGCTTGGTTCCACCTGACTGCTTATACTAAAACCTGGTAAGAGACAGTTGAAGAAGGGATTGTTGAAGGATAAGTTGAAGAAGGAATTGTTAAGCAAAAAGGAACCTGAATTTGAAGATTTGGAACAGTTTCAGCCTATGTATATTGCAAAAAAATGAAAAAGTATTCAGAAGAGAACACCAAGGGTGTGCCTGGACTGTCATTCAGTGAAGAGCTTATGGGATTATATAAGCAGAAACATTGCCAGTTTAAACTGAAGGAGATGCATAAAGGACAAAAGGAAGGAAGGTTATTAGACTCATTGGGATTTGTGGGGGAAAAGATGAGAGAGTCTTTTGGCTGTGAACATGTGCTATCCTTCAATAAGAGGGAAAATGACCCCAAAGGTAATTCAGAAATTAACAGAGCCACCATCTTGTTTTCAGTAGGTCAGATGCCCTCTTTCTTGAAGCTGTGAGGCCAGGACCACTTTGTTGTGCTGTAGGATCAGGACACCTTGAGGAACCCTGGGGACAGGGTCGCTGCCTGGAAGAGCCATGAATGCGGGATCTCTGCCCCCATGGGTTTTGAAGGTAGGACCCCAGTGGGTCTGGAAGATAGAGAATCAAGTCAAAGATAATAATTCTTGAGCCTTAAGATCTGATGGAATGTATCTTGCTAGGTTTTAGATTTGTTTGGGACTATTCACCCTTTTCTTTCCTATTTTTCTCTCTTGTAATATGAAGGTCTTTCCTATGGCTGTCTCACCATTTTAGAAGCACATGACTTGTTTGGTTTCACAGATTCAGAGCTGAATCTGAAGAGGAATGTTGCTTCAGGATGAATTGTACCTTAAGTCTCACTCATACATGATTCAAATGATATTTCGATAAGACTATGGACTTTAGAGTTGATGCTGGCATAAGTTTGAGGCTGTTGGGATGAAATAAATGTACTTTGCATACAATAAGAACATAAATTTTGGGGGGCCAGGGGTGGAATATTATGGACTGAATGTTTCTGTCCTCACTGAATGTCATGTGTTAAAACCCTAACTACCAATGTAATGTGGTTTGAAGATGGGGCCTTTGCATAGTAATTACGGTTAGATGAAGTCATGAGGATGGGAATCCTCATGATGGGATTGTTGTACTTCTAAGGGGAAGATCCTCTCTCTCTCTCTCTCTCGGCTTCCCACTCCCCAACTCTACCCTAGGTGAGAGCACAGAAAGTGGCCATTTAAAAGCTGGAAAGATAACCCTCACCAGAACTCAAACATACTGGCACCTGATCTCATACTTACAACCTCCACAAATGTGAGAAAAAAAATTCTGTAATTTAAGACCTGTAGCCTATGGTTGGCATTTTGTTATAGCAGCCCAAGCATACTAAAACAGTCAATTGAGTTTATAGTGTTATTCAGATCTTCTATCACTCGTCAACTAATTTTTTGTGTCTACTTGTCCTGTTAATTAGTAATAGAGATGTGTTGAAGTCTCCAACTGTAATTGCATATTTGTCTATTTCTCCTTTCAGTTCTATAGATTTTGCTTTATTTTGGAACTTTATTGGGTGCATATACATGTAGCAATATTATGTCTTTTTAATGAATTGACCCTTTTATAATTATGTAATATTGATGTTAATATACCTTATTCTGAATACTACTTTAGCTAGTATTAATATAAGCACTGCAGCTTCCTTTAATAGTATAATTTTTCCATCCTTTTACTTTTTCCTTTGTCTTTGTGTTTTAAGTAGATTTATTGTAGACAACATATAATTGCATTTTTTTTTTTTATTATACTTTAGGGTTTTAGGGTACATGTGCACAATGTGCAGGTTTGTTACATATGTATCCATGTGCCATGTTGAATATAATTGCATTTTACTTGTTTGTCCAACCTGAAAATGTTAGGCTTTAATTGGAGTGCTAATTCCAGATGTATTTAATGTAAGTATTTATATGTTTGGGTTTAAATATACCATCTTGCTAAATGTTTTCTACTTGTCCCATTGGTTCTTTGTTTTTCCTTTCCTCTTTTAGTGCCTACTTTTGAACTGAATATTTTTCATTATTATATTTATTTTCAAAATTGGCTTATTAGTGGTTTCTCTAGGATTTAAACATCTTTAACTTATCACAGTTTACTTCCAAATGTATCACTTTACATAGAGTGTAGTAGCTTTACCACATATACTTCTCTTTCCTTTCTTCCAACCTTAGTGCTATTGTTGTTATAGTTTTTACTTCTCTGTGTATTATCAATCCCATAATATATTGTTACTATTATACTTTTAGACAATTATATTTTAAAGGAATTCAAAATTTAAAATGCTCTTCATTTTAAAATTTTCATATTCAAAATTTCTATGCTCTTCATTCTTTCACACAGATGTAATTTTCTATCTGGTATCATATTTCTTGTCCCTAAAGAACTTCTTTCAATAGGTTAGTTGCAGGTCTGCTGGTACTGAATTCCCTAAGCTTTTGTTGGTCTGAGAAAGTTTTTATTTCATCTTTATTTTGAAAGCTATTTTTGCTGGATATATCATTATCAGTTTATTGTTGTGCTTGTTTTATTACTTTGAAGATGTTACATCATCTGCTGAACTGCATAGTTTCTAAAAAGAAGTCTGGTATGATTCTTATCTTCCTCCCTATGGAATGTTTCGTTTTTCTTTTTCTTCATCAAGATTTTTCTCTTTAAACTTGAATTTCAGCAGTTTGACTACAATTTTCATAGCTGTGTTTTTAAAATTTTTATTTATATTGCTTAGAGTTTTCTGGGATTCTTTGGTCTGTTTTTTGTTTCGGTTTGTTTTGTTTTTTTTGCTTTTTCTGTTTTTGCCTTCGATTTATGTCAGACAATTCTCGACCATTACCTCTTCAAATATTTCTTTGGTTCTTGCTTTTTTCTTATTCTGGAGATACAAGTCCATGTATATTAGACTGTTTGGTTTTATTCCCTAATTTTTGGATGATCTGTCCTTTTTTCCCATGCATTTAGTTTTTAGTAGTTCCTGTCTTCAAGTTCATCAATTATTTCCTCATTGTGTCTAGTCTACAGAAAAACTTGTCAAAGGAATAAAAAAAAAACTCTAGAATTTCCACTGGTATTGGTTTCCTATTGCTGCTGTAACAAATTACCACAATGCTACTAGCTTGAAACTACACAACTTTATTATACTAAATTCTGGAATTTGGAAGTCTGAAATGGGTCTCAGACTTGTCTAAAATCAAGGTGTCAGTAAGGCTGCATTCCTTTAGGAGACTCTAGAGGAGGATCCATTTCCTTGCCTTTTCCAGCTTCTAGAGACCAACTGAATTCCTTATCTCAGGACCTCTTTCTCCATCTTTAAAGCCAAACTGCAAATCATCTCCAAATTACTCTGTCTCTCCTGGCTGCCTCTTTCACAGTCCTTGTGATTACATTGAGCCTATCAGGATAATCCTGGATAATATTGTCATATCACGATCCTTAACTTAGTAACAGTTGTAAAGTCTCTTTTGCCATGTAAGGTAATATAGTCACAAGTTCAGAGGAGTAGGACATGAACATCTTTGGTGATAATGGGGTGTCCCATTACTGTGCTGATGACACCATCTGATTCTCAGGATTTCCACCTTTAGTAGGTAGAATGGTGGCCTCTCAAAAGATATATCTATGTCCAAATCCCTGGAACCTGTGAATGTTATCTTACTTGGAAAACGGGTATTTGCAGATGAATGAAGTTCAGGTTCTTGAGAGTAGATCATCCTGGATTACTTGTGTGATTCCTAAATTCAATGATAAGTGTGTTTGTAATATACAGAAGAAGTTAAGACACAGACAGAGGAGATGGCAATGTGAAGATAGAGGCTGAGATTGGAGTGCTATGGCCACAAGGCAAGAAAGCCAGGGAATGCTGACTGCCCCCAGAAGCTGCAAAAAGCAAGGATTTTCCCCTTTGTACCTCCAGAAGTGTGGCTCTGCTGACACCTTGATTTCAGACTTGAGGCTTCTAGAACTGAGAGAATAATTTTCTCTTATTTTAAGCCACCCAGTTTGTGGTAATTTTTTATGGTACCCCTAGGAAAAGAATACATCTTTCTGTTGAAATCTTTATCTCTTTAAGTATGTATTATATTTTTTCCACTAGATCCTTTAACGTATTAATTATAATTATTTTAAAGTTCCTGTCTGTTAGTTTCAACATCTGGACCAAATTCTGAGTTTGTTTAATCTCTTGACAATGGGTTGTTATGTTCTTGCTTTTTGTGTATATGGCAATTTTGTTTACATACCAGATAATGTGTACAAAATAACATTAGAAACTGAGCTAAATAATATTTTGCCCAGCAGTAGGCATGCTTCTTCTTCTGTTAGATCATGAGTCTTTGGACAGTTGAGGCTCTCTGATACATACACGAGCTGAGTTTAAGTTTGCTCTTGTCATGTTGATATATTGTTGTATTCAGGGAACCCTAGGCTTCAAATTCCTCCTGTGGTAGCTACCTTGTCCTTAGTGTGAAGTCTGAAGTGCTAGAGGAATTTTCTAAATGTTTCTTCACTCTCAGCTTTCAGCAATCCATGTATGACTTTGCCACTGGGGGGATTTATCTCCATGTTCTTGTTTTTACCCTAGGCTAGAGACTTCTGTTGTTTGTTATTCTGTGCAAGACTCATGCTGGGGTTGGAGGCTTTCGCTTCTCCTGTTCCAGCCTTAGTTTTAGGAAGGTCCTGTGCTCCTGAGCCTGATGTCAGTTGTTCTGAATACCCCCATGTCTCTCCCATGACAAGCCTTTACCTCCTTTTCAGTCCATGGTTTAGAGTGCAGATAGGTTTCCTGTACTTTCCTCCCCACTGAACAGGTGAACTCTTCCTCCACCCCCAGCAATAGCAGGCCTTTTCTTTGTATTAGTGCAGGATCCTGCGCATGAGAAAGTTTTCTATTACTTTCCCAGAAGCAGCCTGCCTTTGCCTGGAAATAGGAACATGACAGTGTTTCATGTCCCTCCCTCAGTGGCAGATTCATTTTACTTCATGTAAAAGCATTGTCATGTCTGGGATGTGAACATGTTCTTTCTATTATCTCAACAGCGACAGATTTTACTTCCTATCTGAGAACATTCTGGGCTGTGGGGAGTAGCAGCTGCTCACCACACTGTACTCATGCAGAGCCCATTGAGAGATGAAATTCCATAGACACTCCTGTGGCCGGGCACGGTGGCTCACGCCTGTAATCTCAGCACTTTGGGAGGCCGAGGCGGGTGGATCATGAGGTCAGGAGATTGAGACCATCCTGGCTAACTTGGTGAAACCCCGTCTCTACTAAAAATACAAAAAAAAATTAGCTGGGTGTGGTGGCGGGCACCTGTAGTCCCAGCTACTCAGGAGGCTGAGGCAGGAGAATGGCATGAACCCGGGAGGCGGACCTTGCAGTGAGCCGAGATCGCGCCACTGCACTCCAGCCTGGGTGACAGAGTGAGACTCCATCTCAAAAAAAAAAAAAAAAAAAAAAAAAAAGAGAAATTCCATAGACACTCCTATTCTTCTCTCAAACCTTAGCAGATCCTGTACAGCTGTACCACCAAGAGGTGCTTTCTCCAGCTTCCTACCTGCCCTCAATCTTTCTTGTGAATATTCAGATGAGACCCATCAAGAACCCCATGAGTGGGTGCAGACTTCCCTGTGCCTGTGGCACCTGAAGATTCTACACTTTCACACTAGTCCACACTTGTCCTTTAAGAATGTGCTAAATTTCAGCTATTTTCCTCTTAACTGACTCCAATAACTGCCTCCCTTCCTTCCTATTCTCCCTAAAAGGTGAAACATTTGAGTGTCCTATGTTACCTATTAGGAGCCTTTCACCCTTAGGAATTTAGTTCAACTGATTAACCTCAGCTCACTGATAAACTGGAAAACTATCTTGTAGATTTTCAGCCTTTTTTTTTCCCTAAGGCATTGTAGATTATTTAAGAGTTTAGATTACCAACTTTTCCTGTTTTGGTGATAGTGACATTCTTTTGCAGTTTCTATATCCTAAGTGAAATTAGAACTATATTCATTGACTTAATAGATATTCAAATCAACAAATGCATACCTAGAGGACCAAGTGATGTCTGAAACTTAACATATACATAATGGAACTTTTGGTTTGCCCCAACCATTGCCTGTTCCACCCTAAGCCTATCTCTGTAAGTTGTACCACTATCCACCTAGTTAGTTAAGCCAGACACTCAAGTGTTTTCCTGATTTTCTCTTCTTCACCTCATACATCCAATACAACAGTAACCACTATAATTATTGATTCTATTTCCAAAATAAGTATAAAACCCATTTACTTATTTCCATTATTGCTGTCACTAGTGTGGTCCAAGCTGTCATCATCTGTTGTCTGGACTTCTATGTCAACCAGAGGATCTCACAGCTTTTACTTTTGTCCTCGTAGACTGCATCATCCACCCAGCAGTGAAAGTTAAAACATAAATCTTATCACATTCTAAAAATATGAGTAAAATTTGAGCATATCAAATCTCTGCTCAAAATCATTCAATGTTTCCCCATTACCTTTCTAAAGGCAACTCAATCTCAACTCCTCACCATGACCTGCAAGGCCGTGAATGATCCAGCCCTGCCTATTTCCACAACAACTTCATTTGGGGCCACTTTCTTCCTCACTCACTCATTAATCTGTTGAGGAAAGAGAGGCACTTTTAATTTATACATGTTTGAAGAATCAGAGAAGCTGTGAACATACCCCAGAACTCTGAAATTTCAAAAGCATAAAATGTTAATCCAAAAAGAATTCTAAACTTTAAATAATCTTTTTTTTGCTTACTTTTTATGGCATATGTGCATTATTATTTCATCACTTTCAAAACTGACACAGTTTCCATAGTTAACTGTGAGTTATTTTTGTGAACCGACTATTGAACGAAAGCTCTCCATTTACTAACAACAGTGTAGTCTTATGAATCTTTTAGCTCTTATTGAAAAAAACATTCCTTTGTTATAGAGTGCAATGTGGTTTGTTTTGGAGGGAGTAAAGGAGGCAGGATGTCTGTCTTTGCTTGGTTTCCTGGCCAGTGCATCTCATTTGAAAATAGTTTGCTTCGAGTAGTTAAATCTATTCCTGGGAAGCCTCCATTTTTATATATTTTTTTAATTTTTAGATGAGGTCTTGCTCTGTTACCCAGGCTGGAGTGTGGTGGCACAATCATAGCTCATGGCAGTCTCAAAGTCCTGGGCTCAAATGATCTTCCCACCTCAGCCTCCCAAGTAGCTGGGACTACAGGTGTGTACTACCATGCCTAATTGCTTTTTTCAAAAATTTTTAGTAGAGATGAGGTCTTTCTATGTTTCCTCAGGCTAGTCTCAAACTCCTGGGCTCAAGTGATCCTCTCACCTCAGCCTCCCAAAATGCTGGATTACAGACATGAGTCACTGTGAGCCTTCTATTTGTTTATGTTTTATTTTTTCCTTTCTTCCCTTCTCCTTTCCTTTCTTTCTTTTCTTTTTAGACAAGTAATTTGACATTAGGAGGTCTTGAAGGTGATGGCTTCCTCTGGCAATAGTGCCTTTTCTGTCACTGAAGGTATTCAGTTGGGCAGAATGCACGGCCACTGGAATCATTCTTTCATTAAAGAACAAACATTTATTAAACGCCTCCCTTTGCCAAGCATTGGGACACTCATTAGGAGTTCAAAGATAAAAAAGCATTCTTTTTTTTTTTTTTATTATACTTTAGGTTTTAGGGTACGTGTGCACAATGTGCAGGTTTGTTACATATGTATCCATGTGCCATGTTGATTTCCTGCACCCATTAACTCGTCATTTAGCATTAGGTATATCTCCTAATGCTGTCCCTCCCCCCTCCTCCCACCCCACAACAGTCCCTGGAATGTGATGTTCCCCTTCCTGTGTCCATGAGTTCTCATTGTTCAATTCCCACCTATGAGTGAGAACATGCGGTGTTTGGTTTTTTGTCCTTGCGATAGTTTACTGAGAATGATGTTTTCCAGTTTCATCCATGTCCCTACAAAGGACACGAACTCATCATTTTTTATGGCTGCATAGTATTCCATGGTGTATATGTGCCACATTTTCTTAATCCAGTCTATCGTTGTTGGACATTTGGGTTGGTTCCAACTCTTTGCTATTGTGAATAGTGCCGCAATAAACATACGTGTGCATGTGTCTTTATAGCAGCATGATTTATAGTCCTTTGGGTATATACCCAGTAATGGGATGGCTGGGTCAAATGGTATTTCTAGTTCTAGATCCCTGAGGAATCGCCACACTGACTTCCACAATGGTTGAACTAGAGAGGATGTGGAGAAATAGGAACACTTTTACACTGTTGGTGGGACTGTAAAAAAGCATTCTTTTAACAAGTGTACATTTTAGTGTCAGACATACAGTTTTAATACAACTGCTCATTATTCTAATGAGAAATAAGAGATTCAGCCGTTAAACTATTATGTGGTGTAGAAGACCTTTTAAAATAGACTGATTCCTGAGAGTCTGTGATTTCACTTGTAAGGCTTATGAGGGATTCTTAGCAAGGAAAAATGAGAATGGTTTCTGGTTATACGAATTTTGAACTTCGTGAGCCTTGAGCAAGTCTCTAAACTTTCTGAAGCTCAGTTTGTTTTCTTATATTTTAAAAGAGAATATTTTGAAGAGAGCTAAATGGAATAATACAAATAAAGTTCCAGCACCTATTAAGTGGGGTAAGGTGGAGCAGTGTTTACTGAAAATGAAAATTAGATTAAAGGACAGACACTTCCGGGCTATTTTTTTTCTCCTCCATATGTGTGAGTGTGGATGGGGTAGGGAGAGGAGGGTGTTTTATAATAAAGAAGTAAATGGAAAGAAAAATGTGAAGATCTAGTTCACTGGGGGAAACACTGCAAATATAGACTAGTGACAGGCAATGAACAGCAGGACCTGAGCTGGTTCTGAGGCAGTGAGCCTCAGCTAGAACATCCTCAGGAGGATGATAACGTTTAATGTGTCAAAGTGTACGTAACTGATGACAGTTTTGTGATCAGGCTTTGTTTGCAATCATAGAGAATCCAGAAAAGTTAATTTTAATACTCTTGATTTTGACAGATAAATTCCTTTTAAAATGTAAAGTTACTTTATTATTTCTCATTAAAGAGAACAATAGGTCATTCCTGGCCTTTTTTTTTTTTGAGATGAGGTCTCACTCTGTCACTCAGGCTGGCTAGAGGGCAGTGGTGCGATCATGGCTCACTGCAGCCTCAACTTTCAGGCTCAAGCGATCCTTCCACCTCAGCCTCCTGCATTGCTCGGACTACAGGCACATGCTATCATGCCCATCTAAATGTTATATTTTTTGTAGAGATGGGGTCTCGGTATGTTGCCTATGCTGGTCTTGAACTCCTGGGCTCAAGCAATCCTACTACCTTGGTCTCCCAAAGTGCTGGGATTACAAATGTGAGCCACTATGCCCAGCCCCTGATCTATTAACATTTTAGAAACTAATTCTTTGTGAGTCTCTTTCATAATAAATTATCAGTATGTTACAGCATTATACAAATTGCAAGTGCTTTCACATGGATAATCTCATTTTTATCACCCTAATTTTACACATGAGAAAATTGAAGCTCAGAAATGACTAGTCTGAGGCCACACAGGTAAGATATGCCAAAGTTGAAACTTAAACTCTGGGCTTTCTTATCATGCTGCACATAAAATTATGGACTGTGCCTCAGATTAGGAGAAGATCAGAATTTTCAATGAAAATACAATTAAAATTGGATTAGTATGTCATTCTATCTTTTATCAGTCTTAACCTTAATTGGCCAATAATATAAAAGCTCTTACACTGTCATCTAATTCAGTCCTGCTGGACAAATCCTATTCTATTCCATTCTATTCAATTTGATGTCACTGAAAACTTCATAGAATATTTTGAGCTGGAAAAATTAGACAAACAGCTCCTGACTTAGGGTGCACACAGGCACACACACACACACCCCCACACGCTTATACATCCCTACTCATTTATTTAAATATAGAACTGTATATGATAATTAATATAAGTAATTAATATTTACATATTATGTTATTGGTAAGTTACTTTTGAATACTGCAGTATAAATAATGTAAACAAATTAACTTTAATCAATACTTTAGGGGCAGTTAGTTACAGTAATGTAATAAAAAATGTTTAACAACCAGCTCTGGGGAGGAGTAAAGTCCTGATTTGTAGCATTTGCTGATTTCTGTCACATCAATACTCTCACCATGGCTGGTTTCAGGCTCCCAGTGTGAGGTCACCTAATGCAGGAATACAGATGCTGCTATTTAAATCTGCACCAGAGGGTTCATTGATGAGGGTAAGGGATGTTGAGCATAATTTTGGGGCATAAGTAAATGGTGTCCAAGATATGTCTGGCTGAAAAAAGATTACACAGGCATCTTTGTCCTTGAAGGAACAGTATTGAAGGACCCATCAAGCCCAGAAGCCTTACATCTTCAGAGTATCCCCTGGGTCTAGAACTTTGGTTCTATGCCTCCCTATTTAATCAAGGCTCTATTACCTGATCCAATTACAAGCTTTGCTGATTCTTCTATTAGATTATTATTGTGAAGCTTGTTGGAGTGCCTAAAAGATAGAAATCAGGGACTGACTTCTTCAAGCCAGGGGAGTAGTTTATATGACTATTTTGGAGCTTGCTTGCTAATAGATATTTCTATGTAGCAGAATATTGTCTAAGATTTCCTTTATTACACTTACCACCTAATGGTGAGGTAAAGGAAGAAGTCATAGCTTCCATTTCTCTTTTATCATATTACCAAATATTGAGGTGATGAATATTTACCAAAAAATCTGACAGTTGTATAGGGCCAACTTGGTTTATTATATCAATCTGCAGTATCAGTAAGTACCTACTAAGTTTGGGGCACTGTAACATGATAAAATCCTTGTCTACAGAGAGCTTTTAGGTGGATTTAAAAATGCAGTATTACCATTTCTATTTATAAAGTGTGAAAACAAAGTGGATGCCAGATCACACACGAGCCAGCAGAGAATGGTCTTGTTTACAATACTGGGATTGTGGTCAAGGTGAATACACACCGTCCTTTACTCTCTTATCAGAGAGTGAAGGTTTAAAGAGAAACCAACAAAAGCTTCCAGGTACTTTTTTTTTTCTTGAGACAGGGTCTCACCTAGGCTGGAGTATAGTGGCATGATCACAGCTGACTGCAGCCTTGATCTCCTGGGCTCAAGCAATCCTCCCACCTCAGGCTCCTGAGTAGCTGGGACTACAGGCGTGCCACCACACCTGGCTATTGTTTTAAGTTTTTTGTAGAGACCAGGTCTCACTATGCTGCCCAGGCTGGTCTTGCACTCCTGGGCTCAAGTATCTTCCCACCTTGGCCTCCTAAAGTTCTTGGATTACAGACCTCAAACACCATGTTCAGCCTCCAGGTACCTTTTAACTATAGTGATTATGTGGCATTTTGATGTAATGGCTCTAAAATATTGCCCCTGAATTCTTGGAAACTTCTTTCTTCTAGAGGTTGGGTGTGGTCTATGTTCTTTTCCCTGAAATCTGGGTTTTTGACTACTTGACCAATAGTACATGGCAGAAGTGTTGCTGTGGCAGTTTCTTAAGATACAGGTCTGGAAACTGGCACTTGATCTGGTAAGATCCGAACTATATCCCAAGAAACTGGCTATTTCCACTTCCTATCTCTTGGGATATTTGCTCTTAGAACCTAGTCTCTATTCTGTGAGGAAGCCTAGGCCACCTCGTGGAGAGGAACCAATAGGCAGCATCAACTTGCCATTCATGAAAGTAAGCCATCTTGGAGGTGGGTCATCCAACCCCAGTTAGGCCACATGGAGCAGAGATAAGCTGTCCTGCTGAGACCTGCCAAAATTGCAAATTCTTAAATAATTATTGCTGTTTAAGTCACGAAGTTTTGGGGTAGCTTAATACACAGCAATAGAAACCGGGACACCTAGTAATCTATTTGTGAGAAGAGACTATCAGATACTTCTCAGTACTATTTTTCCTGTTAGTTGGTGACTCATTCCTTTGGAGACAGTCTATAGAGTTCTCTTGTGTTTACTCCCTCTCGGGGAGTTCCCTGCTTGTGCCTGGCTCCTATTTAGCAGGAATCTGTAGCAGACAAATCCCAAGCTGAAGCAGGGATTAGGGGTGAGCTTCTTTGACCAGTGGAAGTTCACACAGCCGAACAAAGAGGTAATTTCTGCAGGGGTGCTTTTGGCAAGTGAGATGCCCATATGTTGGATTGCATAATTCTTTTTTCTTCCCAGTTAGGGGTCATCAGGTCATCTGACTGCTAATTCTTCAGGTATGGACTTCTCTGCGAGCTCTGTGAATCTGTTCTAAAGGGTAGAGTCTGAGATGAGAATCTAGAGACACAAATTGTTGCTGTGTCACCAACTGTGTGAGCTCAATCAAGCCATTTGACATTACTAGGAATATAATGGGATTAAGATACTTAGAAGCCCTACACATTGAACATATTATGATATTATGACCTCAGATGTAATGTAAGCAAATACAACAAAATTCTGATTTTTACCAAGGTGACTACTTGATGTATTTTTTGAATTACCAAATGTCAAATTTGTCAATTTTTGTTATTTTAGTGTTCCTAATTAGTCTACCTAGTGAATAACCATTTTCTAGGCCTCAATTGCTTCATCCATAAATTAGATAAGTAGATGGGTTGATCTGTTCAATTTCTTTTGTATCTAAATTTTGATTTTGCAATCACTTTTATTCCCTTTCCTTTGTTTGGTATGCTTTTTTTTTCTCTTTGCTATAGCTTTATTGAGGTATAATTGACAAGCAATAAACTGAAAAATCTAAAGTGTACAATTTGAGAATTTTTGACATCCTTATACACCAATGACCATTACCTAATCAAAACAGTAAACATATCCATCATCTCCACACATTTCCTTGTGTTCTTCCCTTTCCCTTTTCTTACCCCAGCTACTAGGCAACTATTGAGCTGCCGTGTGTCACTATAGATTAGTTTGCACTTTCCAGAATTTTAGATAAATGGAATTCTAGAGTATCTGTTCTTTTTTGTCTGACTTCTTTCACTCTGCATAATTGATTTGAGATACAGACATGTTGTTGCATGTACCAGTAGTTCATTTTTTTTAAGTTGCTGAGCAGTGTTCCATTGTATGGATATGCCACAATTTGTTTTTCCATTTACCTGCTGATGGACATTTGGGTTGTTTCCAGTTTGGGGCTATTAGGGATAAAGCTACTGTGAACATTCACATATAAATACTTACACAGATACATGATTTTATTTTTCTTGGGTAAATAAATACGTATGAGTGGAATGGTTGGATCATATGGTAATTACATGTTTAATTTTTCAAGAAACGGCCACACTTTTCAAAAGTCATGGAACAATTTTACTTTCCCACTGGTAGTCTGTGAGAGTTCTAGTTTCTCCATATTCTCACCAACATTTTGTGTGGTCAGTTTTTAAAGTTTAGCCATTCTAATAAGCATGTAGTGGTATCTCATTGTTTCTTAAATGTACATTTTTTTAGTAACTAATGGTGTTAAAAATCTTTTCATCTGCTTATTGGCTGATATGGTTTGGCTCTGTATCCCCACCCAAATCTCATCTTGAATTGTAATCTCTGTGTATTGGGGGAGGGGCCTGGTGTGAGGTGACTGAATCATGGCAGTAGACTTCCCCCTTGCTGTTCTTGTGATAGTGAGTTCTCGTGAGATATGATGGTTTAAAAGTGTGTGGCAGTTCCTCCTCACTAACTCTCTCCTGCTTCACCATGGGAAGGTGTGCCTTGCTTCCCCTTCACCTTCTGCCACGATTGTAAGTTTCCTGAGGTCTCCCAGTCATGCTTCCTATTAAGCCCATGGCACTGTGAGTCAATTAAACTTATTTTCTTAATAAATTACCCAGTCTCCAGTAGTTCTTTATAGCAGTGTGAAAATGAACTAATACATTTGGCATCTGTATATCTTCTTTGGTGAAGTGTCTGTCCAAATATTTTTTCTAGTTCTTAAAAATTATTACTGATTTTTGAGAGTTTAAAAAATATATTGTGCATTAAAGTTCTTTATTAGATACATAATTTGCAAATATTTTCTTGCAGTCTGACTTATATTTTAATTCTATTAATATTTGGTATGTTCTTAAAGAGGAAAAAAATCTTAACATGTGAAATATTTTACATACTCTTTTAAGTTCAAAGGGCAGCATAGGTGGATCTGGGAAGAAAAAGACATTAGCAAACCATTCAATGGTTTGGCATTGAATGCCTTTGTGTAAGATTTTCTTTAGTTAGCTTTTATTAAGTGACTTTTGTGTATAAAGTATTGCAGTATAAGTAAACATTGTAGTAAGTAATGTTTTAGCTTGAATTCTGGGCTTTATGCATGTTTTTCAGAACAGCCACCAATTTAGAGACTCATGGTTTCTCTCAGTGTTATGCCTGGTCTATGAAGAGTCTAAGCTAAAACCCCCATGTGTGATATCTATATCTCCCACATCATCATACACCAATCTATTTCTATTTCTATATATGTATGTATAACTTGCAAAAAATCCAACTTATATTATATTCAACTTACATCTTTTGTCAAATATAACCATCGGGCAAACTGTTGTGACCTCACTGGTATAATGAACTAAATGATAATATAAAACATGTATCACAAAGCTTGTGTACTTCACTTCACAGTAGAAACATGGATCTGCCTTCAGGTACTTA
Source organism: Nomascus leucogenys (assembly GCF_006542625.1). Taxonomy (NCBI): domain Eukaryota; kingdom Metazoa; phylum Chordata; class Mammalia; order Primates; family Hylobatidae; genus Nomascus; species Nomascus leucogenys. The sequence goes on from NC_044390.1 coordinate 69,495,488, forward strand.
CACAGACAATTATTTATAAAGCAAGATAGATTATAACCAGTGAGGCCCCACTGACAGCATGTGGAAAAACAGTTCACAACAGTGGGAAGAGAGAGAGAAAATACAGACCCCAAAACTAGAATGCAAAGAAGTCTGGATATATTTTGTATTTGTATAGAAAGCCTTTTAAGTATGAATTTCCCAGAGGACATGGAGTCATGAGATTTGTAATAATTTATCTCAGAAATGGTGGGAATAAATTATAAGTTCTTAAAAGGAATAAGGTTTTGAAGAATGTATAGTTAACTCCTTGATAATATAATTTATATTATGATATGATCTGAGGCTATAAAAAGCATAAAACTTGCCAAAGAAGGGAGTGAGACTGCTGAATGAAGTTAAAGTAGAGGGTTTATCTTGAAAATTCTTCTGCTTTAAATATTCTGAATATGAAATAGAAGGATATGGTTAATTGTCAGTGGGAGAGAAAGAAACAGGTATTGAATGGACCTCTGTAAGAATTTGTATCTAACATTTGAAAAATTTGATCTAGAAATTTAAGAACAGATAGAATTTCCTTCATCATCCCTGTTATTTCATCTCTTAGTGCTTATAAGTACAAACTCCAGAACAGTCTAGTTTGAGTTTGAGTTTCAATGGGTTGGCTTCCACAAACCCAAGTTTTCTAACCTACAGAATGGAACTAAAATCCCCACCTGAAGAGGTGGTGGTGAGGATTATAGGAGATGCAGGTAAAGGGCTTAGTATAGTACCCGGCCCAGGGTTTTAAACACTTAGTAAATATAAAATATTACAATTATTATTATTGTTTATGCTAGGGAGAAATCTGAAGGACAAGCAGCATTGAAAAATTCAACCAAAACATCAGCAGTCAATATCCCATAATTTGAAATTAAGGATTAAAATTAGGTATTATTTTCATCTGTTTTTGTTTCTCTTATTTTAATAAAAAAGCTGCGGAAGCACCCAGGAATAACTGCCAGCTTTTGGAGGGTGTCTCTGGATGTTTTGTGTGTTCCATCTGGGTTGCAGCCATTATTCTACTTACTTGACAGACAATGAGGTCATGGAGGCCAAGTGTTCTTCACAACGACACCCAGGTCGAAGGCTGAGTTAAAGTACATCCCAGGTCACATAACTCATTCTCTGTTCAAGAATCTTTCCTAATCCCTGGTGCCATTTGGGAACTGTTTCAAAGGCATTCCAACCTCAGAGTCATGCCAGTGCACTGGTTATCAATTATTTTGTTGATCCTTTAGCAAATCCTCAAACTGATTTTTCTGACCTCCTGAGACACAAATCACAAAGCTGACCTTAAGTGCTTTGGCATCCCCCTCCAGTCCCAAGGCACACAAAAAAGCAGTGCAGGGTTGGTGATTTATTGTTTTCCCACGCAGGTCACGCTCGAGCCCAGACAGATAGAGAAGATCTGTCTTTAATGAGAGAAATGCACCATTACTTGGTCATAAATTCAACTTAATGGTAATTTTAGTAGGGCAGCTTGCCCAGGGTTTGTAGAAACACAAATCAAAAATCCCAAATTCCATGCATATCCTCCTAGAAACTCTTTTGGCAACTCCATTCCATTTGCTTTTTAAGGAAATCAGTTTCCTTAGTTATGGTCCCTAGTTGCTTAGGGTGGTTTTGCATAGAGTCTAGAATCACTGTGGCAGCAGAGAGGGGAGTGGGTGGCATGCTGCTTGAACTATTTTTGCCAAGCATTCGGCCTTGACTTCAGTTGTCAAGGAGGCACAAGTGAGCTGACACACAGATTCGGTAGACAGTCCCGCAAAAGTAGTATGTGGTGAAAATGTTCAGATGACTTTGTCTAAGGAAAATTTTTTTTCAAATCCTCCTGTCCTTGACTGATTCCAAACTGACGAATACTGGTCATTATGAATCTCAGGTCACATAACAAGCTCTGAATCCTCACAGAGTTGACTTAGTCCAAGTTGGCATAGAAATATCTATGGAATATATTCAGGCACGAGGCTACCAGACACCCCTCCACACTCTTAGAAGTAGACTCAAACATACCATCTTGTATGCATGCCATATCCTGTGCTCACTATGATCATAGCAACTAGAAGACCTCATTGTCCTTAATTACTCATGTGTGTTCCCTTATAGAACACTGTATGCTCCCAGGTTTAGGGCAATGCCACACCTGAATTTGTTTCTCCAGTTTTTAACCCAGTGCCTGACATGTGACAGATACACAGTTAGCATTGGTTGAATGAACAGAAGGATGAATGAATAACATTCATGCCTTTCCAGTAAGGTCTGACTTTTAAGTCAGGGAACCTGGGAAATGGCCATTCCTTCTTCTTCTTCTTTTTTTTTTTAGAATGATATACGTGGCCAGGTGAAGACAGTAGAGAGAAAACAGAACTGAAAGTAACTGTCTCCCATAGGTAGGGTAATTTGTACTTTATTTACTTAAACCGAAATTTACAGAATGCCAATACAGTCAAAGCATACTGTCAGGTACTGAAGAATATTTAACTAGGAATCAAAGAACTCAAGATCTCTTACTCTTTAGATCTAAGATCCAATGTATAATGCTGCCCTAAATTGCTTTATTCTTAATAGCATCACTCTATCCAGAGAAAATACACGACATTCTAGCTCTCCTTCTCTGATTTGGTTTTGCAGATGAGTCCACCTATAACCTTCCCCTCAGGGGTAGAGAGGAGTTTAGCTGGCAGTTTATTTCTGTTTCTACTCACACACCTAGCATATGGGAAAGCTGGGATTAGAGCCAAAGGAGAAGCCTGGAACACCCAGGCGATGGCATGTTTGGATCCTTATAATTCTCTATCAAAGAGTGAAGAGACTCAAAGGCAATGGCTGTCCAGCTTGAGTGGGCATCAGAATCACCTGGAAGGCCTCCTAAGACACATGATTGCTGAGCCCCCACCCCCAGAGTTCCTGAGTCAGTAGATTTAGATTCAGATTCCAGAAGTTGCATTCCTAGTAAGTCCCCAAGCAATGCAAATGCTACTGGTTTAGGACCAGCTGAACCAAGGTAAGCCCTGATACTTACCTTCCACCAAATCAAATTCTCTCATTCCCTCATATAATGCCACAAGGTGATTCCATTTGTATGGTTTTGTCCAGGTAGCCTTGGACTCAAATAAAAGAATCAGTTGGAATTACTTATTTCATAGCTGTTTTCCACTGATCTGGGGCAAATTTTTTATGCCAGATACCTTCCTTTGTGGTTTAACCTGTATTTATGGGCTACCTCTCTTGTCATTAGTTGGAAATAAAAACAATGATAGTATCAATGAAAGCAACCTGCAAAAATATTGTTAACATAGAGATGCATACACATAAACTGTTTATTCATGCCATTGGGCTTGTGTGGATAACTGTGTAAAATAATGAATTTAACATTAGCCTTTGGATTCTTTCTTCTTTTCCTCATCTGCTCTGACTAGGAGAATAATTGTAGCTTCAGTCTAAATGGAGAAATATTAGCCAGGTCTTTCTGTCTTCTAGATAGGTCCTGTAGTCCAGCCAAGCTATCTGGATTTCTGATTAGACAGAAATCCATTTTTATAAAGAGGAAAAAATGTATTTTCTCAAGAATTATTTTTAGTTATTTTCTCTCCTGTGATGAAAGGCTTATCTAAATAGCCCAAGCTTCATTCAAGATTCTTCCCCACTCTTTGTTGTCACCCAGCCTTCCCTGACCTCACTCACCCTCAGACAGCCAGGGATTTAAAAATATGTTGGAAGATTTTAATGGTCTCTGCAGAGTAGAATTACATTCTTCTGTGTAACATTTGGACACCAAGCAGAGAGATAGCACAGTCTGTCTAGCTCTTTTGTAATTATTTCATGGTATTGTTTTAATTGTGGCATGGCTTAATCACTGGCTGTGCATAGATTATGCCACATACTTAAAATAATTATGGGGATTTGATAAGATAATGCTGTGAATTCATTTAATGCTTCTTTTCCAATAGACTCCACACTGTTGAGAGAGCAAAGAAGGACAGTCAATCAATGCCAGCATTGGTCATTTTCTGCACCTTGTGAGGACTGACCAGGATAATATATGCATATTTTTTTTATTTCAGTCATCTTCCACCTGCCCAAGGAGGCATTTTATCCAGTACTCAAAGATCTTGAAACTAGTGTGACACCCTGTTAAGATCCCTTTACCAGCCAACACTTAATATAGGTTCACAACTAGTAACCTAGCCAGGCCTGTGTGAACACATTAGTTTTATTTTATTTTATTTTTTTTGTTTTAAATTATCACTTTTATTATCAATATCTCAGCTATTTTATTTTTATTTTTATTTTTTTATTTTTTTTATTTTTTTTTTATTATTATACTTTAGGTTTTAGGGTACATGTGCACAATGTGCAGGTTTGTTACATATGTATCCATGTGCCATGTTGTTTTGCTGCACCCATTAACTCGTCATTTAGCATTAGGTATATCTCCTAATGCTGTCCCTCCCCCCTCCCCCCACCCCGCAACAGTCCCTGGAGTGTGATGTTCCCCTTCCTGTGTCCATGAGTTCTCATAGTTCAATTCCCACCTATGAGTGAGAACATGCAGTGTTTGGTTTTTTGTCCTTGCGATAGTTTACTGAGAATGATGTTTTCCAGTTTCATCCATGTCCCTACAAAGGACATGAACTCATCATTTTTTATGGCTGCATAGTATTCCGTGGTGTATATGTGCCACATTTTCTTAATCCAGTCTATCGTTGTTGGACATTTGGGTTGGTTCCAACTCTTTGCTATTGTGAATAGTCCCACAACAAACATACGTGTGCATGTGCCTTTATAGCAGCATGATTTATAGTCCTTTGGGTATACACCCAGTAATGGGATGGCTGGGTCAAATGGTATTTCTAGTTCTAGATCCCTGAGGAATCGCCACACTGACTTCCACAATGGTTGAACTAGTTTACAGTCCCACCAACAGTGTAAAAGTGTTCCTATTTCTCCACATCCTCTCCAACACCTGTTGTTTCCTGACTTTTGCATGATGGCCATTCTAACTGGTGTGAGATGGTATCTCACTGTGGTTTTGATTTGCATTTCTCTGATGGCCAGTGATGATGAGCATTTTTTCATGTGTTTTTTGGCTGCATAAATGTCTTCTTTTGAGAAGTGTCTGTTCATGTCCTTTGCCCACTTTTTGATGGGGTTGTTTGTTTTTTTCTTGTGAATTTGTTTGAGTTCATTGTAGATTCTGGATATTAGCCCTTTGTCAGATGAGTAGGTTGCAAAAATTTTCTCCCATGCTGTAGGTTGCCTGTTCACTCTGATGGTAGTTTCTTTTGCTGTGCAGAAGCTCTTTAGTTTAATTAGATCCCATTTGTCAATTTTGGCTTTTGTTGCCATTGCTTTTGGTGTTTTAGACATGAAGTCTTTGCCCACGCCTATGTCCTGAATGATATTGCCTAGGTTTTCTTGTAGGATTTTAATGGTTTTAGGTCTAACATTTAAGTCTTTAATCCATCTTGAACTAATTTTTGTATAAGGTGTAAGGAAGGGATCCAGTTGCAGCTTTCTACATATGGCTAGCCAGTTTTCCCAGCACCATTTATTAAATAGGGAATCCTTTCCCCATTTCTTGTTTTTGTCAGGTTTGTCAAAGATCAGATAGTTGTAGATATGCGGCATCATTTCTGAGGTCTCTGTTCTGTTCCATTGATCTGTGTCTCTGTTGTGGTACCAGTACCATGCTGTTTTGGTTACTGTAGCCTTGTAGTATAGTTTGAAGTCAGGTAGCATGATGCCTCCAGCTTTGTTCTTTTGGCTTAGGATTGACTTGGCGATGCGGGCTCTTTTTTGGTTCCATGTGAACTTTAAAGTAGTTTTTTCCAGTTCTGTGAAGAAAGTCATTGGTAGCCTGATGGGGATGGCATTGAATCTATAAATTACCTTGGGCAGTATGGCCATTTTCACGATATTGATTCTTCCAACCCATGAGCATGGAATGTTCTTCCATTTGTTTGTATCCTCTTTTATTTCATTGAGCAGTGGTTTGTAGTTCTCCTTGAAGAGGTCCTTCACATCCCTTGTAAGTTGGATTCCTAGGTATTTTATTCTCTTTGTAGCAATTGTGAATGGGAATTCACTCATGATTTGGCTCTCTGTTTGTCTGTGATTGGTGTACAAGAATGCTTGTGATTTTTGTACATTGATTTTGTATCCTGAGTCTTTGCTGAAGTTGCTAATCAGCTTAAGGAGATTTTGGGCTGAGATGATGGGGTTTTCTAGGTATACAATCATGTCATCTGCAAACAGGGACAATTTGACTTCCTCTTTTCCTAATTGAATACCCTTTATTTCCTTCTCCTGCCTGATTGCTCTGGCCAGAACTTCCAACACTATGTTGAATAGGAGTGGTGAGAGAGGGCATCCCTGTCTTGTGCCAGTTTTCAAAGGGAATGCTTCCAGTTTTTGCCCATTCAGTATGATATTGGCTGTGGGTTTGTCATAGATAGCTCTTATTATTTTGAGATAGGTCCCATCAATACCTAATTTATTGAGTTTTTAGGATGAAGGGTTGTTGAATTTTGTCAAAGGCCTTTTCTGCATCTATTGAGATAATCATATGGTTTTTGTCTTTGGTTCTGTTTATATGCTGGATTACATTTATTGATTTGCGTATGTTGAACCAGCCTTGCATCCCAGGGATAAAGCCCACTTGATCATGGTGTATAAGCTTTTTGATGTGCTGCTGGATTCGGTTTGCCAGTATTTTATTGAGGATTTTTGCTTCAATGTTCATCAAGGATATTGGTCTGAAATTCTCTTTTTTGGTTATGTCTCTGACAGGCTTTGGTATCAGGACGATGCTGGCTTCATAAAATACGTTGGGGAGGATTCCCTCTTTTTCTGTCGATTGGAATAGTTTCAGAAGGAATGGTACCTGTTCCTCCTTGTACCTCTGGTAGAATTCGGCTGTGAATCCATCAGGTCCTGGACTCTTTTTCGTTGGTAAGTTGTTGATTATTGCCACAATTTCAGAACCTGTTATTGGTCTATTCAGAGATTCAACTTCTTCCTGGTTTAGTCTTGGGAGGGTGTATTTGTCGAGGAATTTATCCATTTCTTCTAGATTTTCTAGTTTATTTGCATAGAGGTGTTTGTAGTATTCTCTGATGGTAGATTGTATTTCTGTGGGATCGGTGGTGATATCCCCTTTATCATTTTTTATTGCATCTATTTGATTCTTCTCTCTTTTCTTCTTTATTAGTCTTGCTAGTGGTCTATCAATTTTGTTGATCTTTTCGAAAAACCAGCTCCTGGATTCATTAATTTTTTGAAGGGTTTTTTGTGTCTCTATTTCCTTCAGTTCTGCTCTGATTTTAGTTATTTCTAGCTTTCTGCTAGCTTTTGAATGTGTTTGCTCTTGCTTTTCTAGTTCTTTTAATTGTGATGTTAGGGTGTCAATTTTGGATCTTTCCTGGTTTCTCTTGTGGGCATTTAGTGCTATCAATTTCCTTCTACACACTGCTTTGAATGTGTCCCAGAGATTCTGGTATGTTGTGTCTTTGTTCTCGTTGGTTTCAAAGAACATCTTTATTTCTGCCTTCATTTCATTATGTACCCAATAGTCATTCAGGAGCAGGTTGTTCAGTTTCCATGTAGTTGAGCAGTTTTGAGTGAGTTTCTTAATCCTGAGTTCTAGTTTGATTGCACTGTGGTCTGAGAGACAGTTTGTTATAATTTCTGTTCTTTTACATTTGCTGAGGAGAGCTTTACTTCCAACTATGTGGTCAATTTTGGAATAGGTGTGGTGTGGTGCTGAAAAAAATGTATATTCTGTTGATTTGGGGTGGAGAGTTCTGTAGATGTCTGTTAGGTCCACTTTATGCAGAGCCGAGTTCAATTCCTGGATATCCTTTTTAACTTTCTGTCTTGTTGATCTGCCTAATGTTGACAGAGGGGTGTTAAAATCTCCCATTATTATTGTGTGGGAGTTTAAGTCCCTTCGTAGGTCACTCAGGACTTGCTTTATGAATCTGGGTGCTCCTGTGTTGGGTGCATATATATTTAGGATAGTTAGCTCTTCTTGTTGAATTGATCCCTTTACCATTATGTAATGGCCTTCTTTGTCTCTTTTGATCTTTGTTGGTTTAAAATCTATTTTATCAGAGACTAGGATTGCAACCCCTGCCTTTTTATGTTTTCCATTTGCTTGATAGATCTTCCTCCATCCCTTTATTTTGAGTCTATGTGTGTCTCTGCACGTGAGATGGGTTTCCTGAATACAGCACACTGATGGGTCCTGACTCCTTATCCAGTTTGCCAGTCTGTGTCTTTTAATTGGAGCATTTAGCCCATTTACATTTAAAGTTAATATTGTTATGTGTGAATCTGATCCTGTCATTATGATGTTAGTTGGTTATTTTGCTCATTAGTTGATGCAGTTTCTTCCTAGCTTCGATGATCTTTATAATTTGGCATGTTTTTGCAGTGGCTGGTACCGATTGTTCCTTTCCATGTTTAGTGCTTCCTTCAGGAGTTCTTTTAGGGCAGGCCTGGTGGTGACAAAATCACTCAGCGTTTGCTTGTCTGTAAAGTATTTTATTTTTCCTTCACTTATGAAGCTTAGTTTGGCTGGATATGAAATTCTGGGTTGAAAATTCTTTTCTTTAAGAATGTTGAATATCAGCCCCCACTCTCTTCTGGCTTGTAGAGTTTCTGCTGAGAGATCCACTGTTAGTCTGATGGGCTTCCCTTTGTGGGTAACCAGACCTTTCTCTCTGGCTGCCCTTAACATTTTTTCCTTCATTTCAACTTTGGTGAATCTGACAATTATGTGTCTTGGAGTTGCTCTTCTCGAGGAGTATCTTTGTGGCGTTCTCTGTATTTCTTGAATCTGAATGTTGGCCTGCCTTGCTAGATTGGGGAAGTTCTCCTGGATAAAATCTTGCAGAGTGTTTTCCAACTTGGTTCCATTCTCCCCATCATTTTCAGGTACACCAATCAGACGTAGGTTTGGTCTTTTCACATAGTCCCAAATTTCTTGGAGGCTTTGTTCATTTCTTTTTATTCTTTTTTCTCTAAACTTCCCTTCTCGCTTCATTTCATTCATTTCATCTTCCATCAGCGATACCCTTTCTTCCAGTTGATCGCATCTGCTACTGAGGCTTCTGCAATCTTCGCGTAGTTCTCAATACTTGGCTTTCAGCGCCATCAGCTCCTTTAAGCCCTTCTCTCCATTGGTTATTCTAGTTATCCATTCTTCTAATTTTTTTTCAAAGTTTTAAACTTCTTTGCTATTGTTTTGAATTTCCTCCCATAGCTCGGAGTAGTTCGATCATCTGAAGCCTTCTTGTCTCAACTCGTCAAAGTCATCCTGCGTCCAGCTTTGTTCCGTTGCTGGTGAGGAACTGCGTTCCTTTGGAGAAGGAGAGGTCCTCTGCTTTTTAGAGTTTCCAGTTTTTCTGCTCTGTTTTTTCCCCATCTTTGTGGTTGTGTCTACTTTTGGTCTTTGATGATGGTGATGTACAGATGGGTTTTTGGTGTGGATGTCCTTTCTGTTTGTTAGTTTTCCTTCTACCAGACAGGACCCTCAGCTGCAGGTCTGTTGGAGTTTACTAGAGGTCCACTCCAGACCCTGTTTGGCTGGGTGTCAGCAGTGGTGGCTGCAGAACAGCGGATTTTCATGAGACCACAAATTCAGCTGTCTGATAGTTCCTCTGAAAGTTTTGTCTCAGAGGAGTACCTGGCCGAGTGAGGTGTCAGTCTGTCCCTACTAGGGGGTGCCTCCCAGTTAGGCTGCTCGGGTGTGAGGGACCCACTTTAGGAGGCAGTCTGTCTGTTCCCAGATCTCCAGCTGCGTGCTGGGGGAACCACTACTCTCTTCAAAGCTGTCAGTCAGACAGGGACATTTAAGTCTGCAGAGATTCCTGCTGACTTTTTGTTTGTCTGTGCCCTGCCCCCAGAGGTGGAGCCTACAGCGGCAGGCAGGCCTCCTTGAGCTGTGGTGGGCTCCACCCAGCTCGAGCTTCCTGGCTGCTTTGTTTACCTAAGCAAGCCTGGGCAATGGCAGGCTCCCCTCCCCCAGCCTTGCTGCCACCTTGCAGTTTGATCTCAGACTGCTGTGCTAGCAATCAGCGAGACTCCGTGGGCATAGGACCCTCCGAGCCAGGTGCGGGACACAATCTCCTAGTGTGCCGTTTTCCAGGCCCATTGGAAAAGCGCAGTATTAGGGTGGGACTGACCCGATATTCCAGGTGCCGTCTGTTACCCTTTTCTTTGACTAGGAAAGGGAACTCCCTGACCCCTTGTGCTTCCCGAGTGAGGCAATGCCTCGCCCTGCTTCGGCTCTTGCACAGTGCGCTTCACCGACTGTCCTGCACCCACTGTTTGGCACTCCCTAGTGAGATGAAACCGGTACCTCAAACAGAAATGCAGAAATCACCCATCTTCTGTGTCACTCAGGCTGGGAGCTATAGACTGGAGCTGTTCCTATTCAGCCATCTTGGCTCCACCCTCGAACACATTAGTTTTAAATCCAATGGTTTGTCTATGTAACTGTATTGGGGTTCTCTAAAGGGACAGAACTAATAGGATAGGTTAATATATGAAAGTTTATTAAGAGTTTATTAAGGAGTATTGACTCAAATGATCACAAGGTGAATTCCCACAATAGGCTGTCTGCAAGCTGAGGAGCCAGGAAGCCATTCCAAGTCCCAAAACTTTAAAAGTAGGGAAGCTGATAGTGCAGCCTTCAGTCTGTAGCCAAAGGCCCCAGAGCCCCTGGCAAATCACTGATGTAAGTCCAAGAGTCCAAAAGCTGAAGAACTTGGGAGTCCGATGTTTGAGGGCAGGAAGCATCCAGCACAGGGGAAAGATGGAGGCTAGAAGATTCTGCCAGTCTAGTCCTTCCATGTTCCTCTGCCTGCTTTTATCCTAGCCATGCTGGCAGCCAATTAGATGATGCCCACCCAGATTGAGAGTGGGTCTGCCTTTCTTAGTCCACTAACTCAAATGTTAATCTGCTTTGGCAACACCCTCACAGACACACCCAGAAACAATACTTCACATTTTTCAATCCAATCAAGTTGACACTCAATAAACCATCACAGTAACTGATGACTGCTATCTCCATTAGCAGTTCTTTAGCCTCAGAAGAGTGTAATCTGGTTATAAATCTTTGTTAGAATTACTTTGTTCGTTAATTTTATGTGTCAACTTGACTGGCCTAAGCAATGCCCAGATAGCTGCTAGAACATTAGTCCTGGGTGTGCCTTTGAGAGTATTTCTGGAAGACACTACCATTTGAATCAGCAGACTGAGAAAAGAAGATGCACTCTCACCAATGTGGGTGAGCATCGTCCAATCCATTGAGAGCCAAATAGAACAAAAAAGATGGGGCAAGGGTGAATTTAGTCTCTTTTCTTGAGCTGGGACATCCATCTCCTCCTGCCCTTGGGCCTTAGAGTTCTTATTTCTTGGGCTTTTGGACTTCAAGACTTACAACAATGCCCCTGCTCACCACAAGGTTCTCAGGTTTATGGCCTTGGACTTGGAGTTATACCATCAGTTCCTCTCATCTCAGGCCTTCATGCTTGGATTGACTTCTGTCACTGGCTTTCCTGGGTCTCCCACTTGTAGATGGCATATCATGGGACTTCTTAGGCTCTGTAATTTCATGAGCCAATGCCTGCAATAAATATCCTCTTCTATCTATCTATCTATCTATCTATCTATCTATCTATCTATCTATCTATCCATCCATCCATCCATCCATGCATCCACCCACCCACCTACCCATCCATCCATCCATCCATCCATCCATCCATCCATCCATCCATCCATCTTCTATTGGTTCTGTTTCTCTGGAGAACTCTGGCTAATACAGCTATCATGCAATTTGTATGGTTTATTGAATAGTAATTTAATCATTCATTCAACAAATATTTATCTTGTGCCTGCTATGTGCCAAGTGCTGTTCTAAACTATAGCAGTGAACAAGCTAAGCAAAATTCCTACTTCGTGGCACTCATGTTTGAGATGTAGGGGAGACAGAGAGTAAACAAACAACAAAATAACAATTTCAGATATGATTAGTCATATGAGTGACATAAAGCGGGGTTGGGGAATAGAGAGTGGCTAGAGTGTGGAAATTTTAGATAGAAGATAGCATTTGAACAGAGTCCTGGTGATGAGAAGGAATCAGACTTGTGAAGGTTTGGGGGAAGGGAATTTTAGGCAGAAGGAAGGCAAAGTGTAAGGGGCTGAATCCATGGTAAGCCTAGTGGTTCTGCTAACAGTGAACAGTGCAGTGGGGCTGGAGCAGAGCAAGTAAGCAGTAGAGTTGTTGGAAGAGGAGGAGGCTGAGGCCATGTCAGAGGGCTGTGCCCCCATGGCAATAAGGTTAGATTTTTATGTAATGGGATGTCTTAGAGGGTTTAGATTGCCTGGTTGATATTTTTGAAAGATCAACTAGTCTGGTTGAGGAGATAAGATTTATAGGCAAGAATGAAAGTAGAAAGGGCCATTTAGGAAGCTATTGTACTGGCCCAGTTATACTCAGCTTGGATTAGGATGGGAGTGGTAGAGAGATTAGAAATATTTTGGAGCTAGAACCCACAAGATTTTCAAATAGATAGGGTCTGGGGATTAAAGGAATGAATAGAATCAAAACTGATTCCTAGATTTCTGGCTTAAGCAACTGGGGAATGGTGGAACCATTAACTGAGATGGGGAAGACTAGGGCAAGCAAAATTTTGTTTAGATTTGTTGAGTTTGAGATAAGTATTATACATCCAAGTAGGAGTTTAGTAGACAGTTGAAAATATAAATCTAGAGTTCAGGGGATAGGTCAGTGGTGGAGATATATGTGTAGGAGTCCTTACTGTATAGATGTAGTGGTTATTACCTAAGCTACATCTTGGCTGAGTGATGAGATGAGGTGATGCAAACAAAGTATACATCATTGCCCTGCCCTACTGGAGTATATACTTGTAAAATCTTCTCTTTTTAAAATGATGTGCTTAATGAATAATAGAAGGAAACATAGAGTAGGATTTGAATACAATATGTTTTTGTTCATTTGTTGTTTAATAGCAAATAATCCAAAATATATATATTTAAATAAGAATTATCTTTCAAGGTAGCCTCTTGGGAGGGCTAGCCAATCGGCCCAACAATTTCTTAGAGCTTTCTTGGAGTGATTTGGATTCCCTTTTAGATTTGGTCATGCCACAAGAAAGTTAGTCTACCTTTTCATAAAATTATATCTCACTTTTTATTAAAAAATAGGACTTGCTTGAAAGTTCACCTGTTGGACTTGTGACAACAAGAAAAATAAAAAAACAAATATGTCACCGAGGAATATGACTTGGTAGCCATATTAGTCCATTCTCCTGCTGCTATAAGGATATACCTGAGACTGGGTGATTCATAAAGGACAGATGTTTAATTGACTCACAATTGCAGGGCTAGGGAGGCCTCAGGAAACTTACAGTCATGGCAGAAGGGGAAGCAAACATGTCCTTCTTCACATGGCAGCAGGAAAGAGAAGACTGAGAGCCAAGCAAAGGGGGAAGCCCCTTATAAAACCATTAAATCTCATACTCGTAAGAACTCACTCACTATCATGAGAATAGCGTGGGGGAAACCTCCCCCATGATTCAGTTACCTCCCACTGGATCCCTCCCATGGCATGTGGGAATTACAGGAACTACAATTCAATGCCTTTCCAACAGTCCCCCAAAGTCTTACCTCATTCCAGCATTAACTCAAAAGTCCAAGTCCAAGGGCTCATCTGAGACAAGGCAAGTCCCTTCTACCTATAAGGCTGCAAAATCAAAAGCAAGTTAGTTACTTCCTAGATACAATGGGGCTACATGTATTGGCAAATACACCCATTCGAAATGGGAGAAATTGGCCAAGACAAAGGGGCCACAGGCCCCATACAAGTCTGAAATCCAATAGGGTAGTCATTAAATCTTAAAGTTCCAAAATGATTTCCTTTGATTCCACGTCTCACATCCAGGTCACGCTGATGCAAGAGATGGACTCCCATGGCCTTGAAGAGCTCTGCCCCTGTGGCTTTTCAGGGTACAGCCCCCTTCCTGGCTGCTTTCATGGGTTGGCATTGAGTGCCTTTGGCTTTTCCAGGTGCACAGTGCAAGCTGTCAGTGGATCTACCATTCTAGGGTCTAGAGAACAGTGGCCCTCTTTTCACAGCTCCACTAGGCAGTGCCCCAGTGGGGACTCTGTGTGGGGGCTCCAACCCTACGTTTCCCTTCCACACTGCCCTAGCAGAGGTGCTCCATGAGGGCTCCACCCCTGTAGCAAACTTCTGCCTGGACATTCAGGCATTTCCATACACCCTCTGAAATGTGGGCGTAGGTTCCCAAACCTCGGTTCTTATCTCCTGCACATCCACAGGGCCAAGACCATGTAGAAGCTGCCAGGGCTTGGGGCTTGCACCCTCTGAAGCAATGACTCGAGCTGTGCATTGGCCCCTTTTAGACATGACTGGAGCCGAAGCAGTGGGAATGCAGGCCACCATGTGCTGAACAGGAGGGCTCTGGACCTGGTCCACTAAAGCATTTTTCCCTCCTAGGCCTCCAGGTCTTTGATGGAAGGGGCTGCCATGGTCTCTGACATGTCCTGGAGATATTTTCCCCATTGACTTGGTGGTTAACATTCTGCTACTTGTTACTTAAGCACATCTCTGCAGCAGGCCTGAATTTCTCCCCAGAAAATGGGGTTTTCTTTTCTATAGCATCGTCAGCCTGCAAATTTTTCAGACTTTTATGCTCTGCTTCCTCTTGAATGCTTTGCCACTTAGAAATTTCTTCCACCTGATACCCTAAGCCATTGCTTTCAAGTTCAAAGTTCCACATATCTCTAAGGCAGTCTCTTTGCTAAAGCATAGCAAGAGTCACCTTTGTTCCAGCACCCAAGAAGTTTCTCATCTCTGTCTGAGACAACCTCATCCTGGACTTCATTGTCCTTATCACTGTCAGCATTTTGGTCAAAGCCATTTAACAAGTCTCTAGGAAGTTCCAAACTTTCCCACATCTTTCTGTCTTCTGAGCCCTTTAAGTCTCCATGAAGTTCCAAACTTTCCCACATTTTCCTGTCTTTTTCTGAGCCTTCTAAATATTCCAATTTCTTCCTGTTACCCAGTTCCAAAAACACTTCCACATTTTGGGATATCTTTACAGCAGTGCCACACTCTCTGTGGTACCAATTTACTATATTAGTCTGTTCTCCTGCTACTATAAGGACATACCCAGGACTCAATAATTTATAATGAAGAGGTTTAATTGACTCTCAGTTCCATAGAGGTGGGGAGGCCTCAGAAAACTTATAATCATGGCAGAAAGGGAAGCAAACACGTCCTTCTTCACATGGCAGCAGGAAGGAGAAGAATGAGAGTGACACAAAGGGGGAAGCTCCTTATAAAACTATCAGATCTCATGAGAACTTAATCACTATCATGAGAATACCATGGGGGAAACTGCCCCCATGATTCAATACCTCCCACTGGATTCCTCCCATGACATGTGGAGATTATGAGAACTATAATTCAAGATGAGTTTTGGGTGGGGATACAGCCAAACCATGTCAATACCACTAATGATTTTAAGTTGACTTTGTCCCTTGCCTTGGTGGTTCATAGAAGAGTGTCTGGATATGTTTTGAGCAATAAAGAAATGATTGGAAAAAGTACACAATCTCCCATGTGATAACTTTGAAGGAAACACTGTTTATTTACTTTTAGAGCTTTAGTTTTATTCATTCATTTATTCAGTCATGAAAAAAATATTATCTGGCATGTGCCTGGTGGTATTCTAGGCAGTGAAGAGGCAGTTACAAGTAGTGAAAAGAGAAAAACAATACTAATTTTTAAGTCTTCATCTTTGGCCTAAAATGTTAGTATCTCTTAGCCTTAAAAAATCCAGTGTTTTGCAAATGGCTCAATCAATCAATCAATCAATTTATTGAGCAAACAAAAACATTCAAATGAAGGAATAAAATTTAACTTTACCTTTGCCTTCACTATCTGTCTTTCTCTTTGTATTATATCCCCAGAAACCTCATTCCCACCCCTCTGCTTTTGAAGTCTAAAGTAATCTGTTCCTGTATGCTGTAACATCTCCCTCAAACATGAAACACTCTTATTTTTCTTTCTCCCCCATTTTGCTACTGGGATATGTCAACAAATCTCTGGGCTAGAATGGTAATATACTAATTAATTCATAGGTATAAATGATTTGATGCTGATTTACTAAGCCCTAAACTTTTATTTTAACAACAGGACAGGACTTAAAGAAATATATCTCTATTGATGGAAATGATAGCATTTGCAAGTAGTAAAATGATATATTTCTTGGCTGAGAGCCTTCTCCGTGTCTCTGAAATCACGGCCTATACAATCTACTTAAATTGCCAATTATAATCCTAGGAACAAAAACCTTTCAGTTTCTCCCTGATGCTACTATTTCTTTTTCTTTTTAAGAGATACTTTGCAGTGCTCTCATGTCATGTAATATATTAGCAAGTAATCCTCATAGTTGTGCTAGAGGAATGGGCCAAATTTTGCCTTGGCCTTTGTTTAGCTGGATGGTACCTCCACACTGTACTGGGGCTCTCCATCACCATAGCTCCTTCAGTCTTGTGCAACATATTATTACAATCAGCTTCACTTGTTCCCAGTTCTTTCAGCATCTGTAGTGGCAGCTGGCGCATCTCCCACTTCATCAGGAAGTGCATTCAAGGGTATCCGGCTAGAAAGTTCCCCCAGCAAGCATTTCTTCATATTGCAAAATGAAGAAGCAAGGTTTCACTTGTAGGTATTCATATCTGAGGTCAAGTAAGGTAGAATAAAGTTAGGGGGATTTTCCATCATCAAAGTGTCTTCATCATGGGTGAGGCCAGTAAAAAATATCCACTCTTTTTTTCTAGCAGACTGGTATTCCTTTGATCCTGGTTTTAATCAGAAAAGGAATGAGCAGAATTATGCGATTGGCACTGCCCTTGTTTGTTTTCTGAATTCTCAAAGGGAATTGCTCTCATACCATGGGATTCCCCCAAGATCTACAATGCTGGTTACCAAAGTTCACTTTCGTGTGGGGTTTCCTGCATTTTGCCTTTGGACACCCAAGTCTACCTTTCCTGCAATTAACAGGAAAATTCCATTGTGCCAATTGTGGTTTTGCTTTTTCTTCTTGAGAAAACAACCTTTATTGCCCTTCACCTGCCTTTACCTCCAGTATTCTGTACAAATGTGTCATCGCATGACAAAGAGGGTGGCAATGAGGACCAGCATGTGTCAAAAGTGTTTGAAAACTGTTCTAGTTAATTAGAAAGAGCCATGCTCTAGAAAGTTCAACTCATGTGAAAATTATTGGCTTGGAGAACTAACTTATCTCCAACATTTTCTCTCTGGGGAAGAGCTTTGTGACAACCCCCTCCAAGGTCATTCATTTTTGTCTTTGTAATTTCATAGTATGCCATGTGTCTGGTAATCAGTATTACAGCCAGAAGTGTTGCTAGACTTCAACAATCTTTGGCAGTTATTGAGATAGATGTGTCTCTTGGAGAAAGATTAATTGGAGTCTGAAATGTTTAAGGAAGCTAACAATTATTGAGTGCTTGTTCTGTGCCAGGCAATATGCTAGGAATTTCTGCATATGCTATCTCATGTCATAGAATCTCAATTTTTCTGCTTATGTGTTGGAATATGGGATTTTATTTAAGTTTTCCTTTTAGTAATTTTGTCTGAAGTGTTGCCTATGTAATTTTGTACTTGAAGGAAAGTGTATTCAGTGGTTAAGAAGAGCCACGGAGGTAGCAAATAATTTGGAATTCAGCTTGTTCATTAAGTAAGCAAATAAATCCAAAGTACACAAACAAATTCACATTACAGAGTTAGAGCTTGTATTAGGCCATTCTTACATTGCTATAAAGAAATAATGAGACAGGGTAATTTACAAAACAATAAGTTTGATTGGCTCACAGTTCTGCAGGCTGTACAGGAACTGCAGGCTGCATAGTGGCATCTGCTTCTCAGGAGGCTTCAAGAAGCTTCCAATCATGGCACATGGTGAAAGCAGGAACAAGAGAAAGAGAGGAGAGGTGCTACACACTTTTAAATGACCCAGGTATCGTGAGAACTCACCCACTATCGCGAGAACAATACCAAGGGGATGTTACTAAACCATTCATAAGAAATTCACCCCTATGAGCCAATCACCTCCCAACAAGCCCCACCTCCAACACTGGGGATTACATTTGAATATAAGGTTTGGGTGGGGACAACATCCAAACTATATTAGGGCTAGTCAACACCGCTAGAGTCAAGTGAGCTCACAGGACAATTTTGTGAATTTCGTACTAAAGCAGTCATTAGAACTGTTTATCAATATTTCCAGACTTTCTCTTCCTGCAGTATTCTCAAGCCATATAACGTATTAGCAAGTGATCCTCATATTAGACCACAGTTCCCCAAATCCTTGAAATTAGGTGTGGCCATGTAACTTGCTTTGGCCAATGAAATGTGAGCAGAATTGATGTATGTCTCTTCAGGTAGAAGCCTTTAGGTTCAGCAGAGGAGACATCTTCCCTTCCTCCGGCCATGGTGACCAACAACATTCCAGAGGATGCAGGTCTGCAAGCCTGAGTCCTGAGTGATGACAGTGTGAAGCCAAACTCACTACCAACCCAAAGTACCATGAGCAAGAAATAAATAAACCTCTGTTATAAGTCATAGAGATTTGGGGATTGTTTGTTAATACAGCACAAACTAGATTATGCTAGCTCATACAGGAATCATCCAGCCAGAAAGCCAAAAAGTCCTTCCTAAATGTATTTGCTTTCATTACCCGAGAGGTTTAACCAGAGGTTTGAATTGACCAAATTCTTGTGATGATTATATAGTTTGGTAGTTAAGAGGTCTGTGCAGTCAGGCTGTCACCATAGGTACATCAGCCCTGCTGCTTTCTACCTGTGAAAACTTGAATGTGTTACTTGATCCATCTAGGTCTCAATTTCCTCATCTGAAAAATAGGTATAATAGTAATACTGACTTCCTAGAGCTATTGTAAGGTGAAATAAGATAATGTACAGAAAGCACATGTCAGTTTGTGAGTTTTCTGTGATTAATGTTAGCTGTCATTCCATTATCCAGTACCAGTACTCACTTTATACAGTCTATCTTTTTGCAGTTTAATGGTTTGGATAACTGATCTTTCAAGTCCCTTCCAGCTCTGAAACTATGAGTCCATGAAATATCTTACTTTTTGGTACCTAAATTTCCTTAGAGTAGCTTTAAATTGTAGTTTGAGTTTTATGGTGCATATGGGAACTGATGTTAGCAGAATTTCTCTGGCTTAAGAAATCCATCTACAAAAAATCAGTTTTCTCTGCCTCAGTTATCTCCCGCTTGTCCTACTACATCATTCCTTGAAGTTTTTCCAGAATTTTTTGACTTTGTAGTTGCTTGCTTCTTTTTCATTCTGAAATACATTTTTTCCTTTTCGCTTTTGACACTGAACAACATAAATTTTCCTTTTAATGGACTTATCCATGTGTATGGCAAATAAAACCAGGAATATGTGAGGAACAATTTCCCAATAGATTATGGAGGTTTTTGATGGTGTTTTAAGGTTTTATGACACTGAACAGAGGAAAGAAGAAAAACTTGTTCTTAGAAACAAATCAACTTTAACATTACACAGAAACATTTCATACACACATATTTGCAGGAGTATTCTGATTTGCTGTGTATATTTTCCAGTGTTCTCTCTAGGAAAGAATGCACTAAGATCTGAAAAAAGTAGTTATGATTGGTTAAAAATGTTTTGTTAAAATAGAAAAAAGTGTAGTCTTAATATTTTGCTGGCATAGTAGGAACCAATAACTATTGCTTTGAAATGCAGCTGTGCACTGTGAAGCTGTGAACAAGACTTTTCAAGGAAAATAGCATTGTCTAGGATGGAGGAAGAGGCCAGGACCTATAGTTGTGTCAGATGTGAGCAGGTAGTGCCAAAGTTATTTGTAGAAAAGATGGTGATAGTTGAATTCCTGGGACAATAACCTGAGAGATCAGGGAACATGAAAAGGTAGAGTCAGGAAAATCAGGCTTGGGGAACGGGGATGGGATGTGAAAGGGAGAAAAACTGAGGAAGGAAAAGGGATGAGATCAAAGAGGATACAGAATAAAGGCAGAGCTACAGATAAAGCCCTCAGGACCAAAAGTCAGAGACAATCCCAGTTGTTTAATCCAGAGACAGGAAAAAGGACATCCTCTAAAAAGACCTAGGTTATGGGCTGGAGGGAGAAGATAGATAACAGGAAAGAACCAGGTTTCTCTTGGGACCCAAAGAGCAAGACCAGCCCTAACTTCCCTCCTTCCTTTCTCTGCTCTAACACTTCTCATAAAACAATAGTTTAATTTGATGCTAGAATGTGGAGATGAAACAAACTCTCTGAAAAGAGAGAGAACCTCAGAGTCCCCAAGCCAGGAGACTGACAGAGAAGGCCTGGCAGAAAGACTAGCATAATGATGGGGCTTGCAGTGACAGGCCATGGCAGGAAGGGATTGTCTCATACTTTACAAGTATTGTTTTATAGAATAAGTGAGTATGTGCAGTAGGAAGCATTGAACTTGAGCTGGGCTTACCAGTAGCATGACCTTCCACTCCAGTTCTGGAAAGCTAAGACCCTAAAATTCCCTCCCAGGTGGGAAAGTGCCTTGCCCAGAGTTCCTGCCCAACAAACAATGTATGAGAGGGACCACTCCAGAGGAAGGTAGTCAGATGTGAGCTGGGGTAGGGAGAAGGGGCAGGAGAGGTATATTGTGCTGGAAAGCAAGTGGGAAGAGGAGCAATTTCCTCTTCTCCTTCTTCCAACCCTCAGATAAGGTGAATCATAGGGAACACTGATTGGTAAATCCATCAACCTAAGTAGGTCCTTTTCACCACTTAATGGCATTGTGTAATTTGCTGCAATATTTCCATTGTTTAGGCTATACTAGAGGGTCACTGATAATCCAAAGCAAATAAAAGAAGAGTTTGGGAAATAACTGATGTTAGACAAGGCTCCAGAATCCTATGACAATGCAATGTCATGAATGCCTGCCTATTTTTCCCTTGTAATCTTTATGAATCCCAATGGAATCAGATCTAATTCAGTCTTAGGGTACTTTGATTTGTCCAATTTGGGTTATTAGACCCTAAGAATTCCTTGACTTACCTCCTTTCTCCATTCTTTGGAGGGAGGGCTTCCTAAGTGTTTTCTAGAAGGATGGTCTTGGATGCTGTTACCTCAAACTTGGGTCCTCTACTTCTCTTGGGTTTGTTGTGTGCTGCAGTAACAGAATAGCAGAGACTAGATCATTTATAATAAATAGAAATTTATTTGGCTTACATTTCTGGAGGCTGAGAAGTCCAAGACTGAGAGGCCACACCTGGTGAGGGCCTTCCTGCTGTGTTATAAAATGGCAGGAAGCATCACACAGGTGAGAGAGAGAGAGAGAGACAGAGAGAGAGAGAGAGGGAGGAAGAAGAAGGAAGAAGCAGAAACAGAAAAAGAGAAGAAGAAAAGAAGAAGAAGAAGAAGAAGAGGAGGAGGAGGAGGAGCAGGAGGAGGAGGAGGAGGAGGGGAATGAGGAGGACAGAGAAGAAGAAAACAACGACAATGGGAGGAAGGAGAAGAAAGGAGAGGAGAGGGCTAATTTTTTTAAATAAAGAATTAGCAACCTCTAATATAACCTCTATTCTCATGAATGGATTAATGCTGCCATCGAAGTAGCATTAATCCATTCATGAGGGTAGAGCCCTCATGACCTAATTACCTCTTAAAGGTCTCATCTCTTAACACTGTTGCATTGGGAATTAAGTTTCTAACACATAAACTTTTGGGGACCCATTAAAACTGTATTGCCACTCATTAGCTATATGTCCTTAGGAAATTGCCTTAATCACCTAAATTTCAGTTTCTTCATCTATAAATGGGGTACCACCTCCTTCTTATAGAGAAGTTGTATAAACCCATGACCCAGTACATTTGAGAAGTACTAAGGTTACATATGGCACCCTTCTCTCAGGATGCTGAGTGCCTAGTATGTCTTCTTTGCCCAGATAATCCTAGGGGATCTTTCCCAAGAAGAAAGCAAGCCAATTTTGTGTGAAGGTCTCAAGGACTTGGCTCCAGAGACAAAGTTTCTCCTAAATAGCCAACCTAGTATGTGCAATGAATTGTCCACTGTTTCTTTCATCTCCCAGCTTCAAATGTTTTCTTGAAAGTCTAGCTGCCTGATAGCTTAAGCTGCTAGCCTCTTTATTAGTCCAACAGAGGCCTGGGTATGAGAATTGGTGAAAATGGGCATTACCAGTACACATATGTTTTAGGTGAATGTGATGGTTAATACTGAGTGTCAACTTGATTGGATTGAAGGATGCAGAGTTTTGTTCCTAGGTGTGTCTGTGAGAGTGTTGCCAATGGAGATTAACATTTGATCAGTGGACTGGGAAAGGCAGACCCACCCTTAATCTGAGTGGGCACAATCTAATCAGCTGCCAGTCTGGCCAGAATAAAAAGCAGGCAGAACGTGAAAAGATTAGAATGGCTTAGCCTCCCAGCCTACATCTTTCTCCCATGCTGGATGCTGCCTGCCCTCGAACTTTGGTCTCAAAGTTCTTCAACTTTGGAACTTGGACTGGCTTCCTTGCTCCTCAACTTGCACATGGCCTATTGTGGGACCTTGTGATCGTGTGAGTTAATACTACTTAATAAACTCCCCTTTATATATACATCTATCTTATTAGTTCTGTCCTTCTAGAGAACGCTGACTAATACAGCGAGTTACACCTTGCTGAGGTTAACTTAAAGGAAAGAAGTCTCACCAAAGGCTAGGGATGATATAAAATGGGAGACATTCACTGAGTGTAGATTGTTAGGACCCACAAGTACAAAAAGACAACACAATTAGGTTCTTCCCTGACCTTCAATCTCATCACCCCTGAACCTAGTGTGGTCATGGTGGCATCAGTGTTCATTGCTGCTTTAGTCACAGGTTATGAAATAATCACTAGATATCACACATGTATGACTCCGTAATGATGACTTGTGTTCCAGCCATGAGACCTGAGACAGAGTACATCCAGCCTGACTGTGGCAGCCCCAGGCTTGCAGTATTCGTGCTGAAGCCTGCTCTGAATCAGGTAGTTGAGTTCAATAGTGTTTATGGGCAACATAAAGAGACTCCTGTGCCTTCTGCTGGACCCCTTGGAGAGCTAATGCCATCTCTGTTGCAGGGAGCTCCGTTTCCCAGGTTCCATTACCAACTGGTTTTCAAGTAGGTTTGGCTAATGAGAGGCACTGCAGAGCAGATGAACCAGAGTATTTCTCCTCCTTTTTGCTTTAAATGAGGCTTCCAGCAGTGGCTACTTTTGTTTGTTTATGAAATTTTAGCTCCTATTGGTCAACCCCATTCTTTGTGTTTCCAGCTCCTATGGAGTGATCTCTGCCATGGTTTTAACTCTCACCAAATGGCTTTAGTTTCTGGTTCTGGTAATGCTGTATTCTCTCCTTGTCCTTCTAGCCCTAGAGGTGGTGACCACTTTTGGCTCTTTAGCTCTGTCGTCACTTATGTAACCAATTCCCTGTATTAAATTCTTTCTGCTTAAAATGCCTCAGTTGGTTTCTGTTTTTCTGACTAGACTCTCACTGTTACATGTTTCTCAGTCATTGCTACTTCACCTTCATTTTGGATTGAAGTCTCCCATGCAAGGTTTGCAGTCTCCCAAGCCACAAACTGGGAAACCAGGTAACGATTCCTACAGTCCTTAGGTTTCTCTGAACATATCCTAGGTTTCTTTCACTGAACTCTTTGGGCTCTTGACCCTATGAGGGAGACAGGGTGCTTTTTATTTCCAAGTGACCTACCTTATATAAACACCAGTCAAGATTCTTGAGATTGTTCTCCCATCCAATGGTTAATTTCTTTTAGAGTAGAAAAACTGCTCTTAGTTCATCATTCATTTTCTCCTTCCCTTTTGTTTATGTTATAAACTCTATGTTATCTCTCTAGACTTTACTGTTGGAGAAAAAAGCCTTTCAATAAAACAAATAAACACAAACACAGTGACAAAATAGGGATGGAGGCAGAACTTCAAGGATCACATAGATCTATTGAAGTGATGAGCGGCAGCAACAGCATTACTTCAAATTTCAAGGGACAGCAATGGCTGCAGGGCAATTAGCAATTCCCAGTAATGGGGATGTGGATCATCACACCCCCTTAGTAGTGATAACAGTGGTGTCTTTATCAACTATGGTTTTGTAGCATGATTTTGAACATAATCCCTTAATGTATAGCATTGAAGCATGATTTGCTGACTTTCCTAGAGATTTTTTGAGCTACTCAATATAATTTTTTGGTAAATCATTACAAATTTGTTACTGTAACTAAAACTAGTTACAAAATTGAAATTCTGAACAATGTTTTCTGATTACAAAACCATACATTCCGATGTGTCCCGGTGTACTTTAATCTGATGTGCCCTCATAATGAGTCTACAATATTTGAGTTCCATGTAACATTGTGGTTCCCCACAATTATTAGGTGATTAATATAATCTACCTTTGAAGGGCTTTGTCCTCAGCTTTGTCAATGGTGCTCAGTGGACTTGTTAGTCAAGTGGCCATGGTGGCAGAAACTGACATCCTAGCTTAATTGTGTGAGCTTCCCTTCACCAAGGGTTTCTTGACATCATCAATTTGCCAGCTCTAGTGACCAACACTGACACTCCCATCTGATACCATTCCAAGGATACTGGTCAGTCACATGGTGGCTGGTGAGCCATATTTAACTCCTTCTTTTGGGGAGGAAGAAGCACTATACCATAACTAAAATAAGCACTATTTGGATTTGGATTTACTTTCCTTTCCTCCCCCACCTTGCTTCTGCCAAAGCTATCATCTGTAGATAATCTAGACTCCTTGTTCACTATCACAGTATCCCACCCAATGTTGCTTCTCACCAAGAAACTTTTGGCCGGGCACGGTGGCTCACGCTTGTAATCCCAGCACTTTGGGAGGCCGAGGCGGGCGGATCACGAGGTCAGGAGATCGAGACCACGGTGAAACCCCGTCTCTACTAAAAATACAAAAAAATTAGCCGGGCGTGGTGGCGGGCGCCTGTAGTCCCAGCTACTTGGAGAGGCTGAGGCAGGAGAATGGCGTGAACCCGGGAGGCGGAGCTTGCAGTGAGCCGAGATCGCGCCACTGCACTCCAGCCTGGGTGACAGAGCGAGACTCCGTCTCAAAAAAAAAAAAAAAAAAAAAAAAAAAAAAAAAAAAAAAAAAAAAAAAAAAAAAAGAAACTTTTTTGGGAGAGGAAGCTAACAGGCTGACACACATGAAAATTCATGTTCTGATAAACTCTCTGTCCTGGAAGCAACTGGCTTTACAAAACAGTGGAATGACTGAGGTAAGACTCAGTTATGATGCCAACTTGAAGTCGAAATCTTGAAAGGTTGGGGTACCATTTTGGAGGTGAGACATGTTTTCCTGTGTTTGATACATGATGAAGGCTCTTGCTGAAAAGATAAATCCAGGGACCAAGGTAAGGAAATGGGAATGCCATTTCTCATGATCACATTAATATTACACCTGTAACTCTGGACAATAAATGTATAGGATTTTAGTAGTTGGAGGAGAAATGCTTTAACCACAGAAAATAACAGATACTGCCATCCTGCTATTTCAGGCTCCTTTTACCACTTGGCAGGGAAAATATGGGTCATAGTATTGGCTGGGATGACTGATCCTGTTAGCAAAGATTTCTGATACATATTATGATACACAGTGAGATCAGAGAGGAATATAAATGAATCTAGAGGAACCTCTTAGGATTTCCCTGTCTGGTGGTAAGTTAAGGGAAGATATAGCAATTCTCTATAGGCAGGAACCACTGAAAACTCAGATCCCTCAGGAGTCAAGTTTTGGGTCACTTCACAATAGAAACACTGGCCATCTGAAGAGAAAATAAAAGGAACATAGATGAGTAGTTGAGGGTGGAAATAATAAATTTTCACTATGGTCTTTTTACCAGGGAAGCCATGCTTTGAGAGCAGACATGAAAAGAGCAGGACATATTTTCACTTAACCAGTTCTATTACTGAGCACATAAAATCATAAAGCAAACCCTCCAAAGATTTTCTTCTGTAACCAGAATAAAATCCAAACTTATTTGAATTTACTCAGGCTTCCAAAATACTATGTAACTTGGCACTTGCCTACCTCTCTCACTCTATCTCATTCCACTTATCCAGTTGCCTGCCATGTTTAAGCCTATGGGTAAAGCTCATTTCAGCCTCAAGGATTTGTTCTAGCTGTTCGCTCCACCTGGAATGTTTCCCCCAACATATCCAGATGGCTTAATCCCTCACTTCATTTGGCTCTCTGCTCAAACGCCTCTTGTTAGTGAAACCTTCCCTTCGCACTCTATATAAACAGTACTACCCCATGTTCTCTCTCTTCCCCTTATCCATGCTTTAGTTCCCATGTTAGAACTGGTAACTGTATTACATATTAGACATGTATGTGTTTCTTATCTGTCCCTCTCCAATGGGATATAATCTCCATGAAGAGAGAGGCTTTTGGTTAGTTGTTGAATCCTCAGAGCCTAGAACAGTAGAGGTGCTCAAGTATTTGTTGAATACATGATTTAATTAATTTATGACAGAGAAAAGATTTGTTAACAGATTCTAGAAAGCCTTGGAAATCAGACTAAGATGTTTGGAACCTTAACATTTCAAATAAATTAGTAAGGAGTAAAATAGAAGCTATTTTAGAGAGTTTTTGAAATTGCTCAGGGACCTTTGCTGTCTTCCAAGTTCTTTGGTCATTCAGAATTGTGCCAATGGCTTGCTCTGTTCTGGGGATGCTTTTATGTTGATCCCTATTCTTCAGTAAGTGCCCCCAACCCTCCCTGCTGGTTACCCTTGTTTCCTTTTCCAGCTAGCAACAGACCTCTCTCCCTCTTTCCCTTTTTTTGTTTAACACTTTCTTCTCTAAGTGGTATATTTTGATTATTCAGCAGCTGCTGCTTACAGATGGTGGGAAGGGGCCTTGTATGTTTGTTATTGCCCAGTATCCTGATGAATGTGCCATTCACTTCAGTGTATCAGCTTTTGAAGGCTATTCTAAAGCTTCTGCTTCGTGCTTTCATTATCAGAATGTACAGGCTGCTGCTCAGATGGCTGGTTCTAGTGAAATAGATATAGTATGGAGTTAACTCTTTACTGTCCAGCAGGGCAGTTGAGGTGGCCTTCTTTTTCCACTTGTTCTGTCCAAATCATTCTGCTTCAAATCATTGCTGCTTCAAGGTTTGTCTGGAAACTCCTGCTGTTTTTTCAGGCCTTACCGGTCTTCTCCTTGAGCTCCTTTCACATGTATATCTTATATCTCACATCCAAGCCCTTAATTATATACTGTTACACATTATTCCTCCAGGGCTTCAGACACTTTTCTGCCTCCGTGTAGTTATAAGTTCACACATTCCCATCATCAACACATTTCTTCATCAGTAATCATCAGTATTAGAGAGCTTGACATGCCCCACTCTATTCTATTTGAAAACCTCTGCTTATTATTTCATTTGTCTGAATTATCTTCCTCAATTAGATTGTAAATTCTTGCATCCTTGATTGTATCTCATGTTTCTATAGTATTCTTCTAGTTGTGGTTTGATGCCTAGAATAGTACTGAGCACATAATGGATGCTTTTTTCTACAAGTATCAATTGATTTTTTTTATTGAGTCCTAATTGATTTTTTTTTTTTGCTGAGATATAGTCACCATGTGTATATATATTTGATGTTTTTACCTCCATTCCAAACTTTCAGGACAGCTGTACTAGTTCTAATCTGTTCTTAGATTGATCCTATGACTATGCAATGTGACTACCAGGAAAATCCAGTTTTGGTTCTGTAAGAATTAACTCTATTCCTAAGATAGCAAAGACCAGGCATACCTTCCCTGCCACCACTCAGGCCTCTTCCAGACTGACCCCCAACATCCAAGAAAGCAGGAATGCAGCTGAAGACAGGGTAAAACCATGTGAGCAATCAATTGATTGATAATTAATGAATCAATAAATCATGCCTACATAATAAAACCCCAACAAAAACTCTGGACACTGAGCTGAGTTCCCTAAGATGGTAATACTCTGTATTGTTAAATATCAATGCTGGAAAGATAATTTGTGCTGGGGACAATAGAAGCTTCTCATTTGGAATCCTAAACTCTATTCTGTGTCTCTTTTCTTTTCGCTGGTCCTAATTCTGTAATAAATCGTAGCTGTGAGTATAATAGTTGTCAGTGAGTTCTATGAATCTTTCTAAATAATTATCAACCCTGAGGTAGTTTAGGGACTTCCCCAAACTCGCAGTTAGTGTCAAAACTGGGGGCAGTCTGGAAGATCGTTCCCAGTTTGGCTAACTCCAGGTAATGAAACACCTATAACCCCCCTGCTTTCCTGGGTAATGACAACTTATCCAGTTGACTAGAATGACAACTTTACACTGTTGTAGCTTGAGAGAGACAGGGCTGGATTTTCTTTGTGTTCTAATTTATTTTCTCACCCACTCCGTTAGTGCTGGCTTCATTTCTCAGCTTCCAGACCCTCTCTGCATAATATGCCTCATCTTGTACTCATCCCTGCCTCAGCTCCAGGCTTCATGGAGGTAGGATAGATAGGAAGATCTGCAATGCAGCTGGTGCAGCTCACTATTAAGCCTCTCTAAAAGTCAAAAGTGGCTTCCTGGGAACCAGGAATGACCCTGGGCCATTGTCCCACAAACTTGTAACTTCCCTCACTTCCAATCACACCTGGGACTTAGTACCACCAGGGCAGATCATTAGGTGCCTGAGGATGCTGGGTTTCCTCTGCATTAAAAACCTTTTCTGCCTCTTCCCAGTACTTCCTGATGTTGGCTTAGCCCCATGTATTAGTCCATTCTCATGCTGCTAATAAAGACATACCCAGGACTGGGTAATTTATAAAGGAAAAATGTTTAATTGACTCACAGTTTAGCATGTCTGGGAAGGCCTTAGGAAATGTACAATCATAGTGGAAGGAGAAGCAAACACATCCTTCTTCACATGGTGGCAGCAAGAAGTGCCCAACAAAAAGGGGGAAAATCCACTTATAAAATTATCAGATCTCATGAGAACTCACTCACTATCACGAGAACAGCTTGGGGGTAACTGCCCCTGTGATTCAATTACCTCCCACTGGGTCCCTCCCATGACACATGGGGATTATGGGAACTCAATTCAAGATGAGGACATTCAAGATGAGGACATGGGAACTCAATTCAAGATGGGGACAAAACCAAACCCTATTATTCCACCCTGGCCCCTACCAAATTTCATGGCTTCACATTTCAAAACACAATCTTGCCCTTCCAACAGTCCCCCAAAGTCTTACCTCATTCCAGCATTAACTCAAAAGTCCAAGTCCAAAGTCTCATCTGAGACAAGGCAAGTTCCTTCCACCTATGAGCCCGTAAAATCAAAAACAAGTTAGTTACTTCTCAGATACAGTGGGGGTACGGGCATTGGCTAAATATACCCATTCCAAATGGGAGAAATTGGCCAGAACAAAGGGGCTACAGGCCCCATGCAAGTCTGAAATCCAATAGGGCAGTCATTAAATCTTAAAGTTCCAAAACGATATCCTTTGACTCCATGTCTCACATCCAGGGCATGCTATTGCACAGGTGGGCTCCCACAGCCTTGGGCAGCTCTGCCTCTATGGCTTTGCAGGGTATAGCCCCCCTCCCTGCTGCCTTCACAGCTGGCGTTGAGTGTCTGTTGCTTTTCTAGGTGCATGGTGCAAGCTGTTGGTGGATCTACAATTCTGGGGTCTGGAAGATGGTGGCTGTCTTTTCAGAGCTCCACTAGGCAGTGTCCCAGTGGAGACTCTGTTGGGGCTCTGACCTCACATTTCCCTTTTGCCTGCCCTAGCAGAAGTTCTCCCTGAGGGCTCTGCCCCTACAGCAAACTTCTGCTTGGACATGCAGGTATTTCCATACATCCTCTGAAATCTAGGCAGAGATTTCCAAACCTCAGTTCTTGACTTCTGTGCACCTGCAGGCTCAACACCATGTGGAAGCTGCCAAGGCTTGGAGCTTGCACTTTATGAAGACATGGCCTGAGCTGTACCTTGGTCCCTTTTAGCCATGGCTGGAGCTGAGGCTGCTGTGACACAGGACACCATGTCCCAAGGCTGCACAGAGGAGGGGGGCCCTGGGCCTGGCCCATGAAACTATTTTTCCTTCCTAGGCTTCCAGGCCTGTGAAGGGAGGGGCCTTTGCAAAGGTCTTGGACATACCCTGGAGACATTTTCCCCATTATCTTGGTGATTAACTTTCTGCACCTTGTTACATAGGCAAATTTCTGCAGCAGGCTTGAATTTCTCCTCAGAAAATGGGTTTTTCTTTTCTATTGTATTGTCAGCCTGCAAATTTTCCAAACTTTCATGCTGTGCTTTCTCTCGAATGTTTTACCACTTAGAAATTTCTTCTGCCAGATACCCTAAGCCCTCTCTCTCAAGTTCAAAGTTTCACAGATGTCTAGGGCAGGGGCAAAATGCTGCCAGTCCCTTTGCTAAAGCATAACAACAGGTACCTTTGCTGTAGTTCCCAAGCATTTTCTCATCTCCATCTGAGATCACCCTGGACTTTGTTGTCCATATCCCTATCAGCATTTTGGTCAAAGCCATTCAACAAGCCTCCAGGAAGTTCCAAACTTGCCCACATCTTCCTGTTTTCTTAGCTCTCCAAGTTTCTAGGAAGTTCCAAACTTTCCTACATTTTTTCTGTCTTTTTCTGAGTCTTCCAAATAGTTTCAACCTTTGCCTGTTACCCAGTTCTAAAATCACTTCCACATTTTTGGGTATCTTTACAGCAGCACTCCGCTCTCTGTGGTACCAATTTACTGTATTAATTTGTTCTCATGCTGCCAATAAAGATATACCCAGAACTGGGTAATTTATAAAGGAAAGAGGCTTAATTGACTCCCAATTCAGCATGGCTGAGGAGGCCTCAAGAAACTTATAATCATGGTGGAAGGGAAAGCAAACACATCCTTCTTCACATGGTGGTGGCAAGGAGAAGATCCCAGCAAAAAGGGGGAAAAGCCCCTAATAAAACCATCAGATCTTGTGAGAACTCACTCACTATCATGAGAACAGCATGAGGGTATCTGCACCCATGATTCAGTTACCTCCTACCAGAGTCCCTCCCACGACATGTGGGGATTATGGGAGCTACAATTCAAGATGGCATCATGGGATGATATGGTTTGGCTGTGTCCCCACCCAGATCTCATCTTGAATTGTAGCTCTCATAAACTCCATGTGTTATGGGAGGGACCCAGTGGGAGGTAATTGAATCATGGGGGCGGGTCCTTCCCATACTGTTCTTATAATAATGAATAAGTCTCATGAGATCTGATGGTTTTATAAAGGAGAGTTCCCCTGCACACACTCTGTCTTGCCTGCCACCACATAAGGTGTGACTTAGCTCCTCATTCAACTTCAGCCATGATTTGAGGCCTCCCTAGCCATGTGGAAAGGTAAATCAATTAACTTTCCATGATAAATTACCCCGTCTCGGGTATGTCTTTATTAGCAGCCTGAGAACAGACTAATACACACCATGTTTTACAAACTGGACTGATAATAAGAATCACCTGGGGCTCTTGTTAAATATTCAGATTCTCAGCATGTCTAATGGAGATGTTGATTGTAGGTCTGGGTTTTGGCTCAGGAGTCTGTTTTATTTTAATTTAAGTATTAAGTGGCCCAGTTATTCTTATAATCATCTACTACATCCCTGTGCATTAAGTTTTGCTTCATGTCCATTTCAAACTTTAAATTACCATCTTACATATTTTCCCTGTCCTTGCTGGTGTTAGAAAACGAACGTGAGTCTGTTCTGCATACTCTCTGTGTTGGAGGAGTCATGCCCTAGTCCTCATCCTGGGGCTGGCAGTTCTCTTACCCTGCCTCATTATGGCCAACCCTCCTCTCTGGCACTAGGCTCTTTCCTGTGCCTCATTCCAGTGTCTGCAGTCTTGCCACATGTAGATGGACATCTGATACGGTGATCAACTCCACAAACAAGTTCATTTAATTCAATAAACATTTACTGACTTGAGTTATATCCCAGGCACTGTGCTAGGTGCTGGCGAGATGAAAAAAGGAAAATACAGTTTAAAGGGTATGACAGACACATAAAGAAACAGCCATAATATTGTGTGATAAATGCTTTAGCAGAAGCATGTACAAAGTGCTATGGAAACTCAGACGAGAGCGTGATTAATTCCTCCTGGGAAGGGTCAGGAAAAGTCACAGAGAAGGGTTTACATTTGGAAGGTAATCAAAAGTTCTCTCAGAGGTCAGGGAGAGGGGAGGGCATTCCAGGCAGAGAGCAAAGCCGAAACAAATCCAAGGAGAGTGAGAGTGCTTGATTTACTCCGGCAACTTGGACTGAGTCACCCAGTGGGCCAAGAGCAGTGTTTTTTCCAAGTGTGGTCCTCATGCCATCTTCATCCGTAATTCCTTGGGGAGCCTATTAGAAATACACATTTCAAGATCTTAACCTCATACTTACTGATTTGTAATCTTGGGGTGCAGCCTGACAACGTTTATTCATAACTAGCCCCCTCAGTGAGTCTTTAAACCAAAAATAAAGCAGTTGTTCTCTACCTTGGTACATTATAATCATCAGGGAGCTTTAGAAAATACTGAGGCCTGATCTCATCCTCCAAAGTTCCCATTTAGGAAGTTTGGGATATAGCCCGGGCATCTCCATTTTTAAAGCTCCCCCAGTGATTTTAATGCGTGGAACCACTGCACCCAAGTTTGAGGACCACAGAACAAGAGCATCAGATTCAAGAAGGCAAAGCAGGCACTTGGAGACCTGCTACAAATTATAATGGAGATGTAAAAAGTTCATGCAGAGTTTTCCATGCCATGTTGGGGAGTTTGGTTTCGATTTTGTAGATGGTGAAGAGACAATGCAGGAGATGGCTCCTACAGGCTCATATTTCTGTTTAGGCCTCAATAAATGGTGGTGTTAGAAAACAAGATTGCATCTGGTTTGTACACCCATGGTGTTGAGGGAAGGGATGCTTTACTACCACTCCATGAAGTGGGCTCAGCTGTGCCCTCAGAGTAACTGTTCTTCTTTCAGATAAAGGCTCTGAATACTCCTGTTGCTTTCTTAAGAGACACAGTGGGCACCTATCCTGTGCTCACTGTTGAAAAATCCTCAACTGTATCCCAGGTAAATTCTGAGCCGTGCAAAGCTTCATGGAGGGAAGACCTAAGGGAGATTGGTGGTGGGCATTATATATTCACATGGTCTCCATTAGGCCCAGGAGTTACAGGTATTGACTTCAACCTCAAAGTTCAGGAATAGAAGAAACTGTGTTGCATGGATTATTGTGCCTACAGAGCACAGAGAAGTTTTGGGATGGATTGCAATGGCATAGAAGAAGGAGAGATGAGAGGTGAGAGGGGAAACTGTAGTTATAAGCCAATCACCACTCCACAGTGAGGTGTTGGGACTTTTGTGGACCACCTTGATTAAGATAGAACCAGATATGTTGTGGGTACAGTTGTGAAGGAAAAGGAAAGGAGGTCAGAAGTCTAATGCCGGAGCCACCTGAAGGCCCTGACTAGCAGCTAGTCATGCAGACCTCAATGAAGTCTCTCCCTCTCACTGTCTCTTTGATTTTCTCCCCTTTCCCTCTTCTATCTTCTCAGTCTTTTCCCCTCTTCTTTAACCCTCTGCATCCTCACTACTCATAGTGCTCCCCGAAACAACAATAAAGCCTACCAGACTCCAACATTTCTTAATGGGCCCATGAGTTACAGCCTTTGTTGAAACTTAGAGCTAAGAAGAATGTTGGTGATTCTTTGGTACAACCTCTTCAATTTGCGAATGGAGAAATGGAGGTCCAGAAAGGAGACATGATTGTCCAGGAAAAAAAAAAAGGTCGTGTAGCTAGTTAGCAGTAGAATTCAAACAGACCCATGTCTTCTGACTTTCTCTATTAGCCTGCATCTACTGTGCTATGCTCTGGTCACAATGGGGAATTCTCATGCTTTGCATGCTTTGAGGGGTAAATTGTACACTCTTCATGTTTGGTTCCTATAACCTCTTTGTAAGAAGGCTATAGCAATTAGTTCATCATGTGTGCTAAGTTCATAAAGAAGGAATGTGCTTTGCTTAAGAATGCAAGTTTCACCAGAAAGGAAGTAGAAATTTATAAAATAGGAAAGTTCAGGTTTACATAATTTTAGGCCATATGAGTAGAATTTTTGTATAGTAGATTCTAAAATTGCTGTTTTCCATTATCATGATGTAGAATCCCAGAACCATTACCCTAGGACAAGGAAAGACTTTCTCTGATGGTTGTGTGTTTGAGTGCAGGAAAAGACAGGATGTGGTTACATAACTTTGGTGTTTTGACCTTGGTCTTGCTTCATTTTGAAGGCTTCTGACCTTGTTTGCCGGTGCCCTCATGAGTATGTGGAAGATGAGATCGTTGCTTCTTTCACAAAACAGTGCAATGAGAACATTATCTGTGACATTATGGAGTCTGGGAATCCAGTGTAGCATCTGACTCAGTGCCTAGCCCAATAGCAGGCACTCATGGATTATTTTTTGAGTTGAGTTGAGATGAGGCCTGCAGGTCTGCAGCAAATTACTATTGATGCCGTCTTGAACAAGTCGTTTTCTTTTTCCAAGCTTACTCTTCCCTCTTACAAAATAACAGACAAGAACAAGACAACTTCTGACATTCCTTCCCACTCAGAGATTGGCATCCCTTTTTTAAAAAATCCCAGAAATTTGGACTTAGGAGACCCTTTGAAGGTCAATTAGCCCAACCCACAGCTTGTTCAAGGCAGAGCTAGATTATTCAAAGAAGTAGAGATTTGACAACTTCATGGCTTGTGTAATAGTGGAAATCAGCCAAAAAGAATAATTGAGGTTAAAAAATTATTTGAGGGCCAGAATTACTCTCTTTGGTCAATATCCATCACATTAATGAGGAATAGTTAAATCTCTATTTTGCTTTGGTTTTCTCCTTTGCTCTCTACTGATATGTAACATACATACATCAGTAAAATGCACAAGTCTTAAGTGTACAGTGTGAGGAATTTTTACATATGTATCCACCCATGTAACTGTCTCACAAATCAAGATGCAGAATATTTTGACAACTGGAGAAAGTTTCCTCACACCTTCACTACCCTCTCTGAAGGGACAGATCTAATTTCTATCACTGTAGGTTTGTTTTGCCTACTTTTGAACTTTATATGAATGGAACCACAGTGTATATAACCCATTGTGCCTGACTTTTCACTCAACCTTGTGTCTAAGATTCATCCATATTGTTGCATATGTCAGGAGTCTTTTTGTTGTTGTTGCAATGTGTGAATTGTAAGACTACCACAACTTAAGAATTCATTAGTGCAGAGTATTAGCTACAGACAAGGAGAAAAAGTTAGAAGATTTGTGTCCTAATCTTATTATTAAGTAGCTACATGAACCTCTCTCTGGGCCCATTTTCCTCAACTGTGAATGAAGAGGTCAGGCTAAAGAATCACTAGCAATTTTTCTAATTCTAAAAGCCAAGGAATGTATGTGAATCACAGATCAAACAAGCATCTGGAAGATATGAAAAAAATCACATATCTGACAAAGAACTCATACTAAGAATATGTAAGTGACTTCTACAAATCAACAAGCAAAAAAGAAAAGTCAATTAAAAATGGGAAACATGAGTGTGTGCATGTGTGTGTGTGTGGTATTTGCTGCTGTTGTTGTTATAGTAGAGAAAAAAATTGTTCAGTGGGAAACCTTAGGGTCATCATGATGACCATGTAATAAATATTTTCAAATATGCAGAAATGTTGGGCCATCCACATAGTGCAGAAGCTGATTTTTGAAAAAGGATCCCTTTGTATTATTTTCTGTAAGGGAGGCACCATGTTTAATTTTAGTGAATGGATGAAATGCATGTAAAAGGGCTTCATAAACTGTAAAGCTCTCTGCAAATGAAAAGCATTATTATTATTCCAGATACAATATAAGTGCAGCTGACATCAACCACCATTTATCCCAGTTGCAGGTGTAACAACCAACAAGGGTATTTTCCTTTGTTCCTTTGCCACAGCTGTGAGAGAGCATCTGAATCCAATACATAAATAACAGCTGTGATTTTAATTGAGACTTGAGTGGATAAGCAAGGTGTACACTGAACGCATAGCAACAGATAGGTTTTCATTTGGGCAGCCACATTATTATTTCCTCAGACTTTGAAAAGGGAAAGTTTTAACAGGCCTCTTGGAAGTGACCCTTGTTTTTCCCCCCACCTGTTCGCAGTTACTGTCACAGAATGCGTCATCGCTCTCCCACGCGCACAGTGGGAAAACAGCTTTGCCATCCAGAGCAAGGGGAGTTTTTATGCTGTGTCAGGGATACAAGAGTCTGTGTATGGTTCATTGTCCATTTCCCAATTAGGCCCCCTCCCTAGGCGTTGGAGCTTCCTGCCCAGAGAGCCTGCCTGGACTCCTTATCATTTCAGCAGAAATAAGTCAGTGTGAGAAGCCACTGCAAATCAGATTTTTGCCAGAATGCTTGTGGTCTCTGCCTTGCACTTTTTTTTCCCCAAGATTTTGCAACTCTGGTCTTGTCTTAGGAGGGTGAGAAATTATCCCATCAATGTAGTCAACCCAGATTGGTCAACCAAAGGGAATTTGCTTGTTGAATCACATTTGCTGCTAGTATGTTCTTGGACAAGGGTATCTCCATGACTCTGTCCCTTGACTGGGGTGTCTAACTATTGGGTATTCTCTTTCTTGTACTGTGCATAGATGTGTTTCAGACTTTGTATTTGCCCCTTAAAGCTGCCCTTATGATAGATTTAGAAGCTCTGTAGTAATAAACACTGAAAACTAATCTAAACACTATATAGTCGTAGAGCAGAAAGAGTTTCAAAGCCCAGCAAATCTGAATTGAAATCAAAATTTATCACTATACCTGGGTGATAAGCCTCAGCTGCCTTATCTATAAAATGGGGATAAAAATACCTCCCTAGCTCTGAAGATCATTGTAAGGTCAAGAGAGGCAAGGCATGTACACCTTCCCAGAGAGGGTCTGGCCCATAGTAATTGCCTCATAATTAGTGAGTGAGATGATTGTTCCATAAACTGTACAGCTGGGGAAGATCCCCCAATGCAGACACATGGCTAGCCCAAGTTTAACAGCAGCTTAATGGCAGATCTAAGAGAAAAATTAAGATCCAGAGCTTCTTTCTACTACATCTAAGAATTGTTTCCTCAGGTTTGGGGAGGAGACAGCAAAGCTAAACACTTCAAGGTAAATTATGATGCTTTGATGATTTCTTTTTATTTATTTATTTTTTTTTTATTTTGCTTTGATGATTTCTTAAGCTGAGTGGTCTATAGTTCACTGGTGTAGAAGGAAGATTTTTATTTTAGACATATCATCTCTGCTTATGTTTACAGCATATCTTTCCTGTTAAGCCAGAGGCATCCATATTGCTTTGAGGAGAGTTAGCATTGTTAGATTAGGACAACGAAAAGAAAGAAACTAATAAAATAGATTCTTGCACCCCACAATAGAAACATGGATTCGAATGTTAAAGCTTTGACTTGCAAGAGCCAGGTTCTGTATGAGAGAGGAAAAAGCTTGAGAATCCAAAGAGAAGGTCTTTAAGGAAGCAAGTTGTCTATGACATAAAGTTAGGTTACAAAGAGAATAGGGGAAGAACCAAGTCACCCCACCCTCTCTCTGGGCTAGTGGGTAGTTGATAGTGACCTGACTGGAGGAGGGAGAAAAGTGGTGGGCTGAGGGTTGGGATGAAGATGCTAGAGGGGACCATGGGGAGGAGACCCAGCAAGTATAAGTGGACAGTGTACCTTGCTTTGCTATTTAGGGGAGGGCCATGTTAGCTGTCTCTCTCAGCCTTTGCTGTTGAGAACCTTCTGTAAACTTCTGCTTACATATCAACCCATAGATTTTCAGCAGAAGTGATACCCCACAATGTCCCCAGATTTTGCTAAGGTCCATATGAGCTATCTATTTGGATATCTCTTTTTCAGTGACCAAGGTCACTAATAAATACCATGAAACATAGGCATGATTTCCAGCAGATGCTTGGAGATGTGGAGCATAGACCCTCAGCATTTGTACTAGATGCAGCAACCATCGTCATGTCCTAGGTTTAATTTTAGGAGTTAATACAGCATGGCAATTAAGAATGTGGTCTCTGGCATCAGACCGACTGCCTTAGATGCTGGTTCTCTCTTCTTATTAGCTGGGAAATTTTGAGGAAATTTATGAAACCCTTAGAGCCTTAGCTTCCTTGTCTCCCCAGTCACAGTATCATAATTTCTGCAATGTAGTTTGCAGTGACTAAATAAATTAATACACCGGAAGTACTTAATTAGAACAATGCCTGCTACGTAGTATAGTTTAATAATTGCTAGTTGTAGTTGTTCTTACTGCCTGTGCCCAGCCAAATTTGTGTGTGTGTGTGTGGTGTGTGTGTGTGTGTGTGTGTGTATGGTACAGAGCTAACAATCTCTGACAGCTTTTTTTTTTTTTTTTTTTTGCAATAACAGAGAAGTTATTTATTTACTATCTCACCTTTCTGGGGTTGTTAATTTGATTTTCTATTCATTCATTTGTGTATGCTTTTAAGAAATATTTATGGAGCCCCTTCTATGTGCCTATTAGGTACTGGGCTAACTGCTGGGGATAAAATGGCATGTAAGATAGGCATATCCCTGCCCTCATGTAGTTTACAACTACAACTAGTCTATTCCAATAACTCTTTTCCCTTTATCTGATTTTGGATTCTGGGCCAATCTCCTGAGCACATTTCCTAGTACTGGCAATGGGGGTCCTGCAGCAGGCCATAAAATGCATGGTATATGGGTTTAATAATGTCAGGGGAAATTTTCAGTTAATCCCTTGGACTGTGGGTACACCCAGGATTCAAAGGCCAGACCAAAACGGCACGAAGAGAAACAGAGAACTGGTAATTATCTGGTGAATTTGGGTCATGTGGAAAGCCAAACCAAATTACTTTCGCCAAGGAAAAAATGATTTTTTTTTCTCTTCAAATGAATTCATTTTGGTGAGATTTTCCTAGGGTCTTCCCTTCCTTGCTTTGCATTATTCAACCAGGTATTTCCTAGAAACCAGCACAGCGTGGGTAAGATATAAAGACAAGGACTTCCAGGGAAATGAAAACTGCTCATCCATGGGGTATTTGGGGAGCCCTGCTCTTATTCCCAATATATAACATATAAGGAAAATTGCACTAAATTGGCAGTGCTACCATAAATCCAGTCAGCTCGTAGGTGCTCTAATTTTGAACTAAATCTGATAGCTTCTGTTTATTTGTGAAACAGATGTTTTCAGTTAAACGTTTCTTATGTCTTTTTGTTTGAAATTATATCATATTATAATTTTGTATTTCTAAGGCAAAAGCAAATGAAGGGAACATGCTTAATTTTTAGGTTATGAGTAATTTATTATACTTTTAATAGAGGATTTCAATGTATTCCCCATCCAGGAAATGGTAATGGAAATTGCCTACTTCAACATGTAATCTATAAAATCTTGTTAAACAGTGTAATGAGAATTTGTCACTTTGTCACCTAGCTGACCTTTTACAACCCTGAAACTCAAAGTGAAGTGACACCTCCCTCAATTCAGATGAAATGCCTGCATATTTTACTGTGTTTTCACCAAGAAATCCTTGTAGCCAAAATTTCAGCTAGTCCAAGTCAATTTTTAAGCAAAGTGCATAACCAGAAATTGGCACAAACATTTGTGTATCATCCTTTCCATATTCAAAAGCTGTCTGAGACTCATTTGATTAAGCATAAAAATAACTCTGTGAATGCCATTAGAAAGGCTGCTGAACATTCCGTGTCTGGTTCCTTGAATTTGTATTCTGAGGATGCATTATTAAGTCACTGCTAAGTCGTTTCTCTTGTAAGAACCTGATCATGCTCTCTAGAGTCTGAAAAAATTATTTTCGTTTTGAGTTTAGAAGGCTTAGTTTGTCTATTTCCATTCAACAGAAAGGAAACAGCTGGTAAGTTAAGGAAGGCCAGTGTATTTGGCTACTGTGATCTCCACTGCCTTCCCTGGTTAACAGAATATCTTTATTCCAACCAGGGCTCCCTTCCTGCCAAATCTCCT
Organism: Nomascus leucogenys; assembly: GCF_006542625.1. Taxonomy (NCBI): domain Eukaryota; kingdom Metazoa; phylum Chordata; class Mammalia; order Primates; family Hylobatidae; genus Nomascus; species Nomascus leucogenys. The sequence goes on from NC_044390.1 coordinate 69,535,780, forward strand.
TATTAAACTGAGTTGTGATTAGAAAAGAATAAATGACATTTTATTTCATATGTGGCTCCTTTCAAACTTCCATACTCCTCTTTAAGTTTTCCTCTTACAAAACTTTTCCTTGGCCTTGGGCATTTCTTCTCCCTGGCAGACCTTCAACGTTGCAAAGTTCCTGACAAATCTTGTAGACTACTACTGAATGAAGCACCTCCTCATTCGTTCCTGTGGGATCAACTGTTATCCATGCACTTATTCATTCCATAAACATTAATTCTTACACACAAAATGGCCATGTGTATTCTAGACTCAAGTGGTCGTCTCTGAGGATCATGTATTGGTTCAAAAATGGGATGCTCTTTCTCTTTCTCAGATTTGTTTTTCTGTTAGGTGCAGGTGCTTTTTTCCAAAGTCAAGGAAGTCCAAAATGCAGGTTGCATATGGTGGAATGGGTTCCAAATGTGGACAGATGTTGACAGAAGAAGTGTCAGTTGGGGAACTTATTACAAATGGATATTTAGGGTCCCAGTTTCTAGAAGTTCTGAGCCAGTTGGTTGGGGCTCAGAGGTTTCTTATGTGCAGCTATATGCTGTCCCACTGATGTGTAGGGCTAGAGTGATAGCAGTGGATGTGGAGAAAGAGGATGGATTGAAAAACGACCTAGGAGGCAGAGCGTGCAGGGCTTGATGGCCACAGATAGTTGTAGAAGTGAGAACAGAGGAGTTGAAGATAACCTGTGTATGCATATTTGTTCTTACTTCATTTGTAAAAACAAAAAGAATACTACTTATTTCAGCAATGGAAAATTACCCAGGATTGTTTCAACAAGGCAACACTAAAAGTATTCCCCAAACAACTCTTTGGTATCAAAAAATAAATACCAGATTGAGTATACACTTTTTGATTGACTGCAGGGAATTTATTGAAGGTTGAAAGAAAGTAAAACTTAATGTCGCATTTAGCAAAGACTTTGACTTTTCTCCTTTGTACATTCAACCTGGGGCCATAGTGAAAGTCATATTGGGGATAAAGTGTCACTATATATTTGTAATTCAGAACTTCAAAAGGACCTTCTCTGTTGATGTAGCTTTCTACTAAAGTTGTCTTGCCTGCCACAATGAGCATTTTTTTTTTTTTTTTTCTGAGACAGGGTCCCACTCCATTGGCCAGGTGCAGTGGTGTCATAATCGCTCATTGCAGCCTTGGCTTCTCGGGCTCAATAGATCCTCCTGCCTCAACCTCCCAAGAAGCTTGGAGCACAGGTATGTGCCGCCACATCTGACTAATTTTTTGTAATTTTTTTTAAGAGACAGGGTTTCACCATGTTGCCTGGGCTGGTCTCAAACTCCTGGGCTCAAGCGATCCACCCGCCTCTACCTCTCAAAGTGCTGGAATTCCGGGCATGAGCCATCATGCCTGCCCCAAAATGAACATTTTATACCTTTTACACTCACCACTCACTTCAAACTTCTACCCTCCAGCCCACTTCTTCGCCATTATCCTCACTTTGAGTGATGGCCTTGAATTCTACCTCATGGAGAAGGTAGACATTATCAAATAGGCACACCCTACTTTTTCTGCTAAGTCTATAAACCTACTTGCAGCTGCACTTTTTTTTTCTTCTTCTCACCCCACCATTATCATCAAGGAAGTAGCATTTCTCCTGCAAGATTCTGGATTTTATGCCTTCTCATCTTCTCAAGGACTTCATTCTTCAAGTTTTCTCTTTTCTTTCTTTTTTTACCTTTAGCCTCTAACTTTATACTGGATCATTTTTTTAAATTTCCATAGGTTTTTTGGGGAACAAGTGGCATTTGGTTACATGAGTAAGTTCTTTAGTGGTGATTTGTGAGATTTTGGTGCACCCATCACCTGAGCAGTACACACTGAACCCAATTTGTAGCCTTTTATCCCTCACCCCCTTCCCACCCTTTCCCCCTGAGTCCCCAAAGTCCATCGTGTCATTCTTATGCCTTTGCATCCTCATAGCTTAGCTCCCACTTATAAGTGAGAACATACAGTGTTTGGTTTCCCATTCCTGAATTATTTCACTTAGAATAATTGTCTCTAATCCTATCCAGGTTGCTGTGAATGCCATTAATTCATTCCTTATTTATGGCTGAGTAGCATTCTATCATTTACATTTATATATATACACACATATATATAATACACATAATACATATATATATATAATAGTTTCTTTATCTACTCGATTGATGAGCATTTGGGTTGGTTCCACATGTTTGCAATTGTGAATTATGCTGCTATAAACATAGACGTGCTAGTATCTTTTTTGTACATGACTTCTTTCCCTCTGGATAGTTACCCAGTAGCGGGATTGCTGGATCAAATGGTAAGTTCTACTTTTAATTCTTCAGATAATCTCCACAGTGTTTTCCATAGTGGTTGTACTAGTTTACATTCCCACAAGCAGTTTAGAAGTGTTCCCTTTTCACTGCATCCATGACAACATCTATTATTTTTTGATATTTTGATTATGGCCATTCTTGAAAGAGTAAGGTGGTAACACATTGTGGTTTTGATTTGCATTTCCCTGGTCATTAGTGACATTGAGCATTTTTTCATGTTTGTTGGCCATTTCTATATCTTCTTTTGAAGATGTATAGATTGTGATTTTCTCCCACTCTGTGGGTTGTCTGTTTACTCTGCTGACGGTTCCTTTTGCCATGTGAAAGCTCTTTAGTTTAATTAAGTCCAAGCTGTTTATCTTTGTTTTTATTGCATTTGCTTTTGGGTTCTTGGTCATTAAATCCTTGCCTAAGCCAATATCTAGAGGGGTTTTTCTGATGTTATCTTCTGAAATTTTTATAGTTTCAGGTCTTACATTTAAGTCCTTGATCCATCTTGAGTTGATTTTTGTATAAGGTGAGAGATGAGGATCCAGTTTCATTCTCCTACATGTGGCTTGCCAATTATCTCAGCACCATTTGTTGAATAGGATGTCTTTTCCCCACTTTATGTTTTTGTTTGCTTTGTCTTAAGATCAGTTGGCTGTAAGTATTTGGGTTTATTTCTGGGTTCTCTATTCTATTCCATCAGTCTAGGTGCCTATTTTTATACCGGTACCATGCTGTTTTGGTGATTATGGCCTTATAGTATAGTTTGAAATCAGGTAATGTGATGCCTCCAGATTTGTTCTTTTTGCTTAGTCTTGCATTGGCTATGCAGGCTCTTTTTGTTTCCATACGAATTTTAGGATTATTTTTTCTAGTTCTGTGAAGAATGATGGTGGTATTTTGATGGGGATTGCATTGAATTTGCAGATTCCTCTTTGCAATATGGTCATTTTCATAATATTGATGCTACCCATCCATGAACATGGGATTTGTTCAATTTGTTTTTGTCTTCTATGATTTCTTTCAGCAGTGTTTTATAGTTTTCCTTGTAAGGTCTTTCACCTCCTTGGTTAGGTGTATTCCTAAGTATTTTATTTTATTTTTGCAGCTATTGTAAAAGGGGCTGAGTTCTTGATTTGATTCTCAGCTTGGTCACTGTTGGTGTATAGAAGAGCTACTGATTTGTGCATATTAATTTCACATCCAGAAGCTTTGCTGAATTCTTTTATCAGTTCTGGGAGCTTTCTGGCAGAGTCTTTAGGGTTTTCTAGGTAAACAATCATATCGTCAGCAAATAGTGACAGTTTGACTTCCTCTTTACTGATTTGGATGCCCTTTATTTCTTTATCTTGTCTGATTGCTCTAGCTAGGACTTCCAGTACTATGTTGAAGAAGAGGGGTGAGAGTGGGCATCCTTGTCTTGTTCCAGTTCTCAGAGGGAACGCTTTCAACTTTTCCCTATTCAGTATTATGTTGGTTGTGGGTTTGTCATTCTGCTTTGTCATTTCTGTTAGCATCAATACCTTTTCTAGCATCTTCCATTAAAAAAAAATCTCTTAATTCCACAGCCCTGTTTCTCTGATTCTTCCTGGTCAGTATTCTTTTTAAAAGTCTTCTACACATTTTTTTCTTCATTTCCACACCTCTCACTCATTCTTTACTTCAGCTTCAATGTGATGTTTGTTCTAATTCACCAAAACTACTCAAGAAAAGCACAAATATCCTTTACATTATAAAATACCTTACTGAATATTTTATTACCTTTCAATGCAGTAGAACACTAACTGGCTTCTTGCAACACTTTGTTGTCCTGACATTAATTTGGGGAAATTCCCAGCCATTATTATTTCAAATATTTCTTTTGCTTTTTTCTCTTCTTCTTCTGGTGTTCCTATTATACATATGTTACACCATTTGTAGTTGTCCTACAGTTCCTGGATATTTTGTACTGTTTTTGTCCCCAGTATTTGTTCTCTTCGCTTTTCAGTTTTTTTAAGTTTCTACTGCTATATCCTCACGCTCAGAGATTCTTTCCTCAACTGTGTCCAGTCTACTAAGAAGCCCATCAAAGTCATTCTTTATTTCTGTTACGGTGTTTTTGATGTCTAGCATTTCTATTTCATTCTTTCTTAGGATTTCCATCCATTTGCTTACATTGTCCATGTGTTCTTGCAAGCTATCTACTTTATCCATTAGGCCCCTTGGCATATTAATCACAGTTGTTTTAAATTCCTGGTCTGATAATTCCAATATTCCTGCCATATTTGGTTCTGATGCTTGCTCTGTCTTTTCAAATGATGTTTTTGTCTTTTGGTATGGTTTATAATTTTTTGGCAGTTGGATGTGATGTATCAGGTAAGTAAGCCCCTTGTAATGTGGGGTAAGCTGTGGGGAGCAGGCAAGCAATCTATAGTCATATACTTAAGTCTCAGTCCTTTAGTGAGTCTATGCCTTTGAACTGTGAACTTCAGAAGTATTTCTCAGTTTTTTCTTCCCTTTTAGGTGGAACAGAATGGCTAGAGTGGGATGGAGTTGGGTATTTCCTTTCCCCCAGGTCAGTTAGTTTCTGATGATTCCCTAGGAGGTTAGACTCTGATTAATTAGTTTATTCTGGGGAAGATCTTGTTAAGAACAGAATTCCCTGGCCTATTTCAAAATGGTTCCCTTTACTCTCCCCCTGATGGAAACATGAGAGGATTTTTCTCTTAGGCTTACTGTGGGGACTTGGTTGAGCTCCTGAGACCCCTAAAGTTTTTAATTCTCTGGCTTGTCAGCACTGAGTCCCCAGTAATTAGTCAATTACAGTTCAGATGTTCCTCCACAGCACTAGTTCCCATGGCAGTTTCTGCTCATGAGCCTGTCCTGGGAAGCCATGATTCCCTGTATTTGTCTGTCTGTCTCCAGTCTTGTGGATAGCAGTTTGCCTTGTGTCTTCCCCTCTCTTATGGATCCAAATAGAGTTGTTGATTGTTCATTCTGTTCAGCTTTTTACTTGTTTTGAGAATGGAGTTTTGACTTCTAAGCTCCTTACCTGCAAGACCGGAAACCGGAAGTTCCTGTGTTAAGAACAGACTGTAGAAGATGAAAGGACGGAGTATTATTTTTCTAGGGATGCCACAACATACTACCACAAACAGAGTGCTTAAGCCAATAGAAATGTATTCTCTCACAATTCTGGAGGCCAGAAGTAAGACATCAAGGTGTCAGCAGGACCACACTCTCTCTCTGAAAGCTCTAGAGGAGAATCCTTCCTTGCCTCTTCCAGCTCTGGTGGCTTCTGGCATTCCTTGGCTTGTGGAAGCACAACTCCAGTCTCTGCCTCCCTCTTCACATGGCCTTTCCCCATGTATCAGTGTCTCTGTCCAAATCGCCCTCTCCTTGCTCTTAGAAAGACACCATTTATTGGATTTAGGATCCACCCTAGATCAAGAATGATTCAGTCATGGGATTCTTAACTAACCACATCTGCAAAGACTCTATTTCCAAACAAGGTCACATTAATAAGTGTGTGTGTGCGTGGGCGGTAAGGCTCAAATATATCTTTTTGAGGGATACAGTTCAACCCACTACAGCATTAAGTAACCAAATTACATTTTAAGTGAGCAGTGGCAGGGCTTGTGATGACAGTGTATGTATGAAGATTTGGTGTATGTTTTTAGGAGAGTGATTATGAGATTTGCTGATGGATTTCATTTGGAGTGTGATAGAAAGAACAGCATCAGAAATGACTTCGACTTTTGACTTGACATAGGATGAATAGGACTTTTGACCTGACATAGGATGAACTTACTGATCTAGAAAGATGCAAGTTTTGTGGGGAGAGGACTATGAAGACTTTCCCCAATTACTTTAATAATATAACACAGAATTTAAGAGCAACACCTCTGGAGGCAAATAGACCTGGGCTCACAAATAATGTTAACATACCTTGGTGTATGTTACTTAATCTCCCTGGGTCTTGGGATTCCCATTTGCAAAATGGGTATAATAAAAATAAGACCTCTCTCATAATATTATTGGAATGATTTCACATGATTATACATGTGAGCTATTAATAGTCAGTGGCAAACAGGCAGTACTTCCCCTGTAAATCTTATCTATTCATCTCATTTTGAAAGGAGCCTACAGAGATTTGGAAGGCCCCTTCAAATGCACCATTCTTTTATTCTGACATCACTTTGGTGGATTAGGAAGATTGATGTGGCAGTAGCATATAGATTAGACTGGAGTGGGAAGAGAAGGAGGCAGGGAGCCTACTAAGTTGTCCATTGAGAGATGTCAGTGGCATGAGAATAGTGGGGAGAGAGAAAACAGAGAGGACCTTATTGAGGGAACTGCACAGGACCTGGCAAATGATGCACTGTGAGAAAAGATAAAGATGTCTGACTTTCTAACTCTGGAAAGTTGGAACACAGTAACTGATGAAAGTGGCAAAGTGGAAGTGTAGAGTAACCTTGGGATGAGAAAGGGGAAGGGGCATATTCAGTTTAGACTCACCAGATTGAAGTACTGACAGTATAAGAAGTTAGGCACCAAGTAGAATCATGGCATGCAGTAAGTGCTCCATATCTGAATGGTTGGTAGATCTAGGTCAGTACTGTCCAACAGACATATGACAACCACAAATGTAAGCCATGGGTCATTTAAATTTTCCTGGTAGCCACATTAAAAAAAGTAGAATGAAACTAATTTTAGTAATATATTTTATTTAACCTAATATAGCCAAAATACTTTCATTCCAATATGTAATTGCCATAAAATATTGATTATGTTATATTCTTTTTTTCAGGCTAAGTTTTTGAAATCCCATATGTATTTTATACCCACAGCACATCCCAATTTGTACTAGCCATATCTCGAGTGCTCACTAGCTACTGTATTGGACAGTATAATTCTAGGTGGAGGTGATTGTCAGGCAGTAGATTATGATAACTACACTTCAAAAGAGAGACTTCAATCTAAAATCACCTGTATGGAAGAGGAAACCAGGTAATAGGATGAACTTTGTAAGAGAGAGAATACTGAAAGTGAAGGGAACCTAAGACAGATTGGGGGAACAATTCATTTTGCAAAGGTTTGGTTTTTCCATTAGACTGCCCAGCCCCTGAAAAGAGGTGAATTAGTAATAGTGATTCAATGCATGTTTTTAACATATTGACCTCTTGGTTTTTTAATTCTACTATTTGCAAGCATCTTGTTCATGTATCTGTTTATTGTCCATCTCCTCATTACCATAATGTAAATCTGTTTTGGTCACAATTATATTTCCAGAATAACATCTCTCACACATTAGTGCTCAGTAAATGCCTGTGAGATAAAAGCCTAATCTCTACCTTAAGAAAATTTACAATATGATGGCTAAAGAACCATTACATAGAGGAAAAATGTACTAATGATAGATTCATAGAGAATTAGATTCCTAATGAATGATATTGCTAAGGTTGGGTCCAGGAGTTCAACAGAGAGAAACAGTCATTGATTTTGGAGGAGCCTAGAAATACAGAATTGAAACATGGTCTATGCCTTAAATGATGGCTAGCCTTTGAATATTTGGGAAGCAAGGGGAAGCTTTCCAAGTAGGGTGAATGACTTATGCAAAGGTGTGGTGTATGTGAATATTTTAGTTGCAATAGCTATTAAGAAAAAGAAAGATATCAAATTGAAAATGGTGGCCACTGAAGTTTTTCATGAGGTATGCCAAGCAAAACTTTAAAAATGCTATATCAAATGTATTGAGAGAGGAGTACTGGTGAGCAGCCATTGCAATTGTCCAGAAGGCAATAAGGGTTGGACTAATAAGAGTGATGCCTTTGGAGGTAGGCAGGAGGAGAGATATAAGAGATGTTTGAATAATGGCCTTAGCATATTTTGATCTCTATTTTTAAAAAGAGGCTGTTATTTAGCATAAATGACCTTGAAGGATGACCTAATGAGCATTGGATGTTTGAATGTGTTGCTGAGGAAAACTCCAAGGTTCTGAACTTGGTTGACTGAATTATGGTGCCATAGACAGAAAGTTCCAAATAGCAAATTGCTTTTAGAGGTGGAGACTGAGAGAGGAAAATGGGTTGAAGTCAAAGTGTTGGAAGATATCCACGTGGAAATTTCCAGTAAGCCTTCAGATGACTAAGGGATTCAGAGAATGTAGGCTCTTTCCAAATCTTCTGTTCTTTTTGCCTATATGGAAAGTGTTTACTTTACGTGTTTCCTTGTGGCTCTGTTGATTACATTTTTATGTGTGGTTTGGAGTCCTCTGGCTTCAGACCTGTATTTGTTTGGGGCATAGTTGGAGTAGAGTGCTAACAAGCTCAAGGTCATAGGTTTGATCCCCAAAAGGGCCAGTTAGTTTCATGGAGAGGAAAATTGCATTCCATGGTTCACAGACTTGACCCCTAATCCTGTCTGCTTGTCTCAAAACTATCTAGCATTGGTCCCAAGGGGGCCCAGTGAGAAAGTGTGAGCGGTTGTGTGTGCAATCTGTTTAAACTACTGGAAGAATAACTCCAAGTGGGTTTATCTAGGTTGCTTCTTCAGAAAGTTTTGTCTGCCCTCCTTCCTCAACTCTGGGGACAGAGATCACCTTTTCAGAGACAACACCATGAACAAATGCACTTGAAACTGTCATGCTCATGTCTGCCTGCATCTGCATTCCTATGTTCATTTAGTTCTCAAGCAAAGGGCAGTGTGAACATCCAGGAGCGTATAGTTCTTTTGTACAAGTGTCTACTTGTAAGCATTGGAGTATTATCAGTTTGGCTTTGAGAACTGGCTTACCAGTGTTATACAAAAAAGCTCTAGAGAGCATGAATGTGCCCAAAAGACTCTCTAAGCAAACCTTTCCCCAACAGATTTTCCTTATCAGACTGCTTTTGCTTGCTTCATACTTTTACTGGGAAATACAAGTCAACACAGAATTCTTGTGAAGTGGTCATACAAGGATACAGCATAGAATGCTCAGTGTTCTTGAGAAGAATGCCGGTATCCATAAAACAGCTCCTAAACAAACCCACAGAAGGCATCTTCCACACAAGTACAGAGTTACCAGCACCTGCTGGGATGGCATCTAAAATCTGTTTTTGTGGATACTGCATTTTCAAAAATCAGTCTTAGAGGTTCTCAAATTGCTTTTTCAGTTAACAGATATACCCTGGGTCCTACAAGAGTGACCCTGAAGAGGACTTGGAATAATGCTATGCACACACTGAAAGATTCAAAATAAATCTTCATGGCTTAAAAAGGACTTGAAAATTCTTTTCAAGTTCACTTCTCTTTCAGGGAATTAGAGATTGCTACACCAGGGATATTTCTCTTATTTGGCATTATGGAAAATTTTGAAGGCTGAGAAGTAAGAGATCAGACCATCAAATCTTATTTCATTGATTTCTAAGAATAATAGTGATGTCTTAAAAGAATATGCTGTGGAATAAATATGACTAAAAGTAAAAGGCAGAATAAAATTATATGCTGATGAATCCAGCAAAACTGGTGGAAAAATTCTTAGTGTTTGGTTTGTACACAGACAAGCAACATACTTATTTGCATTGTTCCTTCGAATTGATTACATTGAGGATAAATTATTTTAACATTATAAAGGGACAACCTGAAAATATCAAATAAGTAGTTAAAAATTATTACATGAAAACTTTGTATGTCTGCTGGCTGGGCTGGGCTGGAGTGAAGAAAGATAAAGAATTATGACACAGTAAGAAAATGCTAGACTTGAAATTTTTACATCTGCATTGTGGTGCAAGGATCTGCACTAGCACTTTTTACCTGATGTTTCTGGTCAGAGTCAAATTAGGGGGAAATGTGGTGAATGTCAGAAATGTTGAGGCCATGAGTTAAGAGTATATATAGAAAACAGAGTGACACACACCGGGGCCTGTCAAGGGGTGGGGGGCTAGGGGAGGGACAGCATTAGGAGAAATACCTAATGTAGATGATGGGTTGATGGGTGCAGTAAACCACCATGGCACGTGTATACCTATGTAACAAGCCTGCACGTTCTGCACATGTACCCCACAACTTAAAATATAATTAAAAAATAAAAAAAAGAAAATGATGTGACAAAGCCAATGGAGAGAATTCTACTTTGGCTATCTTAGATCCTTAATTAATACTCTCATTCTTAATAACAGCAGGAGTAATGACAATAAAAGTAATAGTAAAAATACCAGAGACCACACAAAACAAGAGCTGATAAGCAGACTAGTGCTGGACTATGCCAGTGGTTTCATCTAGCCACAGAAAAATTAAAAAGATGAAAAAAAATTAAATTAATGATGAATTTTCTTTAAAGCTTAATTTCCGCAATTAAAGAATCTGCCCTTTTTTCTTAGATTATATTCTTTCCATGTTTTTAAAAAATTAATTCATTTTCAGTGATACAATGGTGATGACAGATGATTTTTTATTTCCTTATTTTAGGCAAATAAAGATTTTGACACCTTAGGTTGATTTTTCTCAATTTCTAGTTTTATTTTTAGAAATTTCACTGTTTTGAGAAATCTAGAAGTTTAGGAACTATTGTATGATAATGTTTAATCCTTAAATACTAATTTGAGGCAGATATTGCTGTTATTATCAAAATAAGAGGAAACTAAACCCCACAGAAGTCATTTTAATTTGTCCAAAGCACATATTAGAGCATGACACAAGCCCACATCTGCCTGATTTCAGCACTTGTTTCTTACTGCTATGTAATTCCTGTTTGTACTAGTTAGGGCCTAGTAAGGAGAGCAGAAACCCTTCTAGACCAGGCATTTTAAACAGAGAGGATTGTTTCTTTTCTTTTTTTTTTTTTTTTTAGACATCTCACTCTGTTGCCTAGTCTGAGCTGGAATGCAGTGGCGTGATCACGGCTCACTGCAGCCTTGACCTCCCGGGATCAAGTGATCCTCCCACCTTAGCCTCTTGAGTAGCTGGGACTACAGGGGCGCACCATCACACCTAGCTTTTTATTTATTTATTTATTTATATATATATATATATATATATATATATTTTTAGGAGAGATAAGGTCTCACTCTGTTACCCATGCTGGTCTCCAACTCCTGGAATCAAGTGATCCTCCTGCCTTGACCCCCAAAGGTGCTGGGATTACCGGTGTGAGCCACTGTGCACAACCAACAGAGGGGATTTAATACAGGTGGTGGAAGAGATAAGTAGCTAAATAAGGGAGGGGATTCAACCCAGAAAAAACAACATCCTAAAATCACTACCATCCCTATGGCTAGAGATACTCAGAGAGGGGAAAAACCATCTGCATGGATCTAGGTCCACTAGGGGAACAGAATGCTGCTTGCACTGGGAGGAAGGGGTTATGGAGCCAAGAGCTGCAAGTACTGCTGAAGATGCTGTTGGAGGCAAAGAGAAAAGGGGGATAATACCTGGCTTCTCCCTTCTTCTTGTCTTTTGTCTTTTGCTAATGCCTTCTATTGGCCAAACTTACCCAGAAACCAGAGCTCATAGGTGCTGAAAAATGTAGCTCCTTGTGAAAATGAGCAAATCAAGGGAATGTTGGGAAATGGATATGAGAGCAAACAAGTAATCAGCCAGCACATTCTAGCACAAATCTATATTAAATTATTCCACTGTACCTTTCACTATAGCAGTGAGGTCTAGAGATACCAGAGGACACTTTTCAATATTAACTATCTAAGAGAATCTACTTAGTGATAGTTGAGAGATGAGGATGTCTCTATTTCCAATTCATCTTTAAAGCAGAGTGAGGCAGAAGAAATAAAAAGAAATTTGGCTCTGGGGTAGCCTTATTTTTGAATATTTTAGATCGTATAAGGGTGGCTGAATTTGGAGCTCTGAACTAAATAGGATGGAGAAGCACAATCCTGGGTCGTGTTTCTTTCTTACTGTTGTCTCCTTCCCTCTCTCCAGGAACAATCACCTCCCACCTCTGTTTCCCTTTTAGAGATTTGGGGTTGGGAAAGACAGTTCCATATTCATGGGGTGGAGTGATAGGTTCAGCCATAGCACATGTATAGGGACATTTCTATGATCCCTGTTATCCCCTACATGTCCATTTGAAGGGAGAGACCCTACTCAGGGTTCTTTCTGAAGGAGGTTTGGACCTAAGCAGGAAACACTGAATTAAATAAGTGAGGTGGAGTTAGAAAATTATAGCACAGTTAGTCAGTTTTTAAATCTCCTCTTAAAAGAGAAACCTCCCTACCAGGCCACATTTCCTACCTTACTTGTAGTTCAAGGTCAAATTTTACTTCTGATGTACTGTTGCAATTGTCTCAAATCCAATTTACATCTGCTCCTGTTTTTAGTGATTGCTTTATTCTTTTACAAGCCATCTCATTCCATCACAGGGTGAAGAAAAGAACATTTAGAAACCAGATGTTGTATTAACTATAACCATTATCCTTTATGGGATCCCAGAGGTTTAATCTCTATCCATAAACAGGTGAGGAAGATACCAGCTTTCAGCTGAGCTTTACACTTAGAATGCTTCACTGAGAAGGGGGCGAAGGCTCTGCCATCCATCTGTCACTATGACTCGGGGAGGCTCATAATGGATGGGTATAGCCCAGCAGTTTCAACCCTATCAGACCCAAAGCTCTCCTTTTTATAACATATATTTTATGATCTACCCTTTAATGTCCCTAAGTGAAATTCACAGATAATATCAACATAAACAATTTTAACAAAAAGCAAAATGATGCCTGAACTGTACATAAAGGAGAAATAAAAGGAAAAGAGTTTGTAATAAAATAACATGCATTACAAGATAGAATGCTTAGGCACAACTCTCCTAGAAAACACACGGAAGTGGTCGGATGTTTATACTCGTGGAGAATCATGCATGGGACAGCTGCACGTGCGGACTGATGCAGATGTGGAGTGGAAAGATTCAAACAGCACAATTAGCATTGCCACTGATGACGTGATTTTCTAAAACAGTGAAAAAGACTTGGTAAAGTTCTACCTTTTCTTAATTTGTATGGTAATTGCATCCCTGAAGAAGTCGGTTTATGTTAAAATTGTGCAAAAACACTTTGAGTTTATAAATAAATTGGAGTTATATTCTGGACTTAGGTGATTATAAACAGGATTATCTCCTACTTGAAATGTCTGGAGACCTGGTTCATACCCAATAAATGTCAGAAATACTCTCCCCAGTCATTGCAACAGTGCCAAATGTCTCCCAAATTATCTAGGACCAGCACCACTCCACCCACTGGGAATGCTTGTGTGGGCTGTCTAAGACCACTTTGGAGGGCAGGTATATGGGAATGTTCATCTCCTGGAACTCTAGGCTCTAAGTCCGCAGTTTTTCTCCAGAAGCCCTGATTCAACCATAGCACTTGAGTCTACACTAACTTCGATAAGCTGTCAAGAGAAAAATAGGTGGATTGTTGCCAGAGGTCTTGGTAAGATTCTGTATAATCAGCTTCCAGTTTCACTTAGGTGGGAATGTTTATTCCTGGACTGTATAAGAGCCAACACATAACCTTCCTCATGGAGGTATCCCAAGATTGGCTCTATATCCCTGGGTGTTACCTACATAGCGTGAAGCACTATCCAGAACTGATGTGCACACGTGGAAGAACGGCAGTGGGGAATGACACATTATTAGATACATTGGTTACCGTGCAGAAATGCTTCTTTATCCTGATAATATCATACTCAATAATAGGTCATCACTCAAAGGTGCCATTAGCCATGTGTCTGCCTGTAGCGTGTAAAGCCAATTTTGAACAAGAAAGTATCAGTCAGTATTCTGAGCTGTCCTCATGTCTGGATTCGGTATAAGTGGTGGGGTAGTAAAAGCAAATGTCTTTAGACCCAGATTTGATGTCCTCAGACCCAGATTCAAGCCTTCTCTGCTGATCTGTGACCTTCAGTAAACTAAGTAATGTCTTTGAGCCTCCATTTCCTTATCAGTCAGTGTTTACAATAGTGCCTGATGCATAGGCTTGTTGGGAGGATGAATGAGATAATATAGGTAAACCGCTTGGCATAATGACTGACTCACAGTAAGTGCTCAGTAAATATTAACCACCATTATTGTTGGAGTGGTGGTAATTATCTGCAAAAAGATCTTACAGAAGAAAAAGATGTTCTTTTAAAAAAAGAGGCTGTTATTTGATGTAGATGACCTGGAAGGAAGATAGAATTCCTCTTAGGGATAGAACTGTTTTTTCCTTTAAGGAAAGAACACACTTTGTACATATTCAGTAATAAAAGGTGAGCCAGCCCTGCCCCCACCCCACCACCGGCAAAGCTGTGATGGGAGAAGATTGCCCTGCATAAGAATACAATATAATTTTCTTATAAGTTCTTTCCAAAGGAAGGGATAAAGGGTTTGATAGAAAGTGATTCCTGGGAGAGTTTGCAGAAGAGTGGAAAAGATCTTGCTAAGATGACAGTAGGCACATGAGCAGCCAGAAATTCCTTGGATTCGTGGTAATAGTGATGTTTGCCATTGAAGTGGAAGGTATTTTCTGTCTTGTGCTTAACTCATCCCCTTTTCATTGTCTACAAAATCTTTAGTGAAAGGCTGTGGCTAGGTCACCCTAGTGTGAATGAAAGGAGAGAGGGATTGTCTGGAGTGAAGTGGGGAGAGAAGTAATACAGAACACCATGACTACAGGAGGCAAAATGCTAACAGCATGAACAAGACATTTGGAGGAAGAAGGGGCCCGCACAATGTTAGTCCCAAGGAGATTCTTGGACATTTTGAGGGAGCAAAGGTGGGAATGAATGTGAGATGGACACCAATGGCAAGTGAGAAAATATTAAAGAAAACTTTACTATAATTTCCTTAAAGCTAAGTATAAAACTTGTGAGACTTTTTTATATTTGGGTAACTTTCCAAATAGTTAATGAATTTTTAAAAAATGAAATGAGATGCTTTTAAACAAGAAGGACATTACCAATCTTTATACCTCGTACTTGTATAAATGCTGTTGTGAGTTTGATATTCACAGTATCTATTCAGTAAAAAATTGGAACGATTTATTGAAACAAAAACTGAATGCTGAGAGATCACATTCTTATAAATCTCTTGGTATGGGAATGTATTAGATGCCATTTATATATTATGTGCCTTATTTGATACGTTTGAACCTTCTGGCAATAGAATATTTTCCCAACCACTTTGTGTCAGGGATTATAAGTCACTGTTGGGTGACAGTGAGGGGATTTTATGTACAACTGCTTTATTGTTAATGCATATATTGTACAATTCATACATCTCTTACATAGCTTTTGCAAGTCCTTTGAAATATATTTACTTTTAAATAGAATCTGTAAATTCTATGAGATATCTTCATTTTTGTGTATGATTAGTTTTATTTTTCTGGGTATGTTTTCATGTTTATTTGTTGCAATGACCTTAATAAAAACACTATGTAACAGTAGAATTCTTAAGGAATGACACATTACACCAACATTATCCAAAAGAACTAATTAATCAAACATGACTAATTTTAATGTAATTACTAAAGAAAGATATACCATTTTATTATGACACTCTAGCCATACATTTTCAAAATATGCTTATTAAACAGTAAATGTAAGATAATGATTCAATTAGTTACATTTTTAGAAGTCATTAGGATTGATATTCCTCTGCCATAAGTGAATTGAATAATAATTTCAAATACAATCAGAATTAATTTAATAAAAAATATGCTTTTCAACTAAGACAGATGTAACGAATGGCCAGTCATTATTTTCTGGTTTCAAAGTAGCAGGAGAAATTAATTCAGTGTCTGTAAGTTTATTTATCACACTTGGCCTATAAGAGTGATAAAAATACATGAGGCAAAACACATGATGTAATCCCAATTCTCATAGTTCATTAACTCTTTTACCAAAAAGAGATCTGACATGGTATTTGGGGCCTTTATGTAAACTGAATATAAGCTGCATGATATTTGAAAGGTTTTGATATTTTGAATAGACATTTTCATGATACACAGACACAGATAAAAGATGTAAGTAGACAGCTTGAGGTTTCAGAGTCCCTCCTGCAGTGTGTTTAGCAGCGGGTACAAGATAAATATCTAAACAAAATCAGATTAAGGGATTAACAGAAGTGACTTTGCTATGAGTTGGTGAGTGGGGTCAATGAGTGGCTTGAAAGGGATTTTAGAGCTCTGTTTTTATTTTTCCTACTTTACATCAGTGCATTTTGGGCAAAATAAAATGAGTAATGTTTACTTTTAGGCTTCAGTAATATAAAAAAAGGTAGATTCTAAGGATTGTGGAAGGTCATGTTTTTGAAAGTGACAGGTAATTCAGCTCAGGTTATTAGGAGAAACTCTATCTCCATCTTAACTCATATTTCAGTTGAGCAGTAACATTTGGTTTAGTGTCCTCTCTTTTTTTTTTTTTATTTTAAAAAATCTTGGATTTTTTTCCCCTTGAAAGACCCTATCAAAGATAGTTAAAGAATGAGGAGAGAAGGACCATGTTTAAGATCAATGTAATCATACATTAAGAGGGAACACATGGGCAGGGCGTGGTGGCTCATGCCTGTAATCCCAGCACTTTGGGAGGATGAGGCGGACACATCACAAGGTCAGGAGTTTGAGACCAACCTGGCCAACATGGTGAAACCCTGTCTCTACTAAAAATACAAAAAATTAGCTTGGCATAATGGTGGGCACCTGTAATCCCAGCTACTTGGGAGGCTGAGGCAGGAGAATCACTTAAACCCAGGAGGCGGAGGTTGCAGTGAGCCGAGATCATGCCACTGCACTCTCAGCCTGAGGGACAGTGCGAGACCCCATCTCACCAAAAAAAAAAAAAAGGGAACACGTGAAATATATGTTTTCAATGAGGTTCCTTTAATTCTAGAGTTTCGGCTTGGTCAGCCCTCTATAAAATTCTGGGGCAGATACTAAAATAATAAGGCCTGGGTTGGGATGGGGGTAGAATAAAGACAGCTTCAAAAATCCCCTGGGCCTCTGTCTTATCTGTGAGAGGTTTCTTTAAAAAACAAAAGCATTTTTCCAGATAGGAATTGGTTATTTAAATTGATATCTTTATCCTGTACCATATGCACTTAAAGCTTCTGACAGTCTTCTTTCTTTTTTAAATAGAAATTACACAAAAAAAGATATCTATGTATCACTTTCTAATACCTAACAGGAAGGTCTTATAAAATATTAAAATAGCAATAAGCAAATATGTACTACAGGATTAAACACTGGCATTGAAAACAAAACAAAATCCAAAACCAAGAATCAACAACATTTTCCTTTTTTTGTTGCCCCCCTACCAGATCTGGACTTTATGGTCTTTGCAAGGGAGGGGCATAAAGTTTCACAATTCTTCCATTTTAAAATAAATGATGCCATTGCATAAATCAGATTTATCTTTTGAAAATATTGGTGGAAAGCCCATGTGATTTGAATGGAAAGATTCTTTCTTATGAGGAGAGCCAAACAGGTTCTGCTCTAATAAATTAGCACAATCTTTTAAGATTAAAAATAGCAAAACATTTTAAATAGTCTGATTATAGCTTCAACAAGTCAAACATACATTTCTATCTAGCCTATAGTTTTAAAAAGTCTATGTGGGTTTAACTTATTATTCCTCATCCCAATATAAAAAAAGAAGAAAAGAACCAAGTCATTTTGAACATTAACAAATTCATAAAGACTGTATAAAGTAAAAAAAAAAAAAAACAAGAAAAAAAAACAAGAAACAAAAAATCTTCACAGATTGTTAGCCATCTCTTTCAACGATTTCTCATAAATTCATTCTTTATCAGTAGATAACCCCCATCTCATAAGGAAATACTTTCCAACATTTCCCAAATGAGATCAGTGATTGCTTTTCATGAGAGCTGCTGCTCTTTGAGATGTCTGGGTGAAGGGAGAATATCTTCTATAAACCAGTAAATGCCAAAGAATACCCAAGGGGGATTTGACAGAAGCTATTTTTTGCAGGTAAATCTATGTATTTTTTCTCTTTGTTCTTATTTTCTCCACTTGCTGAATATCTGTTTTAGAGCAGAGAGCACAAAAATCAATAAGGAACTTACTTATCTTTTAAATTCTTCTATTTGCCTATAAGATCTTTTTTCCCGCATTTATTCTCCATGCTCTTGATCAAGTTCAGAAGATTGGATAATATACTGCTAATTTTGCTAAGTTTGAGAGCCAACAAAACAATGGAGCCTTCTAACTTTAAAAAATTTCCATTTCCTGCCCCTGCACCCCCAAATTCACAATTTGGTGAACAGTACACTACTTGTGAGTGATAAAAAGTTGAAAGGTGGTGGTGGCTACATAGACCTAATGCTATTTTATTAAGCCATCTATCTATAGAATTGTTGTTTTTATACTTTAAAAAAATATGTCTATGCTTTCTTTTTTTTCTTTTTTTCTTTTTTTTTTTTTTAGTCAAGTACTTTCTTAAAGAAACAATAGCACCACATTGGCATAGCTGGCCAAACAATAAACAGGAAAGCAAAATGTGCTACATCTTTTATTCTAAGCCTTCTCCCAAGTGCATAAAATAGTAACAGAAACCCTGGAGCCACAGAGCATGAGATGGTTTCATCTACACAAACATTGACGTTCCAAGGAGAGGAAGGATTCTCAAGGGAGGACAGGCTTTTTGTTTGTTGTTTGTTTTTTAACAAAATTTTCAAGGAAGTGATTTCTTTTCAGTATTCCATTGGATCCTTAGGGTGAATGTGTGAGTGTGTGTGTGTCTGTGTGTGTGTGTCTGTGTATGTAGGGTGGGTGTTGAGAGATTTTCATATCCCTTTTAGAGTGGATTCTGATGGAGAGCTGCATTAACTTTTTCAGGGGAACTGCCTCATCTTAAAAAGTTAAAATAATACTTTAATATTATTTGGGGAAGAGAGAACAGAAATTTGACCTAAGTATCAAGTATGGTTAATTAAATTGGAAATACGCCTATGAGTTGAAAGCTCATTCTTACCAATGTTTACCGTTCTTTTACAAATATCTTGAAATTGCCTCATTCAAAAATTGTAAAGCAATCTAATTCTGAAGCAAAGCTTGTAAAGTTTTTGGTTGTGACATTTTTGTTGCTCCTTTCTATGAAATCCGAGTCATTCTGCTGCAGTATATAGTAATCAACTGACTTCCAGGGTTTGCATCAATTTGTTTTCTAGTTTTAATTCATTAAAAAATAAAATAGTGAATTGGTATAATGAGTTATTTTCAATTTATTTATGATCCAGTTGGAGAGGATTATGTGTTGGAAAAAGTTAAGAAAGATAATATGGCAATGCATCTTTCAGCTTTCCTTCTTGGGGGATTTTTGACTGTGGATAGAATTTAAGTGAAGGACATAAGTCATAGACACTCTTAGAATTATCACATCTAACTATGACAGAAAACACGTAAGTCTGCAGAAGACTGCCTGTAAAGTTTTGTTGAGAGGGAATAATTTTAAAAGGTACACACTGGGGACAAGAAATAAAAAGAAGTGCCATCTTGGGAAGAGGAGTCCAGTATCTTATTCCACAGAACCCGTATGTCTGGAAAACAGGCAGAGGGCAAAAATGATGTATAGTTTCTTTTACATCTGTCCATAGTGGTTAGAACATTGCTAAGCATGCTCGAGGTGCTCAATTCAAATAATGTTGGACTGAGAGTTAAAATACTTGTTGACTGAACAGGAGTGCTGGCTCCACTAAATGGGGCCTTCTTTTGGCATATATTCAGAGATCCAGGGAGTCTTTTTTTTTTTTCCTGGCGTCTGATCCTTGAGGTGACCCAGTGGGAGGAAAACTGAAGATGTTATTTTTGTTTTTCATATAGACTTTCCAAGAATGTAAAATATAGAATTTGCGTGAAATAATCAAGCCTCGGTACTTTTAACCAAAAAGTTCTAAGGTGAATAAAAAGATCTGAATGTTGGATAATTCATTGTTCTAATGAGAAAATCTTGATCTACAGATGGGGATCATTTTCTAGGCTATGATGGACTAGTACACTAACCAGTGGACTTTCTTGATACCAATTTTCAGTTGAATGGATAAAACACATTCATAGAGAGCTAGGGGCTACCCTTCTAAGCAGGCATGGGAAATTTCTTGTTTTGATGGAAGTTTTTGCCTTTCAACTGGAAACTCTAGTCAAGCATATTTTAACAAACTTTTAAAAAAATGTATATACAGCTAAGAATAAGAGTAAAGTTTGTTAAACAAGATAACTTCATGACTTTTTATTAGATGTTATTTTAATATTTCAAATTTTGGGTCACTTTCCTTATATTGCCTAGAAAAGAAGTAATCATTGTGTTTTTCAAAATGAATAGAATATTATTTATAGTATTAAAAGAGGTTTTACTAGATATGTAGTAACTGCATAGAAGAGTCAGTAAGTGCTAACAAATAGAGTAATTAATTCCCCTTTCACTGGTAGAAATCTCTTTGTTTTTCTCCTTTTTCTTTTCCTTCTCTCTTTTCACTTATCTTTGTATTCATAAAACCAAATGCAGAATTCAAAATCAAATTGAAAATCAAATGCTTCCCACGTATTTTGAAAAGTGTTTTCAAAGAGATTGCGCTATTAGCTTTTAACAACTAGTTAGTTGGCCAGTTATTTGGATAGCTTCACTGACAAGAACTGAGATGTCAGGAGCATTCAATTCACCAATCTCTAGCTATGCTATGAATGGGTTATTTATAGAATTCCTTGCATCTCAGCAACTCAAGTGCCCTGATGTTGCACCCTTACAGCAACCCAGGGTAAAAAAAAATCTGAATCTTTATCTTTTTAAACCTTATACCACCCCTTTGAGGTAGGTAGATGACATATTGCCCCCATTTTGCAGATGAGGAAACTGAGGCACAGAGAGGTGAAGTGACTTGCCCAAGGTCACACAGTGGTGAGTCCATGACACAGCTGGCAGATGTTTATTTCTTCAGTGAGAAAAAGAAACTAGGACTGCTAAAATTCCTAGCCTTCTGCTTTTTCCATTCCACAGTTTCCTCTCTGGACTCGCCAGTCCAATTTGCATCAGTGGACTTTTGTGTCTGAAGTTCCTCTTGGAAGGCATAACTGGGGGGACTTTGCCTTCTTTCCCAAATGGATGGCGTTTTCAGTACCCTTCCCCTTGTGTCATCTTTGGCTCCAGGCTTCCCCTATTGTTTTGCTTTTACCTATTACCGTTTTGGCCAGACTCTTTCATATAACAAACTACAAAATAGCACCATTATACTAAAAAACAGAGTTTTACATACTGTTTGATATATCCTGTATAATTGATATGCTAAATTTACATAGTGCTCTATATGGAAAAAATAAAAAGAGGAAAGTTACTAATTAGGTTGCACATTAACTCATCATTTGAAGGAACTCTTTTGAGTTGAAGAAACTTTCTATGTTTAAAACATATGCCTAAAAATGATTGGCCTCAAAGTTGCAACTATTTGCATTATTCTTTTTTGTAAGCATGATGTGGAAAAATAAAGCTTTGTGTCTAAAATAAAATGCATCCAACTTATATTTGGTACAAATGCCACAGATGGAATCTTGTGAGTAAGAATTGGTGTGCTTCTTACGACTTGCTGCTGCTTTTGACGAGGCCAAATTTGGCAAATATAAAGGTTATGAAGGGAAGTGGTGGGTATAGACTAACAAGATTATCAGACACTGTAAAACAAACAGCCCGTGTTGTGTAGAAAGAAGTGCAAATAAGGAAACAATTCATAAACCACTTAGACAAGGTTGCTGAATGAATGGCTCCAGCAGCCAAGATTCAGAGAGGAATTTAGTGCAACTGGATCTATACAACACCCATGCATTTGTGGCTCTTGAGAGGCAGGGACTAAGATATATATATATATATTTTTTCTTTTCTATAGAACATTATTGATAAAGGATCAACAGCAATCTACCAACTCCAGGACCATTTTTGCAAGGTGCAAATCACTCCTAAAGACAATGTTGGAATGTTTACTTGTGTATTTCATTGGGGGAAACGCCCATCTTTTAAATGTTGTCAAACTTATTTTTTGGTAGGTGTTCCAAAGTTTAACAGGTAACTCGTGCAGAGCAAAGGATCCTGCGGTGGCATGTCACTCTTCACTCCTCAGGAGGGTCTTCCTACATTCTGTAGTTCTTGTTTCCTGCACTCCCTCTACTTGCGTTCTTCAAATGTACTTCCTATAAATAAGGGAGAAAAAGCGACATTAACTCGATGAAGTTTTATGTATCCATCTATTTCTAACACTGGTCTCAACCTTCCATATCTTACGCCTTACAAGTTGAGCTAACAGAGAGCTTGAACCTTGGTTTTCCTGAGAAGAGCATTTATAGGTGGACAGGCCCTTAGTACTTTTGCCAAACCTCGCTCAGGCATCTTCTATGTACCCCTGGTGGCGTGAATACCACAGACAGCTTTATAATCACACAAAGATGAGATTTGATTCATCTGCTTCTATCACAGATTCATTGATTGAAAGGAGATCCTGAAAAATCCAAACTTCTGGCCTCTGGATCCTTTACTAGTAAGAAAAAAAATCAATCACATTCTGGGTTCATCCTCTGTTGTTTTATTGCAGTTTGTTCTGTGTTAATTTTTGTAAAAAAGAGATATTTATTTTTCATTGTTTTTCTTGTTTTCCTCTAGAGCAAGGCAGAGTTTTAGCAACTGAAGATTAGGAAATCTTATAATTCATTTTGAGTCTGTAAAATCACAGACATACTGGGCTGAGCTCAACTCATAGCTCTTCTATTTTCTAGCTATGTAAACTTGTATGAGTGGCAATCTCTTGTGTTTCAGTTTCTTCATCCATAAACTAGGGTAACAATAATATCTACCTTATAGGATCAAAGATTAAATAATTAATATATATAAAAGTGCTTACAATAGACCTGGCACGTGGTAAGCACTACATAAGTATTAGCTGCTACTATCATTATTAACTCATTTGTCCTCTTCTTAGTATTATCACCTTTATTGGAAAGTAACCATGCCAAGACTAAAAGTCCTGGGTTCCTAATTTGGTGTTACCATTCACCCATCAACAAGCAATGATGTTATCTTAAGGATATTGAGGGTTTTTTTTTTTTTTTTTTTGGACAGGATCTCTCTGTGTTGCCCAGGCTGGAGTGCGGTGGTGCCATCTCAGCTCACTGCAACCTCTGCCTCCCAGGCTTACACAATCCTCCTGCCTCAGCCTCCTAAGTAGCTGGGACCACAGGCGCATGGCACCATGCCCTGATAATTTTTTTTTTTTTTTTTGTAGAGACAGGGTTTTGCTATATTGCCCAGGCTGGTCTTCAACTAGTGGGCTCAGGTGATCCGTCCGGCCTTGGTCTCCCAAAGTACTGGCATTCCAGGCATGAGCCACTGCACCCAGCCTGGATATTGAGTTTTGTTTAGAATAGAACCCCTGTGAAAGCAGAGATGTGTCTGTCTGTTCACTGTTATAGTCCCAGTGTCTAGGACAGTGTCCAGGTTATTGCAGGTGCTCAATAAATATCTGTAAAATGAGTGAAATAAATGAATGAGTATGAGGGACCCCTCGTGATGTGCAGATCTAAGTTATTATATTATAATACTTTTCCTACAGTTATTACTTTATCCTTGAATGTATTTAAATTGCAAAGTATATAGACAGGAGTTTTGAAATAAAATCAAAGAGGAACTGGCATTTATATGCATAAACCTGAGGTACTTCTTTTTTTGGTTTTACCTCTAGCCAGAGAGCCCTCTACAGAAGGATGTAATGGATAATTATTGGTATAGAGTGAGGTTCATAACCAAAAACAAAAGTTCACTCCATGGGACCTGGAATCTTAAACTGTCTTCTGGCTAAGGTAATGAACACCTACACAGTTACAATGTTGTGAGGAGCTAAAGCACATTTGAGATTACGCAGACCTGAGACCTGGAGGTTAGAGGTTTTAATATGAAGGCTGGGGAAAAAGATTAACTGCCACCCCTTGGGAATAATACCTATT
Source organism: Nomascus leucogenys (assembly GCF_006542625.1). NCBI lineage: Eukaryota > Metazoa > Chordata > Mammalia > Primates > Hylobatidae > Nomascus > Nomascus leucogenys. The sequence continues at coordinate 69,560,060 of NC_044390.1, forward strand.
GGCCAAGGCCCATAGGGATCTGGCAGTTTTTCTTACACATGTTTTCCAGTTCTACTTGGAACATTAAACATTAGAGTTATCACCAAGTCCTTCAAGAAAGGTAGCTAGCATTTTATGAGTTGATGGTCAACATCTTGTACTGACTGAGTAGAAGGAAGATGGCATCATTGTGTAAAAACATTCATTAAAGTAGCTCAGTGACCACTGCAAAAAGGATAAAAAGCTGGTAGAAAGAAACTGGGCATTTGTATAGAATAACTTGAAATGCCATCTGTTTTAAATCCTGGCACTTCCCCTCAAATATCACAAAAGACCACTTAAGATACATTTGTTGTGGTGCAAAGCATCTACTGCTAAGCTCCTGGTAAACTTGAGTTCTTTTTTTTTTTTTGAAATGGAGTCTCGCTCTGTCACCCAGGCTAGAGTGCAGTGGCGCGTACTCAGCTCACTGCAACCTCTGCCTCCCGGGTTCAAGCGATTCTCCTGCCTCAGCCTCCGTAGTAGCTGGGATTACAGGCGCCTGCCACCACGCCCGGCTAACTTTTGTACTTTTTAGTAGAGATGGGGTTTCACCATATTGGCCAGGTTGGTCTCGAGTTGCTGACCTTGTGATCCACCCGCCTCGGCCTCCCAAAGTGCTGGTATTACAGGCATGAGCTAAACTTGTGTTCTTAATCTTACATTGGGTTCTGCTTTCTTTATTTTTATTTTTATTTTTTTGAGTTGGAGTCTCACTCTGTCACCCAGGCGGGATACAGTGGTGCAATCTAGGGTCACTGCAACCTTTGCCTCCCAGTTCAAGTGATTCTCATGCCTCAGCCTCCCAACTAGCTGGGATTACAGGTACGTGCCATCATGCCCAGCTAATTTTTTGTATTTTTAGTAGAGATAGGGTTTCGCCATGTTGGCCAGGCTGATCTTGAACTCCTGACCTCAGGTGATCTGCCTGCCTCAGCCTCCTGAAGTGCTGGGATTACAGGCGTAAGCCACCATGCCTGGCCATGTTCTGCTTTCTTATAGGAGTTCTCTAGAAAAATGAGAGAAGGACACATGGGGCCACAGAATAGCATCATTAATGTTCCTAAACTCCTTGAAATGTTTTTGTTCAATTCTCAATCAACACTGTTGATGGTCTGTAGCTCATCAAACCCCCAAAATAGATATTATTAAGGATGCCATCTCTCTGCCTAACTACTAACCAAATTAATTAACAGGCAGAGAAACACACTAATTTGAATTTTACCTTTTGTTTTTCTGTTTAAGAGGCATACCAGCTCAAAATAAGAAGATCCTTAAGCATCTGCAATGCCCAAACTAAGAAAATATTCAGGAATGAAATGGGAAAAAGAAAGCCTCATAAAGCATTTAATCTCCATTCTTCCTCTCAAGCCAAATTAATCCCAAATTTCTACAAGAAAACATTAAGGTACCATCTATGCTTCACTCTTTAAATTAGCGGGGGGCTATAGCAAAAAGAATTGAGGTTAGATTGACCAACCACATACATCTTATTTTTTGTCTCCAATAGAGAGATTCTTTTTATTTTCTCTCAGAGCACAAGGTATAAAGTGAAAGGTCTGAGCAGAGGGATCCCCTGGTCTGTTTCTTCTGGGTCTGTCTCAGCATCACAGCAAAGCCATGGGCTGAAACTCACTTGAGTGAAGCAGATGCTGTGCCAAGTAGCATGATTCCCATGCACACACGTGCACGGTGGAGGCCATTCAAACCAGCTGGGATGTCGTCTGGTTTGCATTTGGCTCTCTTCCCAGGCTGTCACATGTGACTTCTTTGTTGCAGACAATGACAGTGACAAAACAAAAGCACTCAGGGACTAGGTCTCAGTTGCATCTGTTGCTTTGCTCATTGTCTTAACTTAATTACGCCGGCCACCCTTGACAATGGGCGGCAAGTGGAGGCATGTTAGAGGCAGCCGTCATCAGAGCTGGCACCCACCTTCGGTGCACTTCTTGAAGGGTTATGAAACTGTCCCACATTCAGTCAAGCAAAAACTTTTCACTTCAGCAGCTTGTCCAATACAAAAAAACCAGCTGAAACTGTTTCTAGTATGCAACCAGACAGATTTTTAAAAGGAAAACAGTAGTGAGTAAATACTTTTTCCTATTGACACCAACGAAAGTAAGACTATTAAGAAAATGTTGATCCTCCAGCCCACTGGGGTTGGTTAAAGAAGTTTACCCTTCAGAAGGAAAGGTTAACCAACACATTAGGAAATAAGTTTGTGGAGGGTTTAATTTGATATATATGATTACCCATTATGTACAGACACACATATTTAGAGTGCTAGAAAAGGCCCTGAAGAGGCCATTCACCTTCTCCCATTATCTCTTGGTTCTTATCCTAGCTCCAAGCTTTCCTTTGGAAAGCTATCCACAGACTTTTCAATTAAGATTACTGTGCCAGGTGTGGTGGCTCACACCTGTAATCTCAGTACTTTGGGAGGCCGAGGTGGGCAGATCACTTGAGGTCAGGAGCTGGAGACCAGCCTGGCCAACATAGTGAAACCCTGTCTCTACTAAAAATACAAAAAATTAGCCTGGTGTGGTGGCGTGTGCCTGTAGTTTCAGCTACTCAGGAGGCTGAGGCAGGTGAATTGCTTGAACCCAGGAGGCGGAGGTTGCAGTGAGCTGAGATTGTGCCACTGCATTCCAGCCTTGGTGACAGAGTGAGACTCTGTCTCAAAAAAAAAAAAAAAAAAAAAAAGATCACTGAGGACTAATAACAATGGCAATAATAATCTTGCTTAACATTTGCAGAGGCCTTACAGTTTACAAAATAATATCACCGAATCCTTACAATCACCACATGAGGTGATGCGGTGTTGTTCCTGTCAGTCCCATGTACAAGCCGAGGCTCGCTAATATTTAGTAATGTGCTTGAGGTCACAGAGGAACAAACTGATAGACAAAGGGCTAAAATAATAACAGTTCCCATTACTTGAACATTTGTTATGTGCTGGGGATTGTAGTATGTATGTAAATTGCATATATTTTCTTGTTTCCTATAGTTCTCTCAGGGATAAGTACTACTGTCTTGACTGTTTTATCTTTAAGGAATCTGAAACTTAGGATAAACAATTTGCCTAATTTCTTATGATGGAGGTGTGATAGTGGTTGGAATTTGGACCTATTCCTTCTGATTCTGGAGCTCACCAGTTAACCACTCTGCTAAACTGCCTCCCCAAGAGGTGAAAAATATCTAGTGCTTTCAAGTCCAAATCACTTTCCAATAGCAATAGTTGATAATATCATGAGGTGCCCATGCTCCCAGATGGGGGTAGATGCTGGTTTAGAGGGCAAAGCTGTGCCATGGGGCAGAAGACTCAATGAGGAGGGTGAGTATTACCACAAGTTGGGACCCATTTGTAAAGGTATTTATAGAAGTCTAGGAGCACAGTATTCAATTAGCAAAAGCAAACTCCCTAGATATTATAACCCCCCTTTTTTCCTCCCCACCTATCTTTATGAGATTTTGCCTGAGAGATAGAATCTAAAAGGATAAAAATAGGCTCTTTAAACTTCAGGGAGGAAGCAGTGATGTTTTCAATAGACTATGTTTCCATCTCCACCCACTCCAAACAAGTTAAGTATTGTAATGACATGAAGTCTAGGAAAAGCCTGGCACTCTATAAAAAATACTGGGAAAATTCTGTCCAGCATGGAATATCAGCAGCTTATTGTACAGCATAAAGTACTAACTCAGCATTGACCTTCTCCCAAAAAGGGCAAAATGAGAAGAAAAGAGCAGTGGATGATTGGAAAGAGGGCTCAGATATCAGCCCTTTACCTGTTGAAAGGGATGTGCTATAGCAATTTTTCTGGCTTGGCCTGGGGACATGTGAAATGGTGGAGGATGATTTAGATGTCTCAGTATCAACTTTGATATCTCTTTACTTCAGGGAATCACAAGTTCAGATTCCAGGAGAGTTGGATCAGTCTTTCCTCTCTGGCAGCCAGGCAAAGCGAGGGTCATGCGATCTACTCAGCACTTTGGGATGTGACTTTAAAACCAAAGAACAAGGTGCACATTTTGAGAAACCTGTACTACTCGTTTATGTGGCTGCTTCTTTAACAGAGTGAGGGATATGTACTTACTGGACACAGTTTTGGTCAGCCCAGGATCATGTTTTTTTCTGGAAACCTCACCCCACTTTTTATGTGGTTGTAGGAATTCCCCCGCCCCCTGGCTCTAGTGGATTGGACCAGGGCAGGCTCCTCCCAAGAGCCAGTGACCAAGTGTGGTGGGGACATCGAGGCAGACCTATTTCTGAGAAACACAGGAATTTGTTGGGCAACTTTATGTCCAACTTTGGCTGAAAACCTCCATGATGACTTTGCTGAACTTTCCTTAGACCATAGACCCACCAAAAATGTTTCCAACCAATCTGCTCTCCCTCTCTCCTTCCCTTGGGGTCAGGCTTATCTTGCAATCTGATGGCTTTGCCTATCCTCTCCTATTTCTGTTCACGCATTAATTCCCCCTAATAAAACCCCTGCTCATTTAACACCTTCTCATCTTCTGTTTCTTGGAGGACCTCATCTTACATATCTGGTTTGAATCCTAGCTCTCCCACACAGTAGTTGTGTGACCTTTGATAATCACTACATTGTGCTGTCCTCAATTTCCTCTTCTGTAAAATGAAAGTGTGGGGTAAGAGCACCTACCTCAGAGTGGTGTTGTAATTGGATGTAATAACCCTCAGTCATTTATCTGGCATGCAGTATAGTTGCATGCAGGAGAATCTACTGTTTAGAAAAAACTTGAACCTAATTGTTAGCACCATCAGTCTGTTCTGGCTTGTGTGCTGTAAGAGCCCTCTCTGGGTCTACATTTGCTCAAGCATTGATGTTCTGTAGAGTAAATTCTGCATATGTGTCTCTCCACTAAAACATAAGTTCCTTGAGAGCAGGTAGCATATTTCCTTCACTTCTATATCCTCCCCAGACCCAAGCAAAGTGTTTGAGCAAAGTGGCAAACCAGGAAATGCTCATTAAATGGACGCGAATTTCCTGCAGGAATGATGGAATGGAGTTCAGGTCAACAGCAAATATTGCATGGCCGCTTACTTTCTTCCTGTGGTATTTTCTACAAGGACAAATAGCACAGAACCCCCTGCCATCTCATACAAGTGACAGATTGTATATGGTAAATATCAACTAAGAAATGCAGGAGAGAGTGCAGTGCTTGATTAACACACTGTGGTCTATCTATCTCGGGTTTGGATTCTACTTGATCACTTGGTAGCCCAAGACGTTGGAGAGACACTTAGCCATACTCAGCCTGAGTTTTCCTATCTATACAATAGTGATAATTGTGGTACTCACTCTGCAAGCTTCATGTGAAGATTAAATGTGAAGATTAAATGATTCCCTATAGCCCTTGCCACAGGGCAAGTACCTAATCAATATCAGCTATTATGATTCTTTTTAATTTACTTTTTAATTGTTACTATTGTCAAAGCAGTTTGCATGCTAGAGTGCTGCCCTTTCTCTGGCTGAATGTGGGGAAACGGTAGCTAGCTCCTTGGTTTCCAGAGCTCCCTTGAATGCTGGGAGAGTGGACTTAACAGCTCTGTTTTCTAGTGACTGGGGCATCCCTAGGAATCTCCAGGAATCAGAGGACTTTATTCCAAGATTATCTTGACTTAGCAACTTTCTTACTCTTTAAAGACTACCACCTGACTCTATTTCAAATATTTCTTCCTGTGATGTAAAAAATCTCTATCAGAATGGTTTAAAAGCCTGGGGAACAAAGAAAAAAAATGCCAAGGGTAGTTTCCCTTGCTGACAAGAGGTGTTTATGTTGCCTTTAATAGTCATGTAGGATGTTGTAAAATACTTCAGGATCACGGCTCCCTAGACTGTTGATTTTATGGGCAGCTTGTTTAGTTAGCTGTTTGTTTGTGTTACATTTTTAAATTTAAAAAATGTTTAAGCTTACTATCTTTCGCAGAGGGAGTTGATTTTGGAATTGTTGAAAGGTTCAAATGTGGTATTTTAAAAAGTGAAACACCAGATTCTAGCAATTTTGCTGCTATGTGCTAAAGATTCAGCACATTCGTACCTAAAACCTGGATTTGATTATTCTTTTTCTCTTAAGCCTCCGAAATGCCGTTGTTTCATCTGACATACAATTTATGCTAGAGTTACTTAAACTGGTGTATGCAGTAACTCCTATTACAGTGTCCTTGGGAGATGTGAGGCCTAGGGATTTTACCTTTTGGTATCATTTCAATGCAATAGTGATGAGTTCACAGGGTTAGGAGGAAAGGGTGTTTCCCTCTTTCACTCATTCCTTGTGTGTGTGACAACTCTGGGCAGAACATTCAAATGCTGTGTTCTGAATTTTCCTCCTCAGTGAATTGAGAGAAATTTTGGAAGTTTGGAAGGCTCTCTTGAACTTTTAGGATGAATAAAATAACACTATGACAAGTTAAATTGATTTGCCTCTGTTTGAGGTTGATGGGGGCCTTCAGCATATAAAAGTAAACATGCAGAGTGCCAGCCAGTGCTATTCCAAGGCAGAGAATGGCTCAAGAACATTTTATGCATGCATAGAGTTTGAAAAAAATCAGAATTGTGGCACTGTGCCAAAAGCACCTCTACCTTCATCCTAGTGTTCTTTTGAAGAAGAAAACATATTATCATTTATAGAGAGACAAATCAGAGCATTCAATAGTGACCTAGGTAAAACAATACTGACAAAATAACAGTAATTATACTATGCATTTATTGATTCATTCGTATTTTTCATTCCTTCTAGTCTTCCAGTGCCTCACGAGCTAGTCAAGCATGCCACATACTTACACCATGACATAAACATTGCACATCCCCAACTCTACAATTGTCAGCTGACTGAGAACCTTACTCAACCGTCAACCTGCCATGGTCTTGCTCCTAATCATTTGGAACTTTTGTCTTGCCATAATTGTGAACTAAAGCCGTGAAAATAGCACATCATATTTTCACAGATGGCAGGGCTAGTTGGTCCTTGATTACTTGACCTCTTGGTGCTGGCTGGACAGAAAGCCCCATGTGAATGTTTATACATCGTATCCAGAATTTTGCAGAAACTTTAGCCATGGATCCCAGCTTGGAAGCTTGGACCATTTGGCCGGTTTGGGTTTGATGTAAAATTTCTTGGTCTTTCACTGGGAACTTTGGAGTTATTTTATGAGACAAGAGCTGCCATCACACTCAGCTTTTCATAAATCTTGCTCTTAACATCTTATCTTCATATGGACATTTTGACCATGTCAGTTAGAGAAGCCCAGGAGGACAAGGTAACCCATTGTCATCTTTTTTCCAGAGTGATCATAACAGATGCCTACTCAAATAAATGAATGTTCCTTTATCTGACCCAATGGGCATGAAAGCATATGACAGACTGAATAAAGGAAGTTAGAGGCTAATGTTTAAGAAACGGGAAAGTGGTAGAAGAGACATTTGATGGGTTTTGCCCATAATCCCAGTCCCTAATAGAAGTAAGGGCAGGGGATGATAGAAGGAAGATTGGCTGGATGCATTGACCTTTGGTTGTAATGGGTCAATAATTAGACCTAGAAATTTCTAAAGTTGCAAATTGGTTCTATAGGAAAGTTACTGCAATCTATAGATAGGGACCTAAAGAATCTTTCTCTGTATGTTAGATGGAAAATGGTCGAAGTCCCTGGATCCTCAAAAGATACAACAAAAAGAAAACCAACTTCTTTCCGCCCCTCCAATAATGTCCTCTCTATTTTCTGAATAATTTTCAATTTAGGATGAGAAACAGGCTTTTGAGAAGACCAAGGAATCCTGCAGTTTTTACTGAATGATGGTTAGTTTTTACAGAGGAATTTACCTTCACTGAAAGAAAATCCAGGAAACTGTTCTCACCTATAATTTTGGTAAATAGTTACCCCCAGCTCTGTAATGGGTGCAACGATGCTAGAACACAAAGGTGCACACACACATACACAGGTGCGCACACACACACACGAAGAGGAGAAACTAATCCCCTTCCCCTCAAAACTGTTTGATATAGTTTATTACAGATTCTAAATTGCTGCCAAGGACATTTAGAATTAAAATAGTTTGATGCACCTTTAGCATTCTTATTTCTAACCATCATACTTCCACTTTTTAAAAAGTTAGCTTCTTGACCAATGGTTCTTAAAACTATAACCATATTAGTTAAAAAAATAAAGATGGGAATTTCCAAAATGTTTTCTAGCTCCTGTTACTCATCTAACAATAGGCAATGAAAGTTATAATTGAGTTCTTGGTATGATAAGAACTTTCTTAGGGGCTATCTGAAAGAATCAGATATGGACTCATAAACCTCTTGTCCCATAGCTCTCATCATTTCCCTGCTGTTCTCAATCTCCACTTCTCTCTTCTGGAATTTAAACATAAGTTTATATTTTTAAATAATTTATTTTGGACACTGGATGAAAATGGGATGGCACTAAAGGCATTAAGGAGTCCCATTAAAAAAGGACTTCCAAATATGTGGGCATCAGGGAAAAGTTCTGATTCCAGTTAGACCTTTGGGGATGACGGAAAAGCTGATTTTCACCTTGCATGTCTGGAAGTTTTGTGGACCTGGAGAATTTTTGCTAAACTCAGCTACTCCCTCTTTAAAAATTGACCTGTCTTGCTTAGGCCAAAGGAATCAGTAACTGGGCTTTAAATATTGAGGTGAGCATACAAACTGGATATTTCAAAACTCATAAAAAGGGATTTGGATTCTGCTTCATCTAAAACTATTAATCTTTTCATTGCTCCTGAAGACTTCCCCTTTAACTAGAGACTATCAATGTTGCCCTTGGATTAAAAGTCAACTCTGCGTTATCTAGTGAATATCGCAAAAAAGCCCTATTATTTTCCTATGGGCAAATAAAAAGCATAGACCTCATCTTGCCCAGTGGATGTTAATGGACTTGAGAAATTGCAGAATTTATTACCTAAGAAGACAATGTTTCCCTTTAGTGGGAGGGAGGTCCTCAAGGAATGGAGGCAAGAGAAGGGGAATGGCTCTTTGGAAGCTCATTTCTTTGCCTCCTTTCCACCTTTACATTTGAACAGTGCATACATTAGAAGCTGTGTGAGGTTTTGTTTGTTTTCAAGAGATGTTTGAAAAAAGATCAAATGCTTGTGAAAGGCACTGGATTGGCAGCCCTAGAAACTAAAGTGTCCCGGAAGCTGTGTGAGCCTGGATATATCCTGCATTTCTATTTATTTTGGCAATTTTACTTAAAACTACCAATAACTGGAGTTCATGCTACAATTAAATTTTCCCCAGGCACCATGAAATGAAAGCACATATTACATTTAATTTTAACTAGTTGAGAAAAATGGCGGTTTTCTGAAAGTTCGTTATATGACCCGGAAACAGAAGCAATGGCTCTCACGTGGGAGAGCCAAGCTACCTATTTAAGTTGGAATTATTCATAGAACCGGGGGTTCTCTGGATTGGAATGGTTCTTAGGTCATTGAGTTCTCTTATTTTCCTACCACATGCTTGAAACTCTTCTACCACATCATGGAAAAGGGTGGCAAGCTTGGGCTTGAAGTTTTTGGTGACACAAGACTGGCTTCTACTTCAGGAGACCAACTTCTTTTTCACATAGCTCCAATTTTCAGAGGTAAGTAAAATAATGTTAACTAAAACTTGAATAATGCTTACTACGTGCTAGATACCATTTTAAGCACTATAATATGTGTCTTTGAATATACACCACCCAGTCCTTGCACAGAAACACACATGCACACACTACACTCACACACACACACACACACACACACACACAATCTCAATAAACCCTCACAACAACTGAATAAGGTAGATTCAGTTGTTACCCCTATTTAACAGATGAGGAAACTGAAGCACACATAAATTACATGATTTGCCCAAAGCCACAATGTAAGTAAAAGCCAAGATTTGAACCCAGGTAGTCTGAATCTACATTTTGTACTCTTAATGACTATATTTTATTATTTATTTATTTTTTTAAATTTTTTTTTTTGAGACAGAGTCTCACTCTGTCACCCAAGCTGGAATGCAGTGGCAGGATCTCGGCTCACTACAACCTCTGCCTCCCAGGTTAAAGCAATTCTCATGCCTCAGCCTCCTGAGTAGCTGGGATTACAGATGCGTGCCACCACGCCCAGCTAATTTTTTTGTATTTTTAGTAGAGATGGGGTTTCGCTATGTTGCCCAGGCTGGTCTTGAACTCCTGAGCTCAGGCAATCTGCCCGCCTTGGCCTCCCAAAGTGCTAGGATTACAGGCATGAGCCACTGTGCCCAGCCTTAAAGACTACATTTTAGCCTCTCCAATGCTTAAACTCTTGTTCGTGCCTAGTACAGAGGTTTGCACATTGTAGATGCTCAATAAAAAATACTTTTCACCAATTTTATTTCAGGATGATTATTCCATACGTATTCCAATTAGTTTTACACACAATTATCAATTTGCCCTACGAAACAATTGAAGTTGAAACACTGGAATTTTAAATGATTATTAATATTCTGCCTACTTCAAAGAAACATTAAGGGGAGTAATAGGTATATAATATTCACTATGAAATTCTTAGCCAGTTGCCACCTGTGGCAATAGGTCCTTGAACAATTTCAATTTGGCCAGAGAAGGAACATGCAAGACATGTATAAGCATAGCTCCTATGCCTTTCCTTTTTTACTCTGTACTTGCATCACTGTCTTATGCAGGAGAATAGGAATCATTTCATCTCAGCAGTGCCGCTTGTTTTTATGGTGTGTCTTTCTACCACTATTCATCAGCCTATGTCACTCATTTGTCCATCCGACCATCCATCCATCCATCCATCCATCCATCCATCCATCCATCCAACATTATATGCCATGTATATCACTAGATGCTTGGGTATTGATACTGGAAAGAAGGAAATGGAAAGATAATATAGATTCTTTCTGTTTTCTTGGTTCATATTATTCAGTAATCACATGTACGCATTCCAGATAATTGCTTTAGAGTTGATAAAACTCATTCCGAAAAGAACTGTCTTATAGTACGTAGTTTGCTAGTTCAGCATTCTTTAACTAGAAAGTCTTTTTGTCCTTCCTTCCATTTCCTTCCTTCCTTCCTTCTTTCCTTCCTTTCTTTCTTCCTTCCTTCCCTCCCTCCCTCCCTCCCTCACTCCCTCCCTCACTCCTTCCTTCTCTCTCTGCCTTTGCTTTAGTTCCTCTTGAATGAAGTTTATGATTGGGTATAATTATAGTTTATTCAAAGCTTTCCACAGGACATGAATTCTTAGTTATTCAATGGAACTGTGGTCCCTTGAAGAGCCATCTATGTTTATATGCTACTGTAAGGTGATGGTTGTAGTAGGAATTGGCTTCTGCCTGCAGCTGGTCCTAAAGCCTGGATGTCTTAGCTGGAGAACTTAGCATCTCCTGAATAAGGTGACTGGCCACTTGGGCTAAGGCACCATCCTGACTTCTCTCTGCTCTGATAAGCCAGGATCCACTTTGCAACCACAGCAGCAGTGGCTTGGCTCCCATGTGGGGCTTTGGCATGCTTTCAGTTCAACCTTTTCCTCCTGGATTGAGCCGTGAACATGTCCATCATATTTAAGTAATCCTGGGTTTTCAGTGAATCACTAGAAAGGGTGATCCTGGAGTAAAAACCATGGCAGGGGCATGGAGGACCAGGCAGAAAGGAGGTTCCTTTATACCATGACATCTTCAAAACAGACTACTTGGATGAAATGCTTCACTTCTGGGTTAGTCATATTCTTACCCCAAAATGTCACCACTTGTTTGGTTGAGAACTTCTGTCTTGTACCCTTTCTCAGCTCTTCTAATTCACAACTTGGAGGATGGCAAGACTTTTTGCTTTATTATCTATGAAGACCCCAATCCTACTGATTAAACCAAGGGATCTGAAGGAGATCTCGAAAATCTGAATTCTTTGATTCTATTTAGCTTTTCTTCACCCTCAGGGAAATCCAGCACTTTTGCTCTCATTCGCTCCCTTCATTTCTGCCTTCTCTTTTCATTCTGGAATTCTTTCTTAGTTGACCCACTTTGATTATGTGCTGTTGTCTCCTGGCCAAAAGAAGAGCAGCTTAGAACCCAAGCACATCTTTACCCACTTCTGGATCTCAGTGTCCTAGTCTTCAAAATAAGGGGATTTCTGAGGCCTCTTCCAGATCTAACATAGTATGTTCCTGGGGTTCTCATGGAGCAGAAACTCAGGATTTCAAATATCAAAATAGATCTGTGGTGGGGTGGTGGAGGGGAGTGTTTTCTAGGAGCTGTAATCAAAATGCAGTGGTTATCATCAGAGATCAGAAGTCTTCTGTCACTGGCCGAATTGCGTCCAAATTCATGTGTTGAAGTCTTAACTCCCAGTATGTCAAAATATGACTGTATTTGGAGACAGTCTTTACAGAGATAATTAAGTTAAAATGAGGTCAGTGGGGTGGGCCCAAATCCAATCTGGCTGGTGTCGTTTCACACAGAGGACGTTTAGACACAGAGATATGTATGGAGGGAAGATGAAGTGAAGACACAGAGGGAGAAGAAGGAGGCCACCTACAAGCCGAGGGAAGGAGCCTATGATAGAGCCTTCTCTAAGGCCCTTGCAAGGGCTCATACTTTGATTTTGGACTTTCAACTCCCAGATCTATGAAAAAGTCAATTTCTGTGGTTTAAACTACCCAGCCTATGATACTTTGTTATGGCAGCCCTAGCAAACTTATACATCTTTTATATCTGATTCCAAAGTGCAAAAAAGATGAAGAAAAATGCAGTGACCTCTTCTCAAAAGTTACCTCACAGACCTCACAGGGTTTTAGGCAATACCAGATGCCCTTTGGCCTAAACCCTGGACTTGACTAAGAAATGCAGCCTCCAATGACATTGCGGGAAAAGGGAATCTCGGAACTTCTATGACACAATTCAGTCTTGCTGAGCATTTGGGGCTAATATTTAACCTGAACATATATTGACATAGGCAATTCTTCCATAACAGATTCATACAAAATTTAAAAATGCATATAGAAGCCTTAATTTTTATTTAAATTCTTTTATTTGTGTTTTAGAGGCAGAGAATAATGTGTCTTTTTTGCCTCTTTTATAATTTTTATTCTTTTTTTCATTTTTGCCACTGTCTTTCTTTGGGCTTTCTAGGGCATTACATTTTTCTTTTCCATTTTCTCCATGTTTCTTAGTGAGATTCTCTAAAAGGTTACTTCTATTTCCATCACATCATCATCTAGCTCCAGCAGGCCTACTTTTCTTCATTTCCTCTATTGCATTTTCTGCTTTTCATTCTTGCTGTCTGCTCCTCTCTCATCATCCTTGCCTCTGTCTTTTTAGTCCTCCTGTCCTTCATTTTCCTTTTTTGCCTCTGCATTCAGCATTTCTACTTCCAATCTCCCTCCTCTGCTCTTTCTTCTTTCCTCTGATCTGCAGACTTGCTTCTGTCCCCTCCTTCTGTTCCCCTCCTGGATGTGTCTTTGGCCCACCTTTCCTTCTCCTCTGAGACTTCGTGTTCTTGTTGGTAGATGGGGGCTGATACTGTAAACATCACAAAAATAATTGCATTGAGAACAAGTGGTTCCTATGGTGCCCCTTTGAATGAGCTCAGAATGCCCAGGCTCCATATGATGCAGGAGACAGCACTCGTGCTGGAGAGGGGTCTAGACCTCAGTCACAAGACCCACCATTCCAGAACTTTGGGACTCATCTCTTGACACCTACCCCCTCCCCAGTTAGAAACCAAGAGGCGCTGGGTCACCTGGGAAGAGAAAGAATGAATCTGCCTTTGCCCCAGCAAGCACACTTTCCTGCCACATTCACCTAAAAGTCTTTTCTGAGATCCTTGCTTCCTGCCTGGCCAGTGGCTACTGTGTTCTGTGTGTGTTGGGTCTTGCCCAGTCCCCTTCTATCCTTCAGAGGGATTCCCTGGGGTCACGTCTCCAATAAGCCACCATGGTCCTCTTCTAGCCTCAGCTGAGGTTTAAGACCAGGAAGCAGCGAAGCTGTCATGGTGAACTTCTTGATCTCTCATCTTGTGCTTTTGCACAATATTATTAGTTCTAGCTCCAAAGATTAAAACCACATGTTGGCATTTCTTTTTTCAACAGAGTCCCCAAAAGACTTAAATGAGAGCTATTTCTTTCCTTACTCAACTTCCTTGCCTTCTCTTTTTCCTCCTTTACCTTCTCTTTAGTTCTTATTCTTTCTACTTAATGGCTAAAATTTTAATCTCTTATATTCATTTGTTCATTCATTCACTCATTCAAGAAAAATCGATCAAGTGACTAAATGTGCATCAGATGTTTTATGTACTTCTGATGGGATAGATGGTACCTCTGAGGTTTGTTTACAGTCTAGCTCTTAGAAAATGATGCCTGCAGATTTTGATCATTACAAAGTTCTAGGCATTCTTATAGCCAAACAGAAATTTCTATTTTTAATGTTTTGTGTTTAATTATGCTTGCTACTGAATATGAATTTTGAATAGTTCCCATTAGCCTTTTATTTTCTTTGCAAGATTATAGAATCTCAGAAGTTGAAAGGTTACAAGCTTTGTTATTAAGTACAATTATGGCAGACATTAATGATGGTCCAACAATTACTTTATGCAGGCACGTGAAAAGCATCTCAAAGTATATGCATGAGCTCCTTAATTTTGACAACAAACTGATGTGGTAGGTATTATTATTATCCCAATGTTACTGATGAAACTGAGGCTTGGATACATCACATTATTTGGCAAGGGCTCTAAGCTGGTGTGTGAGAAAGCCAGGACTTCACTTTTGTCTGATACCAAAGCCCACATTTGTTTAGCCACTGTTTTGTAACATCTTCCAATCATCACATCGTCCATAGCGGTGGGAGGGGAAATTTGCAATGCAGAGTGACCGAAGAGATGGGGATGTAATCCATCTCTTTGGTTCAAAGGAGCTTTTTTGACTTGTAAGCCAGGATACTATGGGGCAGGATTTCTGCTTGGCCCACCCACATGCACAAGAGAGAGACCACTTGAGGATGGCTGGATCCCACCCAGGTGGGCTTACCTTCTGGGTCTTGGGCATGTCGGTGTGGCGCTGGGCACGGACAGAGCGGGCTGACTTGGCAGGCTTGAGGGGTGCGCAATACATCTCCAGCCTCCTCAGATCACAGCTCCGGAAGCAGCACTCATCCACGATGCCTGTCTGAGGTGCCCTCCGACTGCTGGAGCCATACCCTGTGGGCTTGTCTGCACAAATCAAACAGAGTGGCCTCATGTTAGGGTGGAATCTGCTTTCTTCAGTCTTCCACCCAGCTTCTGCCTCTCCCCACATCTAGTCAACCTACGTATTCTGCAATGTCTCAACCTCTTCTTGAAACTTCCCCAATGATTCCTGACCCCACGGATCTTTCTGAATGCCAGTATGTCTCCTGGAGTCTGTACCACACTCGTTAGCACTAACTCATTCACCATGCTATTTGTGGTAACTCTCCCCAAGTTTTCCAACCTATAGGCAAGGATCTTGTCTATGCCCAATCCTTGTCTTTTCTTATATATTGGCTTCAGAGGATGATAGAAATATTAAAAGAAGATCATGCATTGTTTTCTTAATCTTGTTGGCAACTGTGCATTGTTTTTATAAGCAGGACAGCTCACATGTTTGCCTTTTTGTTTAACTGCTTTGACTATATAGTCAGGTTGAACATCAAACAGTTTTTAAGTTTGGAAAGGGCTCCTCATTTTACTAATGTGAAAACTGAGACTCAGAGGTGGCAAAGACTTGCTCAAGGTCATTCATGCAGTAAATCGGGGAGTCAAGATGCAAACTGAGATCTACTTGCTGCAAAGCCCAAATGCCTCATTGAGGAGCCCAGGAGAACTGTTGTATGACTCTGGAAAAGTCACTAAGCTCTCTGGGCCTCAGTTTTCCCATTTATGTAATGGAGTTAATGATATCTTCCTTGTAAGAATTGTTTGAGGATTAAATGAAATCAAGTATGAATAATGCATAGCACAGCACCTGACATATAGTGTAGGTCCTAAATAAATCATAGCCAGCTTTCTGTGAGTACCGTTTCCAGGATCCTATGTGGTTTGTGAAGAAGCATTGTCACTATTGACCGTGTACAGAAGTCTTGGGTCTTGAAACTAATTACAATACCAATCTAGTAGGGCTCCCTCTCTTATCACCCCAAGAGGCCAGAACAATGAATTCTATTTCTTATTGAGTAACTACCAAACTGAAACAGTGAACGAAATGTCCATCTTTCATGTGATTCTGTTCTAGCCCAGGCAAGAGCAGAGGGACAGAAACTTGCTTTCTCTTCTCTTCCCTTATCTCTCCTGGTCTTCTCCACGGATGCTCAGGCTTTATGGAAGAAATTTTATAAATCACAGGCACAGAAGAATCCAATTTATTAATCTGACAGGTATTCAATCTTAATTCCTGACAGAAGAAAACATTACGTTTTAAATCACAAGTCTATGTTTGTGTAGTAATGACACCATTACTTGAGGATAGGGTTTTGAAAATCAGAATCCTCATGTATTTTGCACTCCCTCACTGGGGGAGATCAGGCCCATGGTAATGGCCTGCTACCAAACCAGTTTGGCTGCCTCCCTGCTGGAAGGGCCAGCATTCATGGCATCCTCTAAGAACCCAAATGCTTTCCTGATGCTTGGCACAGGACCCTGGTGGCTGCTTCCTCCCGTAAGGCAGGTTTATTGTCATTCTTAGGGCAGCTGGAGGTAGTAACTCAGTGAGGGTTCATTTGTGGTCTTTCTGGGCGGAGTCTGCTGTGCAGGTCTCGGAGCAGACCCTGTGGGCTTCCAATGGCTGTGGCATTTGGGAGGGACTGGGCCCTGGCAAGCTGTGCCTCAGCAGGTCCCCTGAGCAATGTAAACAATATTTTTTTGTTTTCTTGTTTTTATAATCTTTTCCTGGAACTATAAATTAGAGGAAAGACACAAATGGGCTTACACTGTCCTTTGTAATCCACAAAGGACTTCTACATACTTTTTGCTAAGTGGCTAGCCAGTAAAGCACAGCTGATACCCTTTGGCTTCTCTCTTGCGGGTGGGGAGGAAGGAAAAGGTGACTTGGCCTATTTTGTGATCATTGTATCTTTTGTCCATTACAGGTAATGATTGCCCTTTATTGAAACTATAAATTTCTTAATGGGATGTAATGGGGATTCATTTGTTGTTTATGAAATAGAAACTTGATGTTTGGGGGTGGGCTGGTAGGAAGAGCTCCAGAAACTTTCAAAGTTAGCCAACTCAGAAACAACTGATTTCAAAATTCATGGTTAGCCTTTGAAGACAGACAAGGGCAGGCTTTGGGATTCCAGGACCCATTCAGTATTTCCCTTTCATGCTCCTCTAACTTAATTCTGCTTCTGGGGTCCCACAGGTGCTGGAGCTCCTTGTCTGCTATAAGAGGAAGACATTAACCTTCATCTTGGGATGGCAGAGATCGTTTCTATGATTGCATATTCACTTCTTGATGACTATAAACAACCATGAAACTCACCACATGTCTATTTCCTCTTGTAAAATAGAAAGTCATCATCATCACAGCAAAAAAAAATAACAGGAAATACCAGGCATCTGGTTTATCACCTTGCTTAAATGAGCTCAGAGTTTGACATGACTCAGTCAAACTCTAAGCTCATCTAAACTCTGAGCTCATGCTTTTTAGTCTGTAGATCGATGGGTTTAGGTACAGAGAATTTTAGGACTTCTCTGCAGTGTTCCATAGAGAAAGTTTATCTTACGTCTACATTTGTTTTTTTTAAAAATATTGTTGAAATAGTGGTATACAGACTTAGATTTTGCCATAAATATAATTACCAATTATCTCTAGCTACCACAATCCTAGAGAGATGTTTTTCTTTGTCTACTATAATGTCTACAGTGGACTCATTGTACGTCATTGGGAATATATGAATATAACAAGTGTTTACCTATTGCCTTTTGAAGTTTAATTCATCTTTTGAAGTGCCCTGTAAGCTTGATTTCTTCTGGCTCTACATCAAAATATTTAACAAACAAAAAACTCATTTCTCACCAATTGAAAGATCACAGTTGAGGGTCAAAGTTTTGTTCCATATCTTCAAATGCTATGTATTGTTTATTTTTCTAGAACCACAATAAAGATATTTGCTGCTATGGTCTACAGGTAGAATCCTGATACAATGTAATTTATTAGAAAGGTAATAAAACAATTGGCTTCAGTATTTGACATTTTCCTATTTGAGATAGTTATTTTTAATGACTTCTAAATTATAACTATTGTCATTTCGACTAATTTTTAAATGAGATAGAACTAATTGTTCTATCTTTGCCTTGAGAAACACTTCATTAGGTGCTGTATAATTCTGTTCCAGTGGGCAGAATCAGAGCTGGTAGGTGAATGAAAAACAAATATTGGCTTAATATAAGAAAAGCATTCCTAACAATTTGAATTTACAAGTGTTACATATGGGACAGATTTCAATGAAAAGTAATGAACTCCCCATTGTAGGAAACAGTTAAGTAAAGGCTGTAATAAACATCTGTCAGATATCCTAGCAGAAGATTCCTATGTTGAACACAGTGGATAACTGCTATGGTCTTTTCTATTCCAGACATTCTATAACAAGTGAAGAGATGAAGGAGAAAACTGGCTTGGGCCCAATATTCAGTACGGTTGGAAACCACTTCAAGGAAGAGGTGCAAATATATTCTAACTTAGAAGGTGAAAAGTTGTTTTCTATCTATTTGAAGTTCCCCAAGATGCCCTAAACACTTTTTAATTGTCCTTACTCGATGCTACAAAAAAAAAAAAAAAAAAAAAAGACAGGTGCCTGGTATAGTCCCTTCTACAGCAAGGTGTGGTCCAACAGTTCTGTTGTACTGGCATGATGAAGTGTTCATGCACTTACTCAACTGTTAGAATGAATAGGCATGTATAACATTCCACATAATTTTTCTTGCTGACAAAGTCTTGACATTAAAAATTTATATATTTATTTTGTCAGTTTTGCTTCAAAGGTTTCATAGCATGTAGACCAAAGACTGCTTACCAGACAAGTTGGCCACCACCTAACCTAGACTTTGACTCCTCCATGAGTAGACATAATGTTTAGTCACAATGTACTGCTGTATCTTAAAAGTTGGCCAACAGACAGAATTCCAATGGTGAAACAGCTGGCTTCTATAATAACAGCACTTCCCTTTAAATAATGCATGGTCAGGGGAGTAATTCAATAATCTTCAGGGCAAACTTGCTAGTTACAAGGGTTTTGGGCTGAACTGTGGCATCATCAAAACCACACCAGTTAGCTGAGTCTCACATTTTGTCATGGATGCAAGCAACTTGCTCCCCTCCATCTCTGAAGGGAAATGTGTAATGCTGAGATTTAACAAGGGTCATCACTTCTAGAACAAGGGACTCTGGTTGTTCATTACTGGTAAAAATGGTACTACCTCCTCTACTGATGCTGCATAAGTTTGTGTTTCTTATAGATTTCTGGGAATGCAGTTGGAACAATGTATTCAGCTTAAATTTCCTTTGAAACTTCCCATCTTGCTTATTGAGAAAGTTTTATTTTAACTATTTCAACTCTATCATTGGAAAGGGAAGACATTGATTTGAAGAGTCAGTATTTAAATAATAAAAAAATGCAAACGTTTTCAAGTTAGGAAGCAACTAGTTCTTAAGATATACATTTGTTATTCTTTGAGTTCTAAGGAATAAAACTATTCTTTAGAAATTTGCTAACAGGAAGAGGTTCCAAAGTTGATCATTTTTTTTTTTTTGAAAAGAGGAAAAAAGAGGTAAGACAATTAACCTGGATTTTAAGGGCTATTTCTAGAAAATGCTCAATTTTCTGTCTGATAAAAAACACAAATGAAATTATTTGCTAATAAGAAATGAACTGCATTTCACTTAGATTAACTAAGGATTGATTACACAACCAAATATTACAGTTAAGATCTGAAAATCTGGAAACTTAGGTTTTTCACACCAGTTATTTATTTCAGAACTCCAGACACATTGCCGATTTAGAATAACTTGGAATGGTTAGTTTTTTAGGGCAAGATTTTCTCCCTGGGCCACCTTATTTAATATAAATTCATTTGGTTTGCATTATTTTGCATGGGATACTAGTAGGAAAATTATATAAGATATGAATAATCTTAAAGTAGTCTTCATTTTAGCATTTTAATTACTATTTTCATTTGTGGAAAAGGGAGAATCACCTCCCAATATTTCCTACATCTCTGACGGCTTTATAAGGAAGACTTGAGACCTTTTATAAATTTCTAATATAAGGAAAATTGTGATTATATTATTATCAAGACTCCAATGTAATACATCGAATGGTTGATACTTCCAGAATTCATAGGATTTGCATTTACTTTAAAACATTTTGACAGTCAATATTTTGCCTTTAAATTTTTGTCTATTGAAATCACAACTTGAATTAAAGCAATTATTGAGTTATACATTGTCATGTGCTTAGTAAAGATATGGAAAGAAGCTTTTACTACTGTCAACTGGCCACATCTTTTTACGTTTAGAATAACATGAGTATGTACACACACATACTCAGACACATATTAGGGAATTAAGTGAATTACTGTAGTATCAAAGCTGCTGTAAAACACTTTGAAATTAGGATTTTTAAAAAAGATTTTCTAATATATCTATTGCCTGCCTTATACTTTGCTAGGAGACCCTGTACATTTCTGCTTTTCTGTGGAAGGATCTTTCCAAGTAAGATTGACCTTTGGCATCTGTAAAAGTGAACACTGAGAAAATGTTCTCTTTTCTATGAACTGCATGTCATAAACTTTTCTTGAAAACCTATCAAATTTAGGCATCGATTTCACTTTTGGCCTGTGTTAATTTTTAATTGCCAGTGTTTGCTGGTCTCACTACCTCTCAATTAGACGAGGTCATCTTTTTCTAGGAATTATGGCCCTCTATGACCTGCCCCCACCCTCACTACTCAGCAACTCTTTCTCAGCTACTAAATCCCCATAACCCAAAAGACCAAAGTCTTCCGTTACCCAATCAAGTCAATGTTTTTGTTTCTCTGAGTCTAAAAGGAATGAAGCAGAGTTCTATGGGGCTGCCCCTTTGTTGACAGCCTCCTTTCTTTTGGAAGCCCAAGTCAAGAGCAGGTGTGAAAAGAGTGCTATTCAGCTCACCTTGGTTTCCAAGGCCAGGAAGCTAAAGTGCAAGTCCTAGGGGCAATAACAGCAAGAGATTCAAAGCAGAAACATTACTGTTTTAGGACTCTTTGGAGAAATGGGCAGACAGAGTGGGAAGCAACATGATGTATTACTTTAGCCTGATACAATGCCCTGGAGGATGAGCGTCTTGCCAGGACAGCACAATTTACTAGCTTAGGTCTGATTCCAGGGCTTGGAGGAGATAGATGTAGCCAACAAAATTATACTTTGGCAAGAGAAATGCTTTGCTGGACAGAAAATGTTGTCCTAAGGGAATGGTTTGGTTTATCAACGTCTAAGGTGAAAGATAATCAAATGCCAAGAGGTCATTTTTATGTTTGAATTATTTCAGTGGGGCCTGCTATATAAGTTAGCTACTATTTTCTGGTTATGTTGTTTGTATTATTTAGAACGTATTACAGAATTTGAGTATGATCTGCCTGTGACATCTGTCATACCAATGACAGAAGCAATATGTGAAGTGGCTAAAAGCACAAGTTTTGGAACCAGACAGTCTGGATTCTACCATTTCTTTACTGTTAAGCTTTGATTTGGCAAAGCACTCAATCTTCTAAGATTCAGGTCCTCATATGTAAAATGGATATATAAGAGTACCTCCCAGGACTGGTAGGAAGATTAAGTGAGAATGTACGCAAAGTGTTTTGCACAATGGCTGGTGTATGGTAAACTATATAAATGTTAACTATTATTATTATGGTGTTGAATTGGTTAACATAGCTAGTTGGGCAGGTATCCTCTTCCTCCATTAATCTTAAAAATGCATCCTTTCCAAAGTTTGGTTGAAGCAGATGGCCTTTCTAGATATTGTTATTCACTAAAGTAAATGAATAGCTGTTCTCTTGAAAGAACATCCAAAGTTTATGTTGTATAGACTGGTCTGAATAGTTTTAATCTAGAATAGACACTAGGAGAATGAATCTTTCAATCAAGTCAAATAAGGCATATGGGCTTATCTTGACCCCTTGTTACCTTTGATTTGTCCCAAATAATCCACTGGTTAAAATCATTGACTTTTTGGTATTAATATCAATGCTTCTTATTTCAAAACAATGCTGCAAGGCCTGGGATGAGTGTGGTGAAATACCTGGTCAGAAATGGTTTCCCAATCACTTTCACCCAGCATAGTATTTCTCTCACCTCTCTCTACTTCATGCCTCATCTCATTCTGTTCTCTTCTTTTTCTATTTCCTTTCCTCTTCTGCTACTGACAGCCTTTGACATTCTTTTTATTCACTGATGTACTTTTGAGCAAGGCTTATGCCACTGTGGAGTTTATGGTAGGCTAGGTATTAGCATTTCATTTCCTCCCTGGAATGACTGAAAACCAGGGCTCCCTCTCCTGCCAGCCATGCTTTGGGAATAAGCAGTTACCCAGTATACAATGTCACCAGGCTGCTTAAACACTACTCCATCTTGGACCCATGCCTGAATGAGATGAGAACAGACAGCCAGAGAAAGAATAAGAAGGGATGTTGAGGAATCGCATACATGGGCCTTAGCTATCTCATTTTTTTTTTTTTTTTTTTTTTTTAGAAAGACTGACAAAAACTGTAAGCCGAGACTGGCTCCAGCCTGGAGATTGTAGCTATGCCACCAGCATTATCTCCTGTACTTACACTCTTATTGTTATTTTACTCTTTCAGATGTGGGAAGAGAGGCCTTGTAACAAAACATAAGGCATTCGTGAGTAGAGGGTAACGCCCTCTTTCTGGTGCCACAGAAAGATGAATCAGCCAAAGGGATATTAAAACACATTCTCTTTATTTTTAGTTTCTCTCTAAAGTCTTTCATTTCTTTTTTTCTTTGCAACTTGGCACCTGCCCTCCGTTCTCAGGGGCCCTGCTCCCCATTAGTCTCCTCAGGGATCTGTTTTTTGCTCAGGGCACATCTGGACATTGTCCCAGGGGTGGGAGTGACATGGTCAGGATGGCAGGTGAAGGGGTGGCGTCTGCCAGGGAAGTCTGGCGTGTCTGGAGGGAGAGAGTTGGGAGGTGGAGGCTCCTTAAAGAAAGGCATCCCGGCCTGAATCCGGGAGTAAACTGTTGGAAGACAGCCTCTACAGCAGCAGAAACAGCCCTTGGCACTGTCGCAGAGAAGGGAGCAGCCAGAGTCAGCGACAGATTGAACACAGGAGAGAGGGAAGGAGGGAGGGCGAGTGGGAGGAGATGGTTTGGTGTTACATGATATAAATAACTGCATGGTGCAGACTTGAGTGCCAGTTGGGTTGTGTGTGATGTCCCTTTCATGCTGGTGTATCAACAGTGTTGTTCTTGGATTGAGAGGTCCTGGGGAATGTTTCTATAGCACCTAGCACAGTGCCATATGCAGAGAGGGAATAAAAACAAGGCAATATGGTATATTGAAAACAACATTGGATTACAGCCCCAAATCCTCTGTGTGGATGCACAAGTCACCCAAATTCTCTGAGATTTAGTTTCTCATGTAAACAACTAAATGTGCTAGATAATATCAAGCACCCCTTCTAAAAAGATGACCCTAAATATCCAGATGGTCATGCAAGACCCACTTGGTAATCAATAATCTATATATATATATATGGCATATTAATGTTTCTAGCTAATAATAGGGGAGTATAGTAGTGAAGTTTGATGAGAAAACCAAGAGTTTTCTCTTTGTTAGATTTAATTTTGGATGTAAACAAGATTTATAAGCTGACTTTAAGGAAAGCAGGGATCAGTGTTGAGTTTGATGAAGGAAAATGTCTAATTTGCAGTTGGGCTTGATTAGGGGAAGGAGACAAGCCCATCTATATGGATTGCAGAAGCCAGCTCAAGGTAGGGCACAAAGAGCCCTTTAGAGAGTCATTTGCTGGAGCTGTTGAAGCAGGTGATAGAATCAAGCTACATTTTGAAAACCAGAGTCCTAAGGAAAGAGAGATGGCCCTCACTTCTGTGGGCACTCAGAAATGAGAATTAGTATGAGAAGAGCCTTTCTAATAATCCTTGGGCATGGCCTTTTACTTTTATTCTTCACAAAGCCGCATCTTCATAAGGTAAACAAATGACTCTTTCGGCCCTAGGAGGACTGTTAATATTGTTGACCAGATTGCTTTATTTCCTAGTGTTCAACATAGGCCAATGTTTTATTTCACTAATTTCCTTGGTGTCTGCCAATGGTACATGAGTTCTCTGTGTGATATTCACTTATTTTCAGGTGGACAGATGCATAGTTTCCTTGGAAATGTCTAGCCATAACTACATGTTATCTCTGATAATACGAATAGGCTTCCAGACAGGACATCATCTATGCCATTGGTACCCAACATCTGCCCAGAATATAAAATCAGAAGATAAAGATTA
Source organism: Nomascus leucogenys (assembly GCF_006542625.1). Lineage (NCBI taxonomy): Eukaryota > Metazoa > Chordata > Mammalia > Primates > Hylobatidae > Nomascus > Nomascus leucogenys. The sequence goes on from NC_044390.1 coordinate 69,584,627, forward strand.
AACATAGTTTTTCAAATGCCATCCTCTTTTTTTGGTAAAATAAATTACTGCTAAGGTCAGTAAACTTTAAAAGTCTATACGAAGAGTGCTCAAGCATGTTGTGGTATTATTTTTTTCAAAATACCAAGCAAGTATGCAGACTGAGGCTGAATGGTTCATTTAGGGTGTGATTACATAATTTCAGGAAATTTCAGATAAAATCTGGACTCATCAGACCGTTATTTCTTTTCTTTCTGCAGGATTTTGCTGCTATTATTTCTCTCCCTTTTATTCTTAATATATTATTGCTTAAACATGACCATGAAACTATAAGTGCCTTCCTTAAATTATTATATTTTAGAATGCCATATATCTTTGGATATTGTAGCAAACTCAAGGTCAACTGAAGAGGTTTCTTAGTAATCTTCTGGCCTTCACTGAGCCTGTTTTTTAGCCATTGCACTCCTCCCAATCCCCTCCCCGCTGAAAACTATTTTTCTGAATTGAAGAAATGAACTATGAATAAGGAAAAAGAAAAAGAGAGGTATGGTTAAGTTGCAGTTTGTCTCCAAGCTAAATCATGTTCTCATCTTTATTTCATCTGGGACCAACATCATGCTCAGATTCCCAAACCTCCTTAAATGCTTTTTAACAAATATGATTATCCATCGAGAAAAATCTCTGATTTATTTTACTGAATTCAGCAAAGAAAAATATTCTCAGCTTATGATATTGGCAGGAGAAATCATACTCTTTCTTATTTTTCTTTTTTCTTACATACTCAAACATGCTGTGAATGGCCACATCACCCTGCTTTGGGATCCACTCTGAGGCAATGGCCTTTTGGCCTTCTGGCCAACCGCTTACTTCTGTGAATTTCCTTTCTGAGAACTAGAGACTGTTGCCCCAGAAGTCACTTTCCAATTTATCACAGGACCTATCCATGGTTACAGAATTAGTTGGCCTCCTTGAGAATATGCAATGTGAGACCTAATGTGACACACAGCTGGGGAAGCTCCTTTGGTGCAGGGACACTGGGCCAGGATAACTGCTTGTGGGCCATTTTATTTCCCTGGACACTTGCCTTCTGTCTGCTCTCTTTGTCCCACATCTGGGTTTGAGAAAGCTGTGTGGAGGCATCACTTATGCCAATACTTAGACATAAGTAGCTCTGCCCTGCTCTAGCAGAAGTGAGGGCCTAAGTTCAGGATTTAAACATTCCTTTCTGATACACAGTCTTTCAACAGGGCAGCCTCCATTCTCTCTTCTCAGCCTTCCAGCCAAGTACCTGCTACTTTGTAACCCCAATGGGAAGCCTCTTCCCTTTGGGAAAAAGGAGAATATCAAAATCCACTGACCTCTTGCTGGGTATGGTCTTTGTTAACTGGATGCCTGTTTATATAAAAGCTACATTTAAAAACTGTTAGGCTGATGAATGAAATGACCCTCAAGGTATTGTAGCAGCTTCCATATGTTAAGGATAGGAGGAAAGAAGTGAAGCTTTTGACTCTGAGTAGTAGGAGTTCTGATAAGAGAATGTAGACAGAGCTACACACATCCTCATAACTGAACTGTAAGTTCAAGCCATTGAAGATGACTTAAAAAAAAGAATTTTAGTAAAAAGGCTGCTGGTTCAGGAATATTTTAATCTACTTCTAAAGACTTGCTAATTTATTTTTCTTCTCAAACAACTTGTTCATCTTCTCCTCCTCATCTCTCTTCCTTGCTCTGGTTTAGGAAGACAGTCTGGTAAAGGTCACTTATGAAGTCCTAGCCTCCTCATGTCTTCTCATTGAGCCAGTGCTCCCACGGTCCACTGGGATCTGCCTTTGGCAGTCATTTCCCTCAGTTGGACTCTGAGCCATCATAAATTCTTTGCATTTTTCAGAACATCTGTGCCTTCTTTTGCCACATCTTTTTTTCTTGGTGCTCAACAGGTCACAAATCAGCCCGTACTTCTCTTTCCAGGCTGTTGATGTCTTAATACTCTCTTTTCAAACCAAATTCCTCTCTTGTGTCTGGCTGTGGCTCTTGGCTCCCCAGCCTTCTCATCTCCCCCATCTGGGTTAGTCATCTGTGGCATCACCAAGGGGTCTCTTTCTCTTAGCCTTCTATCTGACCTGAACTTTTGCATTTCTCTAAATGTCAGAGTAACTACACATACCACACTACTAGGCTTGAAGCTTAGTTAAGTTCTCTAACGTGATTTAAACACAGGAGTGCGGAAAACACTTCCATGGAAGCATGAACGCTTGAGAAGACTCAAACTTAGAGGATACTAATTAGCTACTGAGAGAGAAGGCACTATAACAAGACCCAAAGATATAATGAAATGAAGTTGAAAACTATTCCATTAAACACAAGTTTCTCCTTGACATTTAGAAAAATCAGGGTGTTTGCAATAATACATTACCAATAGCTTCCCTTTATTGAGTGCTTCCTACTAAGCTACTATAGTAAATATTACTTTTCTTGTCTTATTTACACATGTGCAGTATCTACATGGAGGCAGCATTATTACTACATCCATTTTACATTTTAGAAAGCTGAGGCTTAGCAAGGTTAAGTAACTTGACCCAAATCATACATCTAGTAAGTTGCAAAGACAGGTCACCTTACTCGGGGACACCTTGAAAGTGAAAGAATTCCCTGGTGATGAAGAACTCTGAAGTTGATACCTTTACTGGGATTCTTGTGGGCACATGATGCTAATATCAATGAAGAATATGGGTGAAGGCATCTAAGCGGACCAACTAACCCCAGGATTTGAGCACATGCAGTGCACAGAGTTTTATCCTAGGTATTCTAGAGAATGCCAGAAGGAATGCCATGCGTGGCTTTTTCCCTTGAGAGAGAAGTCTGTGCACTTCTGCAGTTTAGGACATAGCTCTTGCATGCTCACATCTTACCCAGTGCATTGTGACCCTTTCAGTTTCAGATGGGGCAGTCAGCCTTGTTTCATAGCCGGCCCATACCCTTGAATTTCATAAAGTTATAACAACTTCAGCAGGCACTGAAATAGAGAAGTTTTTACCCATAATCTTGATATCCCAGCAAATCACTTTATCTTCATTTTTCAAAATTGTTTCTGTTTCTCATCCAGATACATACATTATTTTGGCATAGCTACAGCCATAACCTAAACTTAATGCAGTATTGTATTTTTTTCCCACTTAACATGACATTGTAAGCATTTCCCGTATTACTATATAGTTTTCGTAAGTATAATTTTAAAACTGCAGAATATTTTACTGAGTAGATATGCCATCATTTGTTTCTTTAACCATTTTCCTATTAGTAGGCATTTAGGCTATTTCTAGTTTTATCATCATTTTAACTAATGCAGCAATAAATTCTTTGTACACATAACATTCTACTACTCATAGATCATTTATAAGAATAAATTCCAAGGAATGGAATTACTGAGTCAAAGGGTATTATCAGACAATCCTATTTTGATGAAAGCCCACAATTTTGCATAAGGACCAGAGGAATTTAATCAACAAAGCAGAGAATTATATCCAGATTTTCTCCCGGGATTAGAAAAGAGACAGCCAAGGTGGAGCACAGACAGGAATCTTACCTGTGTCCTGTGAGTTAGAATAAATGAACCAATTTCTGTTTTCAATTACTAGTGCAGTTTCCTTTGAAGGAAACATGGGGCGTAACCAAGACTTGAGTTTGGCATCCAAAGGTTTTCTAAGTAGAAGTAAAACCAAGGAAAATGAAATTGATGACAAGAGACTCTGGTCTCTCAACTTTGAAAATCACCAAGTACTTGTATACATATGTAATTAACCTGCATGTTGTGCACATGTACCCTAAAACTTAAAGCATAATAAAATAAATAAATACATACATACATACATACATAAACAAATAAAAATAAAAACTTAAAAAAAAAAGAAAATCACCAGTACCTATGAGGTTTCTTCTCTAGGGTAGTGAGAGGGGTTCAACACACAGCTGCCAAGACAGCACCACACCTCAGTGTATGGGAGTGGGAGAGTTTGCATCCTAAATAACAAAGGCTCTGCTCCTGTGCTCCTTCTGAACCCAGGTCCTCTCTGGAGAACCTGGCTCCTCCCTAATCTGGTGTCTCTCCACCTTTGTTTGGGTCATGATATCCCTGACAATCTGCCTTCTCATCCAATCCAAAATTTGGCTGAACACTTCTGTCCTTCTTTCACCACATTATTATTCTCCTTTTTATAAACATTCAATCACATATAAACTTGAGCACCTACTGAATTCTAGACGCTATTCTCAGTACCAGGGATAAGAAGTTAACAACACAGACAAAAACAGGATGACAGGTAACTATCTCCTTATAATCAGGATAACTGTAACAAACTTAAAGGAAACTGCAATGCAGGGATGCTGAACTTAACAGTTCAAGGATAATTGCTCAGAGAAATTGTTGAAGTCTCAGTCTAGCAACACAAAATTTCTTCAGGCCCCCATGAGAATTCTTGTCTGATGACTTCATTCCCATTAACCTTCTAAATATGGAAAATGGTTACTTTGTGTATCATAAACAAGCTCTTAACTGTATATTAGCCTTTTTTTTCTGTTTTGTGAAGACTGGCCTATTCTTTCCAATTTGATTTTGAGCATCTTGAGGGCAGAAACTGTCATCTCATGCTTCTGTGTTTAGAAGCACAACACTGGGCATTTGGACACTTCACAAATGCTCACTGATTGGTGGATTGACAAGTTGGGTGCACAAACAGTACAAAGAGAGAAGCAATAGAAGAAATTTGTACTTTGGAAAGAAGAAAGCTAACACCAGGGCCAGTCTCAAGTCTCCATTTCCTTTCTTGTTAAAAGAGGATGATCATCGTGTTTCCTTCTACAGGGTTTTTGTGAGTTAAGGCACAAAGAGAGCTTGAGACAGCTTGTGGCACAAAGGAAGCACTCCCAGAATGTCATCTCACATCGCCCTCCTTAGCATCATTATGAAGAACTGGTGGTGATGTTGTGTGGTGAAGTGCTTAGAACACAGGCTCTGGAGGAGTTTGCCTGGGTTCAGATGCTGGCTAAACCATTTTTTTTTTTTAATTTGAAAAACAAATTTTTTGATTTCATGTGTTTCATCATTTGAGTTCAGAGGGCATTTCAAAAGTACAGTCATCTCTGTATTTGCAGATTCCATGTCCACAACCATAGATAGAAAATATTTGAAAGAAAATTAAAAAAATAGTATAACAATTAAAAATAATACACATTTTAAAAATACAGTATAACAGGTGTTTACATAGAATTTACATTATATTAGATGTTATAAGTGATCCAGAGATGATTTTAAAGTGCACAAGAGAAAGTGCGTAGGTTACATGCAAGTATTAATACTACGCCATTTTACAGAAGAGCCTTGAGCGTACCATTTCTAACTATGTGATGTGAGGAAGCTCCTTAACCTCTCAGGTTGCATCCAAAAAGAGGCACATACTCACCTCACAAGGTGCTTGTGATGCATGCATGAATGAACACTTACCCAATATTAGTTAAAATTATTCAGCAAAGACTCAGTGAATGGCCATTATCTGCCTGGGCTTGGTGCTCAGAATATAGAAGAGGACCCAGGATACACAGTCTCTCCACTTCCCCCAGCATGCCTGCAGTCCATAATGTGTATTGGCATCATCAATCCATATAGCTAACTCCAGAGAGCACCTGGCAGTTCAAAAATCAGTTTCACATACATTTTATGCATCAGCCATTTCAACAACTTTATGGTGCCAATGGAATTATTCTCACTTTTATAAATGAAAAAACTGAGAGTTTAAGTGGCTTATGAATCTGGAAGTTCCTTTGATTTCAAATGGCAAGGCTTCTCCACCCACATGCTTCTCCCCAAACCTCATGAAAGGATGAAATTCAGGCCCATAAATCTGTGGAGGTTCCTGGAGCAGGTAGTGCCCAAGATAACTAACACATACTAGTGGTTTTCAAACTTGAGCCTGCATCTTTATCACCTGGAGGGCTTATTAAAACACAGTCAACAGGCCCCACTTTTAGAGTTGCTGTTTCAACAGGTACTGGGGTGGTGCTCAAGCACTTGCATTTTCCACAGGTTCTCAGATGATGCCAATGCCTGTGTGCAATATCAACTCCTAATATGTGTGTATATAATATACGATCAAGTCCTGCGGCACTGGAGAGAAGGGAAGAACCAGTAAAAACTGCAGTCCTGGGAAAGACCTCTTATACTTTCTTACACAGAAAGCCTTCATATCTCTTGTGATAATTGCCTACTAAAGGTATCTATATGTCAGTCTGGTAGCAGCACCAGTTTTATTGCAAAACAGAAAGAAAAAAAATTATAACCCTTCAAAGTAAGAAACTGAACTGAAACAAAAAACACATGTTGACCTTTTTCCCTTCCCTGCATTTTTTATTTGCACAGTCTGTGTCCTTCTGAATTCCAGCTAGCACCTGAAGACAACAAGCCAGGTCTCAGGGAAGGAAATTAGAGCCTTCACAGATTCCCCGGCCAAATGGAAAGCGAGAAACACAAGCTAGTCTTCTGATATTGAAAGACGCCTTTTCTAAATACCAAGTTCAATTTATTTTTAAGCTTTCCGAATTGTCAGATGGCCAGTCAAGCCAACTTGCTCAATTGTAAAATTCAGCTTAGAAGACAGACTTCCCAGGAACCCAAACCTACCCTTGCTATGCCTTTGCCCTATAACCTCCTAGGGTAATGGAGAGAAGCCAAAAAGGCAGTGTCGGTTTGGGGACCTTCGGTACCACTTCATCAAAATATCTTTTCATGGATCATTCAAAATTCATGGCAAAGGAGGGTGGAAGGGAATATACCACTGATGATTGCCCATAGAACCACGGTAATTATACAAAGCAGAGGACATTTAATTTTGCAAAAAAAAAAAAATATTATTTATCAGTTAGGTTACACCTAATCATCAGAATTTCTCAAGCGAGTGATAGAATCAGTCTCACTGAGGAAACAGGGTTAATTAATCCAACTGATTTCACACATAAGTGGCAGGAAGAAGGCACATGAAGTTCTGTTTCTTTTCTGAGCCCTTCTGATGAGACTGTGTATGAGGCTCTCCTAGCTTTAAATCCAACAGTGCCCGAAGGCAGGAAATCCATATTCGGAGCACTGGGAGGGAAGGCAGGGGCCACTGCTGGCTTCCCAATTAGAGCATTCCTCCAGGCCCCTGTTTCCATTTTCCTTTAAATAAGAAGTTGGGTTTTTAATGATTCTCTTTCTAGTCACTTCCTTCCTGCTGCCTTGCTAGGTCATTTCAGCATATGCCTTCTCAACGAATCTATTTCTGGAAAAGACAGAGGAAAAATGACCTCATTCACTCATTGAGAAGTCAACGGGGCATCCCTAGGGCTGGCTAGTACCTCTGTGTGGAGGGGTCTCCCCGGCCTCCCTAGCAGTCTCTCATGCAACAGCCACCTCGGGACTCTGCAGAGGAACCTGGCACAGGTGCAGAAACACATATTAGCACCACTTGTGTGGTGAAGGCTGAAGGAAGCTTGAGAGGTGGTAGGATGCTTGGTTTTGTCCCAAGGAGCACACAAGCTAATCAAAAACATGGACCAAGATTGTTTTTTCACTCTGTTAATTGTTGCTTTGCTGTGCAGAAGCTTTTTAGTTTAATGTAATCCCATTTGTCTATTTTTGCTTTTGTTGCTTTTGCTTTTGGAATCTTGTCCAAACTAATGTCAAAAGACAAATACTATATGATCTCACTTGTATACAGAATCTAAATAAGTTAATCTCATAGAAGTAGAGGGTAGAATAGTGGTTACCAGAGGCTGCGGGGCATCAGTTAGATGGGGAGATAGAGAGAAACTCTTCAATGGGTACAAAGTTACAGTTAGACAAGAGGAATAATTTCTGGTGTTCTGTTGCACAACAGGATGACTCTGGTTAACAATATCATATTGTATATTTCAAAATAGCTAAAAAAGAGGATAATGAATATTCTCACCACAAAGAAATGATAAAGGTATGAGATGATCAATATGCTAAATACCCTGTTAGACTTTTACACAATGTATGCATGTATCAGAACATCATGTGTACCCCATAGTTATTTACAATTATTATGTGTCAATTAAAAGCAAACATACAAACCAAAACACCAAGATGTCAATATGACCAGAGCAGAAACCTATTTGACCTTTCGCACTGGACAGACAGATCCTTGGAAACCCTCCAGTTCAGAGATGCATTTTGGTAGGAGGCATATCAACCCTCTGCATGATGTATAATTATGTATGTTTGTGGATTTTCCTGGAAAGAGAACATTTAGACACTCAGAAGATTCTCAGAAGACTCCATGATCTGAGAAAACGAAAGAAGCATAGGTCACACGTGACCACGGTCACAAGAGAAGCTGAGGCAAAGTCAGAAAGGACTCCCTGCCTTCCTCTGCGGTCTTCTTTCTATCACACTCTTCAGAGACATCGATGACTGGCCTGCACATTGGCTGCTGGTGATTTGGAATCACATCCCAAATGCCAAATCCAATGTCAAAGGACACCTAAGGATCCAAGAGATCTTTTCAGCTCAGCATTCACTGAAGAGTTGTTCAAGAAGTTCCGTGCAAAAAGCTTAAGAAACGGCTGTAAACATTATCTTATTTTGCAGAGTCTTAAAGTTCACCAGCCTATTCAAGATGGTCAGGGAACAGCCTATTCAAGTGCCACAGTGAAGAAATCTGTTTCATGGTACTAAAGTCCACTTTCTCCACACAATAGACAACCGGACTCTCGTTTTCCAGGAATGTCCATTAACTTCCTATGGAACAAAGGCACCTGTATACTTAAATTCCTTCTTTTATCTCTTCTTTTGATTAAAGAACATGAGACAGTCCTTTGGGAATGTAAATAATTACTGAGTAACAAGGCATTATAAACCATGAACACCCCAGAAAAAGTTAGTGCTGGGTCTGTCAGAAGAAAACATGAGGGAAGTGGGTTTGCTTTAGGGGATTGGTTCAGAATAACAGAACTCTGCTAAACCGAAAGGTCTTCAGGGTCTCCCTCTGAGGGGTACCTCCCCCATCCAATCCATCTAAGGCAGTACCATCCTCAGGTTCATCATCCCATTATTTCAAAACGTTTATCAAGTTTGACATGGTCTTATTTATTTGTTGCTTGACTTGTAATTTGTCTCTGTCCTCCCCCATACCCATTGGAATGTGGGATCTATGAAGCCAGTAGCCTTTTATTCCCTATTCACTGCTGTAGCCACAACACTTGCAATGGTTTTACACAGAGTAAGTGCTTAAGGAGTACATTTTGTATACATGTAGGAACACGTTAGTGAATGGATACAGAAACTGTTCATCACTGTGTGTCCAGTGTCTACCCTGTGTTCAAAAGATGTTTCATGAATAAATGAATGGAGAAGGGGTGGCCTGCATTGTTTTTCATGCTCAAACCATGCTTGTGAGTATTGGGAGAAATGAGTGCTATTCAGGCCCTTCTTGGATTGATACAAAATTGAGTTTCCTTCCTCAATGATGAGTAATAGACTAGAATGTTTTTCAGATGGCATTAAGTCAGGTAAAGAAACATTAGAAGGTAGGATTTGAATTTAAGGAGACCTTTAACAATTTAGAAACAAGAAGTCATTAAAAACAGAAAGATGTTTAAAATAGACAAAAATGGGCTCCATCTGGCAGAGACAAGTACTATAACAAAATAGCTGTGGGCCCTGAGTGAGCAGGAAAGTACTACAACAAATTGTAATATGAGGCGGGTGTATGTAGAGAATTATGAAACGAAAGCCTAGAGAGTAATCTTTCCACAAAACTTGGCATTGCTGAGGTTTTAATTAGAGTGGGAACTCAGATTTCATTCTCCTATTTTAAGGCTCATTTGGAGAACCTGGAAAAGATCCAGCTAGGAGAAAAAAAAAAAAAGATTAACTGGGTGGAAAATGAAGTTAAGATCTAGCCCAAAAAAGAAAAGGCTAAGAAGTGACTTAATCACCAGCACCAGGCATAAGAAGAGTGATTATTACACAGAAGATTCTTCCTTATCTCTTCTGAGGACTAGACAAGGGTAAACAGACTCTGGCCACATTGGAAGCATTTCCACTTAAACATCGGGAAGAATTTCTTGATTATAAGGGGAAACATGCTGACCCCAGGCACTGTGGGAAGCTGAGCAATTGCTACTCTGGAGATCTTTAAACGTAGGATGACAACCATCTGCCTTGGAAGGCTTAGCTAGAGGCAAGGGACCGGACCTAAGGACCTCTTGGCTTTCCTTCCATCTTTGATTCTTACGGCCGCTAAGCATCCCCATTCTACAGAAATCCTCCATTCCTGTCATAAGACAGACCCCACACTGTCCAAATCCTCATGGCTTCCCCTGGGAGGAGCTCGCTTGTTCTCTTCTGAACGGGAAGGAAACTGATCGTGTTGCCTCAGCTGCTTCCCTTCTCCAGCCCCCACAGAGAGAGGACAGCTTTGGTCCTGATGGGCCTCCCCAAATACTGGAATGGGCTTGCTTCTCCATCTTGTGTGGGATTGGAAGTTGTGGATTCAGTTGGAGACAGCCGATTTCTCCAAGAATCATGGAATGTCAGAGCTGCAAGACATTTCAGAGTGAATCCAGACCCATCTCCTTGCTACTCAAATCAGGAAACTGAGAAATTGGAAGACTAAATGATTCTCTCCAGGTAGTGCGGCTGGTTCTTTTTCCACGGGACTAAAATCCAGGCCTCTGGCTCCTTATTCTACACTATCTCCTTTCTACCTGTGTTTCTGCTGCAGTTAGAAGGAACATTTTTAATGTAGATAGAATGTCTAAAATCCTATCTTTGGTAGCTGGACTGCAGGTGAAAAAATGAGCAAGGGAGAGCAGAAATTCTAACAATAGAATTTCTGGCCGCATTATTCAACTTGAGTGAACAAGGATAGGTCACTCAGACTCTCCAGCAGGTCAGTTTCCCCCTATTTAAGTGAGGCATTTGGGCCAGGAACATTTTAAGGCTTAAACAAACTGCAATATGTTATGATTCTGTGATTTGAAATTTTAGCTACAAAAATAATAATGAATAGAAACTCATCTCCTGGTCTAAAGGAATGAGTTTTTTTGGGAGATCATTTGTGATGTAATTGGTTGGTGCTCAGTCCTTTTGAGACTCTAAAATGGCAATTTTCTTTCTATTTTTAAAAGTAATTTATAAATTTAATGTTGTGATGGGGAATATGCTTCAGCTATCACCTGTACAAGGAAATCTCCAAGCTTCTTCTTCTATGCAGTCCCTTTACTGCACTTTGGACAGGCACCCTAGTGACTCATGGGAATTATTTTCTAAAAGCTCTATTATACATCAGTATCTCTGAAACCAAAGTCAATCTTTGCCATTGACCAAAGTCAATGTCAACCAAAGTCAAGTCAACAAAGTCAAATCCTCCTCTGGACTTGCTGGTATCTGCACCATTATCTTCTTGCTTACCCAGACTCAAAACATTACAGTCATCTTTGACTCCTTTCTACTCCTTTAACCAGGCAGGCAATATATTGCATCATGTCTTTCACTATTATAGATCGCAGGTCCTCCCACTCTTACTGCCTGCTGCTCCTGCAAAATTTCAGGCACTCATGACTGTCCTGCTTCCAGCTTTTCCTGCCCTTTAGATGAGCTGAAGCAAAGGGGGCAGGGAACACAGAATAATGGTTTCAGGAATGACAAGTGGGAGTGGGCCATATTTGAGAAGCAGGCTACAGAGTGAAATAACTTGAGAGAAGCATGATACCCCAAATCTTCAGAGCTCTTGGACAGAGCATGGGCTTCCCATGGAATGTGAAAAGGGGTTGCAAGTTATTTTATGTAGATATTGGAGAAAAGTGTGACCCAAAGAGACTGGAAAACCTGAGTGCATCTGGTTTATACATATGCTATGTAATTTACCTTTTACAACAATCCTATGAGATGGACACTGTTATCATCTTCACTTTACAGTTGAAAATATTGAGCCATAGAAAAGTTTATTTATTTGTCTCACGTCACTCACTTATTAAATGCCCAAACCAGGATCCAAACTCAAGACTTTTTGAGCACTAAATCATTCTATTACACTGCTTCTTCTTCTTCTTTTTTTTTTTTTTTTGTCGAGACAGGGTTTTGCACTGTTGCCCAGGCTGGAGTGCAGTGGTGCAATCATGGTTCACTGCAGCGTCAGCCTCTCAGGCTCAAGAGATCCTCCCACCTCAGCCTTCCAAGTAGCTGGGACTACAGGCATGCATTACCATGTCTGGTTAATTTTTGATTATTTGTAGAGACAGGGTCTCACTATGCTGCCCAGGCTGTTCTCGAACTCCTCAGCTCAAGCAGTTTTCCTGCCTTGGCCTCTCAAAGTGCTGGAATTTCAGGAGTGAGCCACTGCATCTGGCAACACTGCTTGTTAACTTGAGTAGAAACTTCCTGCCTAGACAGAAGTCAATGGGAAAGCTTAGTGCATCTTAGAGTATCTTCTAAGAGAAACTTGGTGTGAAACCATGGAGAATAAAGCCCAGTACTTGACATGGGATTTTAACTCATTTACTTGATATGACATAGTGGGTGATGCAAAATAGGTACCTTTTTCTTCACCTTTTTCCACAGTGACTTTTCACTTTAGTTTGCTTGGCCTGATAAACAGAGTGAAGTGAAAATGCATGCTCTTTGCATTCTAAAAACCCCACTACCTCAGCCCCTATGATTTTAGGCTCCTTTTTAAGCTCTGCTGATTCTAATTGTCATCTCTTATGATACTGACAAGTTTATTAATTGCTTCTGTCTTGTTTGACACCATCCAACAATAACAGGAAAAAAAGGCAAGTGAGGATAAAGACATTCTTTTGAGCAGCCGCTCATTTGCTCTAACACATCTGGCTAATGGATAGAGTATAAAATTGCTCAAGAAATATGGCCGCCAGGAACTTTGTTAATGTTTTTGTGCCCAAGTTGATCTGAACTCTGGAACTGAGCCAGTCTTATATGCAGACAGAATGGTAAAAATAAATATTGACTAAGTATCTACCATATATGCCAGGCACTGTGCTAGGCACCACTGGTTATCTTATATCATCCTACAGGAACCTAATAGGGAGGTGTTATTGCTATTTTTGATAGCATGGGAAATGGCTCAGAGATCACAAAGCTCGCTAAGTGATGCCAACACGACTGGCATCTAGATCTGGCTGACACTAGATCAACCTTTCATTTTGTAGTGTCTTGATTTGGGGCACTCAAATGATAGAACGTAAGGAGCTCAGGGATAGCGTCTTTGGCAGAGATTCCTAGTAATTTCCCAATAGCTATTTTCCCTCTTTCTGCAGTAATAGAAACCCTAATTTTCAGCTAACTGTATTTTCCAGCCTAACTTAGAGGTCTGTGTGGCCATGTGTTCAAGTTCTAGGAAATGAAATATAAGTGAAAGTGTCACATGAAAGCTTCTGGGATCCTTCATTAAAAGACAACCTAAATGCATCCTTTGCTTTTTTTTATCTTGCTGTTGGCTAGAGCATGGGTATAATGTTGAACCTCCAGCAGCCATCTTGGGCCCTGTAGATGAGGGCCACCATGCTGGGATGGTGAAATAGAAATCTAGAAATTGCTGGGTCTAGAAGATTTTGTGGCACAGAGCCACTTTGCACAGCAGATGGTTCAGCAGCCCTGAACTATGTATCTTGGGACTACTACATGAGAGAAACAAACTTCCATATTGTTTAAGCCAGTGTAATCCTGGAACTCTGTTTCTCACAGAGTATTTTCATGATAACCTCCTCTTGAATGAACAAAACAACAGATCACTAGCTGGCTACTAATGCCTCAAATGTCTCCATTATGGCTTTGTTCATTGAATTAAGATATATTTACACAGAGTTTCTGGAAAGGAACACTGAGAGTATATAACTGAAGCAACAGTAGGCAAAAAACAGGCAACCTTGAGGTGCCTGTAACTTCTTATTTTTATTATTTATTTATTTATTTGAGACAGAGTCTCACTCTGTCCCCTAGGCTGGAACGTAATGGCACACAATCTTGGCTAACTGCAACCTCTGCCTCCTGGGTTCAAGTGATTCTCCTGCCTCAACCTCCTGAATAGCTGAGATTACAGGTGCCTGCCACCATGTCTGGCTAATTTTTGTATTTTAGTCAAGATGGGGTTTCACCATGTTGGCCAGGCTGGTCTCGAACTCCTGACCTCAAGTGATCTGCCTGCCTCAGCCTCCTAAAGTGCTGAGATTACAGGTGTGAGCCACCATGCACTGCTGAAGTGCTCATAATTCTGTGGCAGGCATTGGTGCTGCTATTGGGTGTGAGGAGTCAAGAGGGAGGGGGCAGAGTGAGGTCCTCTCTGCTCTTGACAATATGGAAAAAAGAGACCCAATTTCCTTTTTTTTTTTCCTACCTAACAGTTTTGTCCAGGGCAGTTCTTTTCTAGGAAATGTACCCCATATCTGTAATTACACAGAGCAAAAGTTCAGATTACATCAGTTTGGGATTAACGGTAATGATGACACCTTTGTATTGACAATACTAGACTGAAACAGGAGAGCTAGGATCAGGAAATGAAAGCGTTCTCCCAACACCACCTTAACTTCATGGGCAAAAAGGGGGGCACCCTCCATGAGCAGTCATTGATGTATTTACCTGTAAGTTCATTCAACAAACTTATTTACTGTCTACTATGTGCCAGGAATACTTTTTATAGATTAAATATTAAGAAAATATTAAGGACATTTTAAATTTATGATGACAAAATCATATCTCCTCTAGTCTTCTTGCAGAACTAAGCTGCAAGTCAATTTAAAAACAACTACTTTAAAGGCAAGAAAACAATTGGTTACCTGCTACATTGAAGGCACTGCCCTAAGTGCTGTGTAGTATGTGAAAATGAATAGGCAAGGCAAAGTTGCAACCTTCAAGGAATTTGGGACCCAGTAAGGAGATGCGTTAACTCATAAATAACTATGACATAAAGCAGAATATACTTGAGTGCCTCAGGCGGTACAAGATACAAGGACTGTGCAGAGGACAAATTTTGCTGAGTCACTGAGGGGTGGCCTCCACTCAAGAGCCAAATGACCATCTCATAAATTGGTATGATACCCCAACATCATTTATTAAATAGGGAATCCTTTCCCCATTGCTTGTTTTTGTCCGGTTTGTCAAAGTTCAGGTGGTTGCAGATGTGTAGCGTTATTTCTGAGGCCTCTGTTCTGTTCCATTGGTCAATATATCTGTTTAGGTACCAGTACCATGATGTTTTGATTACTGTAGCCTTGTAGCATAGTTTGAAGTCAGGTAGCGTGACGCCTCCAGCTTTGTTCCTTTTCCTTAGGATTGTCTTGGCTATACAGGCTCTTTTTTGGTTCCATATAAAATTTAAAGTGTTTTTTTTTTCTAATTCTGTGAAGAAAGTCAATGGTACCTTGATGGGAATAGCACTGAATCTATAAATTGCTTTGGGCAGTATGGCCATTTTCATGACATTGATTCTTCCTATCCACGAGCATGGAATGTTTTTCCATTTGTTTGTGTCCTCTCTGATTTCCTTGAGCAGTGGTTTGTAGTTCTCCATGAAGAGATCCTTCACATCCCTTGTAAGTTGGATTCCTAGGTATTTTATTCTCTTTGTAGCAATTGTGAATGGAGTTCACTTATGATTTGGCTCTCTGTTTGTCTGTTATTGGTGTATAAGAATGCTTGTGATTTTTGCACATCGATTTTGTACCCTGAGACTTTGCTGAAGTTGCTTATCAGCTTAAGGAGATTTGGGGCTGAGATGATGGGGTTTTCTAAATATACAATCATGTCATCTGCAAACAGAGACAATTGGACTTCCTTTCTTCCTATTTGAAAACTCTTTATTTCTTTCTCTTTCCTGATTGCCCTGGCCAGAACTTCCAATGCTGTGTTGAATCGGAGTGGTGAGAGAGGGCATCCTTGTCTTGTGCTGGTTTTTAAAGGGAATGCTTCTAGCTTTTTCCCACTCAGTATGACATTGGCTGTGGGTTTGTCATGAATAGTTCTTGTTATTTTGAGATATGTTCCATCAATACCTAGTTTATTGAGAGTTTTTAGCATGAAGGGCTGTTGAATTTTATCGAAGGCCTTTTCTGCATCTCTTGAGATAATCATGTGGTTTTTGTCATTGGTTCTGTTTATGTGATTGATTACGTTTATTGATTTGCTTATGTTGAACCAGCCTTGCATCCCAAGGGTGATCATCGTGGATAAGCTTTTTGATGTGCTGCTGGATTCAGTTTACCAGTATTTTATTGAGAATTTTCATATTGATGTTCATCAGGGATATTGGCCTTAAATTTTCTTTTTTTGTTGTGTCTCTGCCAAGTTATGGTGTCAGGATGATGCTGACCTTATTAAATGAGTTAGGGAGAAGTCCCTCTTTTTCTCTTGTTTGGAATAGTTTCAGAAGGAATGGTACCAGCTCCTCTTTGTACCTCTGGTAGAATTCGGCCATGAATCCATCTGGTCCTGGGTTTTTTTTTTTTTTTTTTGGTTGGTAGGCTATTAATTACTGCCTCAATTTCTGAACTTGTTATTGGTCTATTCAGGGATTGGATTTCTTCCAGGTTTAGTCTTGGGAGGGTGTATGTGTCCAGGAATTTATCAATGTCTTCTAGATTTTCTTGTTTCTTTTGCATAGAGGTGTTTATAGTATTCTCTGATGGTAGTTTGTATTTCTGTGGGATCGGTGGTAATATCCCCTTTAACATTTTTTATTGCGTCTATTTGATTCTTCTCTCTTTTCTTCTTAGTCTTGCTAGCAGTCTATCTATTTTGTTGATCTTTTCAAACAATCAGCTCCTGGATTCATGAATTTTTTGAAGGGTTTTTTGTGTCTCTATCTCTTTCAGTTCTGCTCTGATCTTAGTTATTTCTTGTCTTCTGCTAGTTTTTGAATTTGTTTGCTCTTGCTTCTCTAGTTCTTTTAATTGTGATGTTCGGGTGTCAATTTTAGATCTTTCCCACTTTCTCCTGTGGGCATTTAATGCTGTAAATTTCCCTCTAAAAACTGCTTTAGCTGTGTCCCAGAGATTCTGGTATGTTTTGTCTTTTTTTTTCTTACTGGTTTTTAAGACTTATTTATTTCTGCCTTAATTTTGTTATTTACCCAGTATTCATTCAGAAGCAGGTTGTTCAGTTTCCATGTACTTGTGTAGTTTTGAGTGAGTTTCTTGATCCTGAGTTCTAGTTTGATTGCACTGTAGTTGGAGAGACTGTTTGTTATGATTTCCATTCTTTTTCATTTGCTGAGGAGTGTTTTACTTCCAATTATGTGGTCAATTTTAGAATAAGCGTGATATGATGCTGAGAAGAGTGTATATTCTGTCGATTTGTGGTGGAGAGTTCTGTAGATGTCTATTAGGTCTGCTTGGTCCAGAGCTGAGTTCAAGTCCTGAATATCTTTGCTAATTTTCTGTCTCATTGATCTGTCTAATATTGACAGTGGGGAGTTAAAGTCTCCCAGTATTATTGTGTAGGACTCTAAGTCTCTTTGCAGGTCTCTAAAAACTTGCTTTATGAATCTGGGTGCTCCTGCATTGGGTGCATATATATTTAGGATAGTTAGCTCTTCTTGTTGCATTGATCCCTTTACCGTGATGTAATGCCCTTCTTTGTCTTTTTTTTATCTTTGTTGGTTTAAAGTCTGTTTTATCAGAGACTAGGATTGCAACCTCTGCTTGTTTTTGATTTTTATTTGTTTGATAAATATTCCTTCATCCCTTTATTTTGAGCCTATGTGCGTCTTTGCATGTAAGATGAGTGTCTTGAATACAGCGCACCAATGGGTCTTGACTCTATCCTATTTGCCAGTCTGTGCCTTTAATTAGGGCATTTAGCCCATTTCCATATGCAGAAAATTGAAACTGGACCTTTTCCTTACATCTTATACAAAAATTAACTCAAGATGGATTAAAGACTTTAATGTAAGACCTAAAACCATAAAAACTCTAGAAGAAAACCTAGGCAATACCATTCAGGACATAGTCATGGGCAAGGACTTCCTGACTAAAACACCAATAGCAATGGCAAGAAAAGCCAAAACTGACAAATGGGTTGTAATTAAACTAAAGAGCTTCTGCACAGCAAAAGAAAATATCCTCAGAGTGAACAGGCAACCTACAGAATGGGAGAAAATTTTTTCAATCTATCCATCTGACAAAGGGTAATAACCAAAATCTATAAGGAACTTAAACAAATTTACAAAAAAAAAAATCTCATCAGAAAGTGGGCAAAGGATATGAACAGACACTTCTCAAACGAAGACATATATGCAGCCATCAAACATGAAAAAAAAGCTCATCGTCACTGGTCATTAGAGAAATGCAAATCAAAACCACAATGAGATACCATCTCATGCCAGTTAGAATGGTGTTCATTAAAAAGTCAGGAAACAACAGATGCTGGAGAGGATTTGGAGAAATAGAGATGCTTTTACACTATTGATGCGAGTGTAAATTAGTTCAACCATTGTGGAAGACGGTGTGGCGATTTCTCAAGGATCTAGAACCAGAAATACCATTTGACCCAGCAATCCCATTACTGGGTATATACCCAAAGGATTATAAATCATTCTACTATAAAGACACATGCACATATATGTTTATTGCAGCACTATTCACAATAGCAAAGACTTGGAAACAACCCAAATGCCCATCAGTGATAGACTGGAAGAAGCAAATGTGGCACATATACACCATGGAATACTATGCAGCCATGAAAAAGGATGAATTCATGTCCCTTGAAGGGACATGGATGAAGCTGAAAACCGTCATTCTCAGCAAACTAACACAGGAACAGAAAACCAAACACCACATTTTCTCACTCATAAGTGTGAGTCGAACAGTGAGAACACATGGACACAGGGAGGGGAACATCACACAGTGGGGCCAGTCGGGGTGTCGGGGCAAGGGGAAGGATAGCATTAAGAGAAATACCTAATGTAGGTGATGGGTTGATGGGTGCAGTAAACCACAATGGCACGTATATAGCTATGTAAGAAACCTGCACATTCTGCACGTTTCCAAGAACTTAAAGTATAATAATAATAAAAAATTGATATGATACCCCATTGCTATGGTTTTCTGTTTGCAGAACAGGAAGGCAGTAAAGTTATTTGTTCTCTGTCCCGCCCCCCAACTAGAGGAATGTCAGCACAGGCCTCTCTCAGGATGTCAGAGAAGGGACATCCTGAGAGAGACCTGTGCTGACATTCCTCTAGGGGTGAATCCTAACCCCTTCTCTGTGGAGGGATTTGATGAATTCAAGGTCTTTTACAGCCCTATAATTCGATGGTTCTTCTACCTCTATTCTTGACACAAACTCTTGCCCTCTGGATTACCTGGGCTTTCTAAGCCTTGTCATATTATATTCACTTGGCAGAAGTGAAGCACAAATGTGCGTAGGTGGAGGCCTCCAAAGAACACCGGGCTCACAGATTCTCCTTTCGTCTCATCCAGTAGCATAGAGAGAGGGCGAGTTCTCAAGAAGAAGTGCTCAGACGTGTCAAACGTGAGGTTACGAGATGCAGACTTCAAAAGTGTCTTATTAAAGTGATGGACTCTTCCGAATGGAGAAAATCCATCCTAAGTATATCTGTTTTAGAGGAGTGAATTTTCATACGGTAGATTCTCTACAGGGGAAGTGCTTTCTTCCCAGGGTTTTCATATTATTCCCCTGTCATTCTTTTTCTTTTTCCTCACTAAATTTCATGCTTTCCTTGCCCAGTTCACTTATTTGTTGCTCAAAGCTAAAAACCTCTCTACTTTTATGCGACTCTCCTAGAAATTGCTCCATGACAAAGAGTAAGAGAGTAGCATAAAGAGCTAAATGAACTATTTTGGATGTGACAGGAATTGTATTTGCCTTTTGGCGCTGCTTTCCAACTTTCTTTGTGAAGCCTCTCTTGCTCTGATGGCCCCAGCAGCTCTCTGCCACGAATGGAAACAGCCATCATACACTGCTCCACTTGGAGACAAATGGATGCCCAATTGCTCTGGGACTAAATTTGACTTGATAAAATGCTGCATTTCCAGATTTTTCAATCTTTTCTTCACCATCCATCTGAAGGCTAAGGCTTTCATCATCTAATTTGGAGATAGTTAGTATTACTCTTTCTGTGTTTGCAAATACAGATACAGGGCAAATTTGCCTTTCTTTCAAACTCATTTGGGAGACTTAAATAAGTTCTCTTGCTACATTTAATTTCATTTTCTCAATATCTACGTGCTGTTTGTCAATACAATAATATACTTCCATCTCTGTCTCTAGTTTTAAATCATTCTTTCCAATTTGAATAAGATTCCAATAATACTTTGGGTGGGTTTTCAGAAGAAGGATCTTGGGTCATTTCTCCTAAACCTCTGTTAATTGAAGACAGGATTTGGGATCTAGGAATGCAGAGTCACAGAGGTTCAGCCTTGAAGAGGCTTTAAAAGATCTTTATAGTAGATTAGTTATAGTTGCTTAGTCTGTTAACCTGTTATAGTAGGTTAGTCTGATGGTGTCAGTGGGTAACAAGGAGAAAGATTTTGGAAAACCAGAAAGGCTACTGGTAAGAAAATAAGCAGGTGTCAAAACGTACACTCTAAAGTTACATCAAGTGAGTCACAGTTTCATATACCAAATTTCAAGAATGGTTCTGCATACCTAGTGTAGCTTTTCTATTCTCAAGACTCTTCTACATAGACCAGTTGACTCCTGGGTACGAATTAAGTTCATCAATGAAGTTTTTTTCAAAACCTGTAACTCCTTGATGCATTTGATCTTCAAGGATAAGAGAGTATTGCTCTTCTTTCTGTAGATCATTTCAGTATATCTCAAACAAATAATGTGAGAATTACTGAGCGCATTTTATTACTCTCTATTTCATTTGTTTACACAGCGTAAGTAATGAACTTCCAGGGAGCCAAAACTTCTAGAAGCTCAAGATCAAGGTGCTAAGATGTAGGCCTGTGGACAGTGAGGCTTTCTTGCCACAACAAATCTCATACCAGTTTTTATAACAATGGGTGTGTAACAATGCATGCTGTAGATGATGAAAAGAAGAGAAAGTGAAAAGACGATGGGAGATCAATGAGAAAGATATTTCAACCACTGGGAAGGAAAGGAAGCTTGAGGAATATACTGTATAGCTCACTGCTCAGATGATTCCAGTGAACAGGAATCTCTCCCTTCCTTGCTATTCTTTGGCACTGGCCATGTTCACCTTTCTGGCTAACCTCTAAGCATCTGAGGCAGGAACCCTGTCAGTTTAGTTCAGTGTTGACATGGTTTGGCTGTGTCCCCACCCAAATCTCATCCTGAACTGTAATTCCCATGTGTGGAGGGAGGGACCTGGTGGGAGGTGATTGGAGCATGGGGGTGGTTTCCCCCATGCTGTTCTCATGATGGTGAGTGAGTTCTCCTGTGATCTAATGGTTTTAGAAGGGGCTCTTCCCTCTTCGCACTCTCTCGCCTGCCACCATGTTAGATATGTCTACTTCTTCTTCTGCCATGATAAGTTTCCTGAGGCCTCCACTGCCCTGTGGAACTGTGAGTCAATTAAACCTCTTTTCTTTATAAGTTACCTAGTCTTGGGCAGTTCTGTATAGCAGTGTGAAAATGGACTAATACAAATGTCATATCCCTAGCATCTGTTATAGAGCCTGTCATAAAATAGATGCTCAGTAAAATTTGCACACTAATCAATCATATTTTAGCACTGAACTTTGTAGATCTATAACAATCAATCTGTGTTAGGGCAGTCTTGCCAATTACAAAATTGTAGGTCATTCAGCATGCTTATTTGACATCCTTCCAGAAGGCATGGTGCTCCTCTTACTGTGGTTATTGACCCTCTGAGTTTGAAGATAACTAATGAAGACATTGAAAGTGTACTTTTTAAAAAGATAAGACATTCTCTTCTTATTGGCTAACTGCACCTATGGGAAAAAGAAGTCTTCTGAGCCAGAAAGAGCTGGGTCAAAGAGGAGCACTTGGGCTGGAATCTGCCAGAGAAACTTGGCCCTTTGAGACTTCTGAGCAGCAAAGCAATTTAAGGACATGGGCCCTAAAAAGAAAACAGCACCTGCTTTGCTGAGCAGCCTTGTCTGGAAATTGCTGGGTTAGCAACACGTTGCACCCTGTGAAAACTTGTGACTTCAATGTGAGGAAAAAAAAGGCTTTAATTAAATTGGGTGTTTTTGAATCTTCCTCAGGGAGTTAGGGTTTGGGGGTCGAGAAGCTGAGAACTTTATTAGAATGAAAGGAGTCTTCTCAGAAATCCTGGAACCCCACAGTTCTTAGTGAGATACATCATTCATGTGTGGCTGCGCTTTTGCCTTTAGAAGCACTGCTGCCTTTAGCATTCTTTTACAGTCAAGCTAGGCTAAAGCTGGAATAATGTGTTAGGTGTGTGGCCTAGGAGGGTCTACATTGTGCTTTTCCAAAGTGTTTTTTATAGGATATAGGTTTTCAGGAGTGGGAGAGTTCTCCATAGGGCTTGGCATTTCTTAGATTTGTTTGTTTGTTTTGCTTTGTTTTGAATTTGGAAAGATGATCTTAAAGAGGTATGGTAGGATTAGGAAACTTTTCTTCAGGCCTCAGATAGTGGCCTCTGGTTATATATTCAGTTATATTCAGGCAATGTTAATTGAGCACTTTCTACATGCAAATCACTGTCCCAGGTTCTGAGGACATACAGAGGAATATGATGCCAGTTCTGGTCTGAAGAAGTTCACAGATGAACACATTCTTAACTCTAATATAAGTAAGGTTGGGAAAATTACTGTATGTACAAAAAAAGAGAGGCCTGTAACAGGGAAAGATAAGTTTCTCTTATGATGAAGTTGGAAGAGGCATTGCTAGGAAAGAGATGAGTTTGGCTTTAAAAGTTACTCAGCATTTCCACGGCTAGAGATGTGGGGATAGAAGAAGAAGCAAAGAATAAATGTATGGTGTATAGAGCATGCTGTCAAGGTTGTCAGGTACCATGCATGCTTGGGTAGGCTGCCTGAGTTAAAACCCTGGATTTGTTGCACTTAGAATCTATGTGCCTTTAATCACATTCTGCACTTCTCTGTGTCTCAGTGTCCTCACTTGTAAAGTGAAGATAATGATAGTACCTATTTCACAGAGTTGTTTGGTGATTCAGTGAGTTAATACATGTAAGTGCTTAAAACAGTGTCATGCATATAAGAGCTTGGAAAGTGCTAGCTATTATAATTCTTCAATATAGATGTGCCAACCTATCTTTCTGGGCTTATCTTGCACTGCTCTGCACTAGCCTAAAACCCAAACAACTGGCTGGATGTCTCATGCACCTGCAAACATACTCCTTACTTTGCTATCTATGTGCTCTTCTATTGAGTTAGTTTCTGTGTCCAGAATTTCTCCATCTATCAAAATCCTCTCTGTTCAAGGCCTACCTTAAACACATGACGTGACTTCCAGAGAAACATGAGTACTCTCACTGCACTTCACAGGCATTGTGGCAAGGTTTTGGAAGCTCTCCCCTTCTGAAGCTTGCCATTAACCACGGCTACTAGCAACCCTCCAGAGTGACTCATGAGGTCTAGGGAATGACAGGGTCTTCTCTTCCTACTCCCTAGAAGGAAGTACATGCCCCATGGGGAAGGGAAGATTCATCTTTCTGCTATTCGTAGATTTCCCTGAAAGATAACAGCAATACAGAGGAACAAGATAAACATTAACGTCTGATGGCCACCTGCATGTGCCAATGTTTGTCTTAGCTGAGTCTGAAGGCCATTGCCACCTTTGCGAATAAGCCAGTGCATGACACTCTCCATGAAGCTCCCAAGAATATTTAGGCCAGCCTATTTAAGAATGGAAAAGGGCCTTATTTCCTCAATTTTGAAAATTGTTCATAGATTGAGCCAGTAGAGTTATCCAATGTGGATGGAAGATTCCCCATGAAGGGGTCAATTGAGTCAGAGGCAGATATTTGTTGCAGAGCCAGGCTGTTGGATAGAGCCCCAAATATTTGGGAACGCAGGGATGAGAGGGAAGAAGAAGGCTTTCCTATTTGCCCTTTACCTATCAGTCTGGGGACAAATTGGTGATTTCAGGCTCATGCCTCTATATCACAATGCGTTAGTGTCCATTAATGTGGTGCTTGGCAGAGAGGTTCAGGGCTGAACACACAAGGGCCAGAGCTGCTTTTCCACATCAGCTCTCTCAAGCCTGGAGAATCTTGGCTGGGAGTGTGGGGGAAGGGAAGGGGAGGAAGGGAGGACATGGCCCCAGCCACCCACCGTGCCATTCCTGGGTTTTGATTAAAGAGGAAAATATTGGCTCTGACATTCTCGATTTGCAAGATCCAAATGTATTTTGACTTTTTAGAAGAACTAAGGGTTCAGGTTTCACAAGAATGATCCTGCCTAGAACTTCTGACTCAAACTTAAAGCTGTTTGGCTTCTCAGTAGTTGAATGCACAGCAAGTGCAGTTAGGAAAGTGACATTGCTATGGCTGCAAGTTGCACAACAGCATAATGTCAGCCTTCTGATGAGAGCTGGGCTGTTGAGCAATGCCACTTGGAAGAGAGAGGTCACACACAGAAACAGTTCTAAGAATGTTATATCTTTATAAATATTCAATATATTTCTTTATGTGTTAGGACCCAGACTTTCCAAACCTCTGATTCATGTTTTTCCAGAAATCTCAGGTCAGGCAGTACATTTTCAGTTGACAAGTTAAGTTCATTTTGAAATATCTCACAGTGAAACCAGAATAGGACATTTCAAGCGAGGGAGGAGTTCCACACAGAGATCTCCACTCATTGCATCTACCCTCTCTTCCAGTCTCTACCTGCACCCCTTTCCTTACTGCTTAGTTTGCAGTAGCTGAAATCAAAAGCCTCCATGAGGCAAGGTGGGCAGACTCAGGCAAAATTCCCCATCCTGTCATCCTAGCAGGCAAGAGACCAGCATTCCAGTATGTCCAGTAGAGGACTGAGGCACCCTGCAATCTCTCTTCCCAGGATGAACCTAGTAGTCAGTTTGGATGGGAAGTTGCCATTTCTCTCTCTGGCCCTGGGAAGAGACAAGTCATGAACACAATCAAGGACAAGAAGTTGGCTAACCATATGTAAAGAGTTGGGATCCCATTGTATATCGCTTCATGGAGAATGAAAAAATATGGCTCCATATCAGGCAGGTGCTCAGCAGCGACGGCTTATGGCCCTTCCTCTACTGATCTTTTCCTTTATCTCTTTGGTCATTATGCTCAGTGTTAATATGGGTTGCTAAGGATCCATATGTACATGGTAATTTGGTAAAACATCTCCCTCATAGAAAGCAGAACTTTTGGAGGAGGGCATAGTGGCCATCTTAGGACCATCTGAGGAGAAAGTTTTGCCCCCTTTTAAATTCCTAACACGGACATTCAACTTATTCAATTTTTTCCATTTAAAAAAGGTGTGTGTGTGTGTGTGTGTGTGTGTGTGTGTGTGTGTGTGTGTGTGTTGTCTAATCTAGAGATCCTGAGGAGCTAAGAAGTATGAACAAATGCACTTCAAAGACTAAACTGGACATAAATTCAAATGAGAAGAAAGTCTTCATTTAGGGAAAATCAGAGAAAATACCTCAGGGAGGAAAAGGCATCAGATCTAACTGTTAGCATGTAATAATATTTTGTCAGGAGTTTTTCCCTCATTTCTGCTCAACTACAGAGTTTCAGCTAGCATTAATCTTCTAATCAAAAGGGAACAAATCTATTTATAATTGACATAAATGATAGTCCTATTTATAGTTCTCTTTGGCGTTCCATGTTTCTCTGTGGGAGATTTTCCCTGAAACAAAAGCCTACTTTTTGAAGCAACTGTGTTCCAGGGACAGCCTTGATCATTTCTGCTGCCCGAGAGATGTATTTAATTAACCTCTTATCCCTACTCATGGGATGGCGGAATGTGAAAAGTACTGACCAATATTACAGCAATTCCTACATTTGCCCTTGTAATTCCAGTCCACAGAAACCATACGTGACCCAAAAAGGAATGACAGTCCCCATGTTCCAAAGGAAGGGGCATGAATGCGTCTTGGCTAACCCACTTTCAACTTCAGGATGTACTCTAGCCTAGCCCTCCCTCAATTCTAACAACATTTCACTCAAATTACCTCTGGAAACTGGTAGCAGGTCCTGATTTTCTAAGAATTTTGTGGCAATTCCACAGGTATTATCTCACCTGGTACTAAAAAAACTGCTTTGGGTAGGCAGGCAGGGCTGACTGTACCCATTTGACAAGGGAGAGAATTGCCTGACGGAACCCAGCTACCCAGCGAATTCAAGGCTTTTCAGGGTGTCCAGGTCTCCTCACCTCATATTCAGAACTCTTTTTGATATCCAGTGTTGTTGTGCTGATAGCAAAATAAATATTATTCAAATATACCCAGACATTCACTTAAATTCTCAAACTCTGCGTAAATTCACTCAAATTCTGCTTAATTTATTAACAAAACTCTGTTTTGAGGAATCCTCATGCTAAAAGAAAAGCAACCAACAGTACCCATGTTATCTGCATCAAATCCTATCTGGACCGGGGGATACAGAGGATAAGATGGGAGGGGAACCTCATGACTCCAGGTAGAATTTTGATGCATCATTGAACTTGAGTTGGAAAGACTGGCCTGGCAGCTCTACAAAAGGAGGGATTTTTTCCTAAGCTTTTCATCAACTCAAAGTCAAAGCAGCTTGTTTGCCCAGTATTTCTGGCCTCTCTCAGGCTATAGAACACAACCATACCTCTACCTAGCCAAGGACCCAGGCAGACAGAGAGTACATGAAGGTGCAAATTCCACCTATTTTTAAACATTAGTGGATGATTTCACAAGACTGTATATATAGAGAGAAGGATGAAAATTTTTTGTATTCTTTTGGAAATTCAGTAAACATATTTTGAGATCTGCCATATCCAGGAAGAATATGAGAAAAAAATGTTATTTTTATACATTATTACTTACTTTAATTCTATAGGTTTATGATGATTATTCTGACATATGGGTAAGAATTGTTTTCTTAATCAGATTGAAGGTAACCTTAAGGCAGATTTGTATGTTACTTTTTGGGAGCATGATGGGTGTTCATGAACATTAATTTTCTGCTCTGGCTTTTTTGTTTCAGCTTCCCCTTGGTTTCTAGCACAATTCTAGGTACACAGTTATCCATAAAACATTGCTGAATTTAATGACATTGAAAAATAATGACTTTCTTCTTCTTGGTCAATATTTTGCAACTGGTCATTCCGGTCGAAATTCACTAAGTTGGATCCATTTCTGGTGCCTGAGATTTGATTCTATAATCTCGTAACTTGTTGACAATCCTTCTGCAGGGCAAACAGGAATGCAAGCCCCATTCTAGTTACTCAGAAACTTTAGAAATTGACACTTTTGAATGCAGCATACGGAGCTCTTTCTGTTTCATTTTTTCTAGTATATTTGTGCTCTACCTGGCATTGACTCAATTCATTATCTCAGCCCAGCCCCCAGGAATAGACTGACTCCTGCAATTCTAACACAAGTTGCGCATACTAAAGGATTTGCTGATGCTTCTCATGAGGCATGCAATAGTGTTTTAATCTGGAGATCACAGCCAGCTTCCAACAAAAAGGATCATGTTCTGTTTACCTAAATTCCCTCAGTAGTTTCCTTTAGATACAGCACTTCTCACTCCATACTTGAAAATACCGAAAAGTCCATGGAGGCCTTCCGACTCAGCCATGTCTACATTTCAAATGAGTTACTGCCTTCCTAAAGGCACGCACAACTAATCTAGGCCCATAAGGCCAAAGAAAAATGAATAACAATTAATTCCATGCAGACATGGATAGTGCAGTGTATGAGGGAGTAAGTGGGATCTTACAGAGATTAATAAAACATAGCCCTCACCTTTGCGGAGCTTATAGTTAAGCAGATGGTAGGAACACTGACCAAAAAAAAAAAAACAAAGTGCTGTAAGAGTAATATTATTGCTTCTCTCTCTCAGAAGAAAGAGGGTTGACATCTGGTAGAAGATTTTACAGAGGAGGTGACATTTGAGAAAAGAGAGGAAAGTCCAGGAAAATAAAATAGGTGGTAGTAAGTCACATAGGTTGGATGTTGGAATATGTAGGGGGAGGCGTTTGTAAACTCGGTGAGTCAATCAAGTCAATGTCTCAGTGACTACGGCAAGTCATGCAGGCAAGTGAAGTGGACCAGAGCAAGGCAATAGAGAATGGTGGGGGGTTTTTGGTAAAGCAGAAAGCATGTGCCAATGTGAAGGGGAGAGTCATTTAGTAAATAATTCAAATTTTAGTAAAAACACTGTATTCACTACACAAAAACACTTATGAGGACTGGATACAACTTACAGACTGCCAGTTTGTGAGCTCTGCTATAGGGATACATTAAGAAAGTCAGATAGAGACCTTACATAAAATGCCTGACTGTCAAATTGGGGAGTTTGGACTCACTCAATTTACATAGCCATGAATGGTCCCTGGATGTTGTTTAGAAAAGGGATAAAGTGATAAGAATTGCTTTGGAAAGATTAATCTCATGGGTGGGATGGCTGGCCTCAAGCAGTCTTGCACACAGCACGATCATGGAGGAGGCTGTTGCAATAGTTTTGGTGGGCGATGAGGAAGATCTAAATAGTGATGGGACTGGAAGGATCTTCCAGTAAATAGGTAACAGCTGTTATGGATCTTGGTGCAAAACAAACTGTAATGCTACAACTTGTTTTGTCTGAAGAGTTGAGTTGATGGTCTCCACTGTGCTCAACACTTAGGGTGATTGTGCAACCCATCCATTGCATTGGCTGGGAACCTGGCCTTTCCTGCTTTACAAGGTCACTGGCCAAAAACTCCACTTGCTCTTGAGGAAATATCCCTTTGATGATGTCTAAATTTTTGAATGTTCAGTTTTTAAAATCTGCCTTCTTCCTTCACCAGAATGACTTGTCGTTTAAATTCTAGCTGAGCTGTACCCTTGCTCTGTTTGGGGAGGGCTATACAGTTCTATAAAGATGAGTTTTGTGTCTTATTTATATAAACCAGCAGCAGTCAGTCTGGTAACTATGTGATAGCACAAAGGCAATAGATATGTCTTGCATGTAATAAAATAGACAGGTGTATAGTTAATATCCAACGAGATGTTGCATATTTGGAGCAGGAGTGGCATAGGTCAGTGTATGCTGAGCCAGATAGGTATATAATGAATAAATTAAGCCTGCAAGGGCACACACTTCACATAAAAGGGTGATCAGAAACTGCCATTCAAGAATGCAGGCTCAGCCATGCTGGATTGCACCATTTTTTTCATAAGAGAAGTTGTTAATCTTTGTTTTTGCTTATAATCTCTTGATTTTTATATTTCCAAATTTAAAACAAATACATATTGGGTGGACCAAACAAAACGTGTCTATGGACTAGATGCAGGTGGGGTGGGGTGGGAGTGGAAACATTTTGTGACGTTGCTCTAGAATATCAATTCCATGTGCATAGAGCTGTGCTTTACTCATTTCTTTCATCATTAGTTTTGGCTAACCAAAAGACACTCAATAGATGGTGTGGACTGGGATACCATACTTGAGAAGTATTCCCATCTGACCCAAGCCTGCGGTTGTATGACTGGAATTTCATGGGTCCTCTCGCAAAGAAACCTCTTTGAAGGGATGGCATCATTCTCCCTTGGGTATTGCTAAACACAAAGCAGGTGCCCAGCTGATGATTCTACAATTAAATTGGGCAGAGCTATAATTTTACTTTCATACATTTTACTAAAGCACCCAGCAAAAGGAATGAGAGAATGCTAACAAAGAAACAAACAATAATCTCCATATCCAGTCAGATTTCCTAAGGGATTTTAGAGATTTTCATGAACAACAGTAAATATTCATTCTGGAAAAGGTGTTAGAGATTATCTTGTCAACATTAATTCGATGGGTAGAGTGCCAATGAGTCAGGGATATCACTGTATTAAAATAATATGCATTAAATCTAAACAAATCAAATATATAATTTTGGTCTAAGTCCAATACTATCTTATCCTTGTCAAGAATATAGTCAAGAAGTGGCATGTTCTTAAAGTTCAAGTAAAAGATGTGTGAAAAAAATGTGAAAACTATATTAGTGACTTTTTTTCCCTGCCAAACTGGGAAGAGAAATCACAATTATCACATTTCAAAGGTGGAATGTCTTGGTTCATTTACATATCATTGTTTCAATGGCAACAGGTTTTGAGACCCAGGGGACTAATAATCAAATCTACCAAGTTATTTAGTGGTAGAGTTCTGAGTAAATCCAAGATTTTCTAAGTCTCCAATCCAAAGGCCCCCCTTTCTTTTTATTGTCATTTCAAGAAATATAAGTTAAAAACTGGTCCTCTCTCACTTTACCTGCTCTGCTATGGGACAATGTCCCTTTGAAGAAGCACACACTTCAGATATCAAGGCCTTCATTAACGACCTTCATTAATGGGCTCAGGCTGGGGAACTTGAGTTTCAGAATGACCCTCGTAAAGACCCGAAGCCAGCTGTATCTCTTTGAAAAGCAGTTTTAAAGTTTACCCTTCACCTTCTGATAGGTGACCAAAATAGACTTTTCTTACCTTAGAACCATTTCTCTAAAATCCCAGTGGGAACCCTAATAGAACTAATTAACTCAGACCCATAAGAAATAATATTAGAATCTGGCTGAGCATAACAAAAGATGAAATTTGATATGAGTAAAACACACATTTGTCCACTTAATGCAATTAGATTTTTTTCTTTTTTTTGAAGCACTCTTGCTTGGCTGTTCTTGAAAAATGTAACTATTGGAAAAGAAACTGGCAAGATCTTAAGGACTGGGGCTCAGTTCCTGGCCCCAGTGATGGGCTTGGAAATTGCAGCTACAGCAATTAGAAGTTCCAATTTCCAGTTCACAGAAGGTCAGGCCATGGGGTTATCCTTGGAGCAGTTCTATAATTCCTCTGAGGAAAGGTTCCACCAACTTGAGGGAATCTGGACTGAATACAGGTGAATCAGCATATATATTGTTAATGGCCACAAGCAGGTTTGACCTCAACATCATTTTTGAAATCTGCAGTGAGAGTTGATCTTTTTGTATTCTGTCTTATCAAATGTGAGCCATGAATTAGCAAGTGCCTCTTATTTCCTGCCATTCTCTAGATGGGGCTTCTCAAACCTTAACACGCATCCAAATCCTGTGGGTATCGGGTTAAAATGCAGATTTTGATTTAATTGGTTTGGGGTCGGGGCCCCTGACTCTGCATTTCTGAAAAGCCCTCAGGTTTCTTTGAGTAGCAAGACTCTATGTCTATGTCTATTTTCACACACTAAGCTTTATTTTTCCTAAGCAACATTGATACATTCCCCTTAGACAATTTGCTAATCAAACCAATTAGCCCGTTGTAAACAAGAGATACAAGAGATTGTTTCTTGCCACAAAACACTTTCCCTAGCCAATATTCAAATCTGTTTTTTTCTAAGAGATAGACTTTTCTGTTCTTTATTATTACTGTTGTTTTTGATATGTGTGTTGCAGAGGGAGATCAAAATCATTTATATTCATTGAAACCAATCATCCACTGAATGACTTTAAAACACTAAGTGGCCAGTGTCTACTTCAGAACCAGCCAGAAGTAAGCCTTTCTGTGTCTTTAGCTTACACACCATGATGCTTTTGTGCAATGTTACTGAACCCCCATCTGACTTATCTGGTAAGGGAGATTTTCATAATTGCATGCAAAGCACCGATAATCTACAGAAATGCCAGCCAGATTTGTGGCACTAATACCTTTCACAAGTCTTATGATTCATATGACTCAGGGCCCACAGACTGTCTAACTTAAGGGAAGCCTGAAATGATGCTTATTGTATGTGTGTCATTGATCTTCTCAGAATTCATCCTTAAATATCTGTTCCATACTAGGAGGTAAGAATCAGCAGAAAAGAAGGAATCTTTGGAGAGCCAAAAACATCTCTACACCAAATTGAGAGACTGGAATTATAAGGTGAATGCAATTAACTGGCAGTCGCATCTATGTTGAAAACACAGTCATCCCTTTAATAGAGAACATTTGCTGTGCTTGACAAACTCACAGTGAAATGGTTGGATCCATAGGAAGGAACATGCTGAAAATGGTTTCAATATGATCCTGTTTTTTCACTCAATAGCCATTGATTGAGGGTGTCCAGCCAAAAACAATGAGAAAATGAGCCAACAATAGTCTTACCCTTTGACCATATTAGATAAAGTTGCAGCTGAAATTTGTTATATGTTTCAGGAATAATAAAGCATCCATATGGAACATATATTTGGCAGTGTGGCAGCTGATGAAACCAGGAAAATTAGACAAATTATCAATTGCTCGCTCCCAAATTACCCCAAAAAGAAATTAGATCCATTTTCAGTAGCTTTGCCTTCAAATTTCTTCATTCCATGAGTCACCACTACCTTCTGCCAAACTAAATATGTCTATGAACGGCTGGAAACTTTAATGGAAAGAAACATAAAACTCCAACTACGTAGGAAAATTTAAGCTTCTTCATGGAAGACCTTCATGGAAGACTAGCAAGTTAGGAATGTGTGAAGACAGACAACACATCGATAATTCCTTTTGTTTGGGGTCACTTCTGAGTTAGCGAGCAATACAATATGCTGGCTTGACTTCAAATTAAAATCAGCTCTTTCCTTTATTTCTTTTGTAAGCCTCCAATCCCTCAAACTACTAGGGTTTATTAAGGTACATAGTCCTACAGTCAGATCGATCAGATTTGGGATAAAGAGACTTCATGATGTTATCCAATGGATGGTAGAAATTAGTAAATGAAGATTTCATGAATGGCTAAGAGCTTAATTTTCTAGAAACTATTCTGAGGTGTTACACCATAAGAATATGACATAGCAATTCACTTTGAGTTTATGGACTGTGGTTATGAGCACTACCCTCATATGAGTTTATTGAGTTTAAGTTTAAAGGGTCCAGCTGTGCAAAGAGCTCTGGACCAAGCGTGAGGTGACTGAATTGTAGCCTTGGCTTCCCGACCAGTAGCTCCGGCTTTTCCGACCAACTTTTGTGACCTCACGCACATCATGTTTTTTCTGGACCTTGGTCCCCTCATCTGGGAAGTGAGAGCACTGGATCAGATTGCTCTATATGGTTCTTTCTAGCTCTCTAATTTTTCAATTCTGCATTGGCAAATAGAAACCACTTGTAGTGTTCTCTAAGGGCTGGTGCTCCAGCTGTGATTCATACCTTAGCCAGGGATGTACCAATTGTTGCATACCTTCCCTTGCCCACCACTACTGCTTTTAAATAACTCAGATAGAAGTAGAGAGGAACTGAGTGGAGGTTCTGTTCTCACTTTCATAAGTAGACCTTATTGGTGAGAGTCTAGTAGCCTTTGAAAATTACCTGTTGACTAGAGTTAGCCTAATCTTGAGCTAGGCATTTTCAGTGGAGCAGTGGTGAAGGGGTCCTGAGAGGTGACATCTCAAGTAGACTTGTTGACTTTTTTTCTCCTATATCTTCAATCTCAGATCCAAAATGATGGCAGTAGCAAATTGTAAGTCATGGTATATATTCTGGGGACTGGAAGAAGGAAATAGCTTTTGGAATGACATTTTCAATATCAAATCAAGAAATTTGATTAAGTGCTCCATACTAGTTGCTGTGAAAAACAGGAGGGGGGGGGGAACCCTTAAAACTTAGTCTGTGTTCTTCTGAAAAAGCTCAAGATAAAATAGAGAGAATGAGAATTTATAGTAGCAGCAGTAGGCAGTATTTGATTGTGTGGTTCAAAAGTGTTATAACTGCATCAAATGTTGTGTCTCTGGGAGCCACGGGATGTGAGGCCCCTGAGATAGAAGAACCACAGGGTCACTGGTCCATATGGTGATAAAACTCACAATTTTGATTTCATCAAAACCATTCTCAAACAAAAAAATTTAATTCCCCTAAATTAAAGGCTGTGATAAGAAAACAGTTTGGATGTGCAACTTGAGAGTGCGAAGATACTTTTTCTGATTAGTGAGTACATTTCCTCTGCTGAATGCTGCTTTTTGAGGCTAAGCAAAAATCACCAATAGCTGACTTGAGAGAACAGAAATCTTTTGCTTATATGTGATATCTCTCAGTGACTACCCAATCACCTCATGGGGAACAAAGTCTTTAAGCAAGCTCAGTGTGGTAAAATGATAGGCCCCATCTCTTTGCTCCTTCTTCCAATGAGAGGAAATAGTGATACCGAGAGAGCATTCTGAAGATCCATTAATTAACTCTTGGGTGGTCTCAATGTAAAGTGATATGTGAACAGGAGGCAGCAACATGCTTTTCTTTTTTAATGAGGTTGAGAAGATATACTGCCAAATTAACTTTTCCAGATTATAATTGTTGCCTAAGGTTTTACAGAAATCATGGCATTGATCTAATTTGTGAGCCATGATTAGGGATACAAGGCAAAAAGCATCCAATTCAGTTCATCAGTCGTGACTATTTGGATGGCCCTTCATTTCCAAAGCATTTCTATAGCTGAGCCTCGGAACAACTCAGAAGTGTATTTTTATTCCCATTTTACGATAAGCTACGTAAGGCTCAAGTACGTTAAGTGACTTCTCCAAGGTCATAGAACTGTTCAGTAAGGGAGCTGGGTCAGGCCCAAATGTGGAACTTCTGACTTTCTGAGCAATTGAATGATTGTGATAGGACTCAGATAGGAAAGGCACAAGAAAAAAGGAGAAAATTGTGGTCATTACCTTTGAACCAGGCTTTTTCACTTGTGAGGAATTGAGAGTTTATTTATTATGTGCGTGACAAGGGAACAGCCACGTATGTTAAGGTCAAAGACAACCAGCTGGGTGCGGTGGCTCACGCCTGTAATCCCAGCACTTTGTGAGTCCAAGGCGGGCAGATCACCTGAGGTCAGGAGTTCGAGACCAACCAGGCCATCATGGTGAAACCCCGTCTCTACTAAAAATACAAACATTAGCAGGGCAAGGTGGTGCATGCCTGTCATCCCAGCTATTCGGGAGGCTGAGGCGGGAGAATTGCTTGAACCTGGGAGGCAGAGGTTGCGGTGAGCCGAGATCGTGCCACCGTACTCCAGCCTGGGCAACAGAGCAAGACTCTGTCTCAAAAAATAAATAAATAAATAAATAGATAACCAACTTCTTTTTAATTTGCTCCAGGTGGTCTCAATCAAACTTCTAAGCACAGGGTTCTACTCTGAACCATTTCTGCCTGCCCTTCCTTCTCTTACTAAAATACATGAATTCCATGGCTATAAGGCAAGAAAGAAAAGGCCTGCAAAAGGTTTTAAATAGCCTATAGGAAGAACTTTCATTTTTCAGAGAAAAGCTTTCAAAACCACAATGACTCTTCTCATGGCTTGCTCCAGGCAATGGACCATAGGCTCCGGATTAAACAGTGACTGAGAATTGATGTGTTACTTTCACTCATGGTTTTCCAATCTCTCTAGTTGCCTCTCTTCTAGAGATTTGTCTAGTCTAGGAATCTCGACTGGGGGGTGATTTTGTCCCCAGGGGTACATTTGGCAATGTCTGCAAACATTCCTGATGGTCATGACTGGGAGGAAGGGACTGCTGGCACCTAGTGGGTAGAGGCCAAGTATGTTGCTAGATATCGTATAATGCACAGAGCAGCTCCCTCCCAGCAAAAAATAGTCTGACCCAAAATGTCAATAGTGCTGAGGCTGAAAAACTCTGTTGCCAATGGCACTTGGGGAAAGTTGAGTGAGGAGTATGAGAATAAGGTAAGATTTTAAAACAGTCTGGGCATGATGGCTCATGACTGTAAATCCAGCACTTTGGGAGGCCGAGCTGGGCAGATCACTTGAGCCCAGGAATTTGAGACCAGCATGGGCAACATGGTAAAACCCCATCTCTACAAAAAATACAAAAGTTAGCCGGGTGTGGTGGCATGTGCCTATGGTCCCAGCTACTGGGGAGGCTGAGGTGGTAGGAGGATCACTTGAGCCTGGGAGATTGAGGCTGCAGTGAGCTTTGTTCACACCACTGCACTCTAGCCTGAGCAATGGACCGAGACCCTGTCTCAAAAAAACAAAAACCAAAATGAAAAAAAACCCACATCACCTGGTCTCATAAAGAGGTTGGGGACAGGTTCAGCAAGGAGGGAGAAGAAAAATCTATAGTGTCCTTAAATCCATTTAATCCAGAATAATAACTCTCGGTACTCCTTTCCCCAGTTTTATAGGTAATCAGGAGTTGGCTGCATGTGAGTTGGCTCAGTGCAGACTTTCTAAATCACTTGCCTCTGATGAAAGACCCATTTCATCAGGGTAAATGGCACAGAGGTAGTACCATCTTCCCAGCAATACTCTCCGGATTGCTTCTATGTCTGACAAATTTTCAAAGTTTAAAAAGGTCCCTCAAACAGCCTTTTAGAACCTCATAAAGACCAGAGATGAAAGAAGAAAACCAGAAGAGATTCATAGAGTATTTGCTTGGGAGTCTGCAAAAAAATCAGGTGTAAATTTCTTTTGGCTTGGGACAGTCAGAGAAATCTCCAGAAAAAAAAAGCTGATCCAACAACTCGTCAGACTGTTTCAGATTTTCCGGGAGCGCAGCTTTGCAAAGTCATTCCAAAGCAGTTCTACCAAAGTTGACATTGGAGAGAGTGACCATAGAGTCAGAATAGTATAATATACAATAATAGTCACATTATGACCTCAAGTGGACTTGGAAAGCCCAAAGTACATGTGAAGGCTTTGCACACCATATAGGAGACAGGCAGGGAATCACTTTAGTTTGTACAAATTTCCACAGCAAGGGAGCAAAAGTGTTAACCTAAGTCTCAGGTGAATTTATTGAAAGGAAGGAACCAATAAGATCTATGCTCATTTGGATGAATTTGATTGGAGGCTTCTCCTTGTCATTTTAATTTACCAGGTAACTTTGACACAGACATGGCTAATTGTTGCTAAATGGAGGAATACTGCAGTGGGACAAGAAAACAGAATCACAGTATCTTCTCCCTTTGTCACTAATTAGCTGTGTGACCTTGCATATGTCACTTCTATCTGGATTTCAGTCAGCATTTGGCTAATTCTTATTACCATTTTCATGTACATGAATGTATGGGGTAAAAGTGCAATTTTGATACATGACTAGATTGCATAATATTGACAAGATTATTTTTCAAGGACTTCTAAGTTTGTAGCAATCTTCAATTTTATTTTCTTTGAACAATCAGGTCGTTTTAAGAGGGAGAGATTACAGAGATGTATACTTAATCAATAATCAGGTTCTTGGGTATTTCCTCCCCTCTTTTTGACCCCTCTTTTTTTTGGCATGGAAATCTTTATTCCTGCAGAATGCCTGAGCATTTAATGCAAAAGATTTTAATTTAAAAGAGGTTGTGTGGTCTCTGCTGGTTGCACAATTTCTCTTTGTGTCTGTGCTGCTGATGATCAAATATTGCAAAGCCATTAATTACCTTAGGACAAATGCAGAGGGCCACGTGCAAAGGTTCTGGCCAGTTGCAGAAAGCAATATGCCAGATGTAAAGTAAGTGAAGGGTTTTTCTTGGTATTTA
This sequence comes from Nomascus leucogenys, assembly GCF_006542625.1. Lineage (NCBI taxonomy): Eukaryota > Metazoa > Chordata > Mammalia > Primates > Hylobatidae > Nomascus > Nomascus leucogenys. Next base: position 69,622,179 of record NC_044390.1, read on the forward strand.
AGGTTCAGTGAAAAAGTAAGAGGGGCAGCTATGCCAAGAATGAAAAGCCAGAGCTTGCCAAGTGCTTCTTTAAGTGGCTTTAGCCAATGTGAGACTAAACAATGCATTAAATAGGCATACAACTTAACTGCAGTTAGGGAATTTCATGTCAAATAACACCTCTTTGCTATGTTTTAAACATGATCTCATGTATAGATAAAGACAAACAAAATGCTGTGTTATCATCTCCTTAGTCTAACAGCTAATAAGGCCTGGGGGTTTGAACTTTCCAGGCAACCTAAAGTAATTCTTTGGGATGTCTCATGGAGAGGTGTAGGATGGAACTCTGCCAGGGCGGCAGCTCAATGCGAAAACGATTTTTTGCCACCATGGGTTGTCAAAGATGTCTGACTGCACAAAAGAGCAAAGCCCTTGCAGGCTGTTATTGAGAACAATGAGACATCTCCTTGGGAGGGACCTTGTGGCTATTTTCACTGTGTCTGAATCTTTGGTGTGGGCTGTAAAACCAGAAGGAAGGCTGCTGGAGTGATGAAGTCAGCTCTAATGGAGACCTTGGGCAATGATGGCACGACACAAGATGTCTGGTCAAAGTATTGGAGGCCCATTGAATTAGCAGAATGCCAAAATTCTCTCCTGGATCCAAAATGTCTCCCCTACCAGCCACTGGAGATAGGATACATTTCAATACCAATGGTCTTCAAACAGCTGGTTGAGTAACACCAGCAAACGTGGCGATCTTGCATCCCAACCACTGGCTGCTCCCGCATCTCCTTTTATAGTCAAGTTGGGGAAGTTTCTTCCTGTCTGGATTATGGTGTCTTTGACCACCTCCCATTACTACGACTCTAATAGCACCCCAAGAAAAAGTTTGGTCCAATTAAACAGCATTTTTTTAGTAGGTCTTTGAGAAAAACCAGTGAAACAAATAGTTGCAAGTAATGAAGCACTTGAGGTTTGCCAGAAGAAGATTTGAAGTTGGCCAGAAGAGAAGCTCCCCAGATCCTACTGCATATCCTGGTGTACACAGGTGAGTTGCAGTGTTCTGTCTGAATTCAGTCTGTGAAGGGTCTTGTACAGCAGCAGCCTCTAATTAGCAGCCTCTAATTAGCCTCTTCTAAAAGAAGACATTTCTTGTGCATCCTGAGGAAGTTTTCTTAGCATTTCCTCAATTTTTCCAGAAGCTAAAATATAGGGCCATTACATAGATATCTCTCTCATGCCTTTTTCAAGGAAGTGTTCAAAATCAATTTAGTCACCCTGGGATTCTTGCTCCTTATCTCTCAGAAGACTACTGGGATTTTGGAAGCATCTCCCTATGCTACACACTTCTTGGAGGCAAGAGAACCTAGCTTTGTTTCTGGAACCATTCAGTGGGGTAAGTTACAAAATGTTCATGTTTCACATTTCTCATTTGTCCCTTGAAGCAATAATCTTTGCCCACCAAAACTGGAGTCAAGACAAAGTGAGAGAGCTGATACAACTGGATTTTGAAAAAGTAAATATACTAAATAAACATAACATTCTTCATGTGATTATTATTAATACTACTACATAATTCTTACTACTCATAATAGGTTTTTAATCAGCTGCCTCCAAGGAGAGAAAATGAGTGTGTAATTAATTGGGCAGTTCATATACCTCAGCATTGGCAATAGATTCTGCAATTGATCTCAGAAGAGAATAATTAAGTGTAATAGCTCACATATGTGGTGCTTACTGTGTGCCAGGCAATATTCTAAGTTAACATATTCTAATATAATAACTAATTTAATCCTAACACCAACTCTATAAGGCAGGCCCCATTTTACAGATGAGAAAATTGAGGAACAAACAGGTTAAGTAACTTGCTCAAGATCACTCACCAAGTAAGTTGCAGAGCTGGGGTTCAAACCTGAAGTGCTTGGCAATAGAGGCCATGCCCTTGGTCTTGAACCCTTCACTCTCCTGTTTATAACTCTCCATCAGGAGGAAGATGGTCTTGAAGGGCATTAGCATGTCAGAAAAAAATGCAAATTATTTTCTAATTTTGCATCATTTTCTTAGTGGTCCTATGGTTGCAGAGACTGGTCCTTTACTATTTAAAGACAGGAACAAGCATTTGGGGTCAATATAAAAACACATTGCTTTTCTTTAATAATATATGTGGCCTATTAGCTTAGTGGTACTAATGAGGCTAGGGTCATAAGGTCAAACCCACATGTACCAATTAGTTTCAAAGAGAAAAGCTTTCCCACAGCTAGTGACTGTACCCCTAACTTTGACCAGCTGTCACACAGATGCATAGCAGGCAGTCTAAGGGGTACCAATAAAAGGAATGAAAATGGTGCAACTCAAATCCAGCCCCACTCAAAACAATGCTAATGGTGGGTGAGTGTGACGTCAAATTCACCAATTATACACTCTCTTCTTTAATTGAAAAGGTAATAGGCTGGGAAGAGGCTTTTGGTGAAGGTTTAGAAACCTGTAGATTCTTATTTGTCCCCTCTAATTTAATAAAGAGCATCTAAAAATGTACGTACTCACTTGACCTCACAGTCAGGAGAGTGAGAGAATGTAAAGATGAGAACTGTCAGTGGGTCTATCCTAACAAAGAAAAATGGCAGTCTGTTTTCATGAGGCGTGTGCTTCTTTGGCTCCTTGGTCCAAAAGACCTGCATGTATTTGGTCATATCTGAGCTTCTATTCCATCCCCGAGGGGTTGAAATCCAGCTTAAAGCAAAACAAAACGAAGAATCTGGCTCCTCTTACTTTAAGTGGGTGGAATGTCCTATCTCTAGGGACCAACAGAAACTTTGTAAATAAGATAAAAGAGACTAAATGTTATTTGGTCACTACTTAAATCCAAGGTTCTTCTTTCTTGAATAGCACCAGAGCTTTGTTAATTACAACCTAGACTATGAGTCTGTTAAAGTTAGAAGAGGTCATTTGTATTAATAAAATTCCCTTGTTTTATGGACAAGGACGTTTAGACCCAGGAAGTTTAAATGCCTGCCAAACTCCTACAACTAATGAATGACAGGTCTGGGAGTAGATTTCTGGGCAGTGTATATCAAAGGAAAGAAGCTTGACTTAATAATAATAACCTAGATCTAAGAAGGTTGTTGCAATCAATAACAATGAAAGTTCATTGTAAAGTTTCACTTAAAGCCCTTACAGTCTGTTTTAACACATGAAGAATGCCATTTGTTTATTCAGACCTGTTCTTAATAACTATACATTGGAAGTATGTTTTACAAAAGCTATAAATCCTGAAGAGCTGAAAGAATATCCAACTTTCTTTTCTAATTGATTTACTTCTCCATTTCCCCAGACCGCCAAGGTAAAGCATATACAGTTTATTTAAGGGACTGTTTATAGACTCTTAAAACTAAAAAAGACCCCAGAAACTCTCTTTCTTTCAGTTGCTCTTAATTGAAACCATCCAAGATGGTTGGTTGTCTGTCAATTTTTTAAGAATCTCCAAGGAGAGAAATTCCACAGGCCCATAGCAGCATGTTAAAATGGTTAATCACCATGGCTGTCAAAAATTATATCTATGGTAAGCTTCACTTCTCCTATTTCATATGAAGCTCTTTTTCTCTTGGTGTTTTTCATGCAAAATGAGGTTGTAACGAGCCACCCTTTATAAGGGCTCCATCAATCTAGTAAGAAAATCGCTAGCTCCTTCCCAATGTGCTTTCATCTCCATTATGCCACCATTTTTCTCACAGGACTACAGGAACACAAGGCTGGCTGATAGGCTCTCCTATCTTCCCTGTAATGCATAGGAAAAAATGAGTAATTAGCTCTTCATTGGGTCTTTCATTTCATAAAATGTCTAGGGAAGCTGCATTAATTATACATGAACTGTTCCATTTATGATGGGATAATGTTCACAAACATAATCTAGAAGGTTGCTTTCACTGTGCTGTAGTGGAACTTGGGCTTGAAGGGAAATATGAGCTCAATTCACATCATTGGGTCAATCTACACACAGGAAGCATTACAAAATATTTTATTCAGAACAGTTCTAGTAGAGTTAAAAAAAAACTCTCCTTGTTAAATACTGCAGATTGACAAAAATGATAGATATGGAGGCAATTTTCTTTTAGATGTCGGAATTTCAAACTAAAATCAGAAACTGCCCTCTACTACTAAAAAATTGTACTTCCAAAATGGATTTGAAGCAGTTTAAAATAAAAGTCACAGCCACAATAAAACTTTGAAAATAAGCATAAAGAGAATAATAAGACTCAACTGACAGTGTATAGAGGTGGGGAAGAATGCTTCCCTCTAAAACGTATTTCAAAGACTGTATGTGCTTAGAGCTGACTTCTCCACACACAGTAAATCTCAGGGGATGAAAAGGAAACTGAATGAAATTTGTTGACAACAGTTAATGCCTGTAGGAATAATTGGCTCAGACACAAAACAGACATCAATGTAGCTTGGGGATGACCAAAATGCAGCAGCCTCTAAGTCATTGTTAGTATATATTTTTTCAGTTCAAAAAAATAAAAGCAGTTTTATTAAATAACTAGATAACCATGAGGTGAGAAGTATTGTCCACAGTACTTGACAACCTTAATTCTTGATGGTTCTTAAGACCAAGATCCCAAACAAGTAATTCCATTCTATTCCATTGGATTCAACTGGATTCAATTCAATTCAATCCTGTCAGTTCAACAATCAAATATGGGCAGCTACTATAGCATCCAGGCTATGAGCTAGACACTTGGATTCAAAGGTAAATAAATATGTCCTTTGGCATCAAGAAGCCCATTGACAGGGTATTATTCTTGGCAGAGTAGACCAAAATATTCAGGAAAAACATAAAGGATATAATTTATTCTCCATGGTTATTTTTCTCTTATGACAATAATACTTAGTTGCATTTTTCTTTTACCACTCAACTGTAAGCCCCTTGAAGACAAAGTCAATCTCTTATTCATTTCTGGGCATCTCATTCATATCTCATTCAATGCTTACACGTAACAGATGCTCCATCAATGTTTTGAATTACATTAAAATAATCTAAATGGACTAATTTCTTTTGGGCAAATAAGATTGTCCAGTTGACTAGAAAGTTAGCAAGAATACTTTTGGGCATGAGGGTATGTTGGACACTTCTGTCCATGAGGGTATGTCGGATTAACATATGTCATGGAATTCTATAAGGCAAAACTCGTGACACACATACTTTCAATGACAATACTGACAACAACATATGATTTACAAAACCACTTTCTAGCTCAAGTCATAAGTAAACATCAAGATTTGCTATATATAACATTTCCTTTTCAAGTTATTGAGATACAATTTTTAAAAATTTGCTGAAATTTGATTGTTGCAGTAACAGAACAAGAGAACCTGGAAATTGGTTTCCATTTTAGTTGTCCAATATTCTTAAGTGTCTGTGCAAACACTTATAAGTATCATACAGTTACTTAGGAACAATCATTTTTTCCATTCTCATTTTTCATCATTTAATGCAAATATCATAGGCATAGAAAGATCCAGTTTTCATGCACTGCGCATGGAAATTCTGGAGCAATGTCATGTTGAACATCACAATTCAACCTGGCACGTAACAGAGGACACTTCTAGGCTTGGCAATTACCTAGTGAACTGGATCAAAGGAAATTGCACAAATGGATTATCAAGGAAAAAAAAAGTCCTCTTGGGCATAATAAGTGAGAACGACTTTTTCATTTTTTAAAAAAATGAGGATCAGTAGCTGCAAATTATAGAATAATTATGACCCACTGTTGGATCATGTGATGTCCCACAGTTATCTTCCACAGGATATTTTAAAGGTAAAACAAGTCTGCTATTGGAAAATCACTCACCCAATGCACTCATTCATCTGCTCTGCAACAGAGAACTGGATAGAATTGCTTTATTGCCAGAAAAATAAATGAGTTCACTCAATTAAAGGACTGGCTGGAAGCAAATAGTGGGAATTTGCCTATTCAAATAGTAGAAGGCACTTCTGATTCTTTGTCACTAGTGATTTAAAAACTATTTGCTGCCAAATCCACTGTAAGTACTGATCACCAATCCCCTCACAAGCCTCTTTCTTCCCATCTCCCTTACTGATCTCCAGACTGGTATACACAGGCCACCCTCTACCCTGCCAGTCATACACACACATACCCCACCTGCCTAGAGAGAGGCTGACATTTGGGAAGGATGAGAGAGACTTCAAGTGTGTGAGTCATCACAGGAGCTATTCAAAGCATAGTGGGTAACTGAGGTAAGCTGTCTACACTGGAGTGATATGAACCTTTAAGAATGACTCATGCTCAGTTTCCTGGAACTCTCTAAAACTCCAAAGAATTATAAGGAATGAACATCTGGCTTTAAATCTTTCGCTGTCCTATAATATACAGTGAGATAGATGCATGGGAGCTAGATTCTTTAAGTGATCAGTTCCCAGAGGAATCATTGACTTTTGCTTGTGTGTATTATTTACACGCCTTGACTTGGCTGTCTACTTTTTACTGGCTGTTGACTTTCTAATCACCTAAGAGCTACTTAAGAGATAAGTGATTCTGTACTTGTCAGAGACCCTTTTCCAGATGGTGATATCATTGATGGGTCCCAAAGAAGAACTATGCCAAAAGAGAGCAACAACAAAAAATCAAGGTCAATTGGCACAGAGAGCAAATCAGTATGGCATTTCAGTTTGCATTTAGAGACAGTCTATGTATTTGCAAACATAGACTTTAAGTGGAGTTAACCTTCTATCTGTTCATGGTGATTTCATATTGAATGGAGACATCTAGGATATGCCCTTTAATATTTTTTTTCCCAGATCCACATGACTGGAGAGTCCTTACTATTTTACTCCAAATCACATAGCACTTAAAGCAGCCCTGCATATGTTCCATATGTTTATATGTACACCCATAGGTTTTGAAAACAAAAACATCAATACCTCAGGGTTATTTTGTCCTGTCCTTTCATTGAAAGGAATGGAATAGTGAGGGTGGATCATAATAGTTGAAAGAAGGCTTAGAGGGAAGTAGTTAAAGACGAATTGTTAAGGAGGAAAATTCCATCCTAGATCTGCAAAACCTGCCAAAGCCCCGCCAAAACACTATGCTTACTTTAAGGTGAGGAATCTCAGAGGCCTAGGATGGCTGCCAGACACAGGCAGTCATTCAGTTATTCACACACTCCCTGCGGTTGTAAATCCACAGAGCTGTACACTTTAGACTCGAGCAGCACATAGAGAGCGAGGGCTACTTACTGAAATAAAAGCCCCTGTCTCCACACACGAACTGAAGAGCATCCACCAGCTCAGCCCCGCAGAGCGTCTCCGGTCCAGCTGTGGCAGAGCTGGTGAAGGTGAGCAGGCACAGCGCCAGGTAGAAGAGATGCGAGGAGGACATGGTGTGCATCTTCACCTGCCCAAGAAACAGAGGGAGGGTCAGCTTTCCTCCTTGATCCTTGCAAGGGGAGTGGGGTGGGACAGAAGTGCATTGACTCCCATGATTCCACGACTGTCAGTAACCAGGACTACGCAGCACAGAAGTCAATAGAGTACATGAGAACCCAGTGGGAGTTGTGGAAGGAGCGTGTCTCGGCATCCAACAACCTGTGTTTATTCCCCTGGCTACTGTGGATCTTTGCAGGAGACCTCCCTGAACCCTTTCTTTATGGGTTCCTATTTCAATGAATTGAGATAAAATATCTAGAAACGTTTACTACGGAAATGAAAGATGCTATTATTACAGTGGGATCCCATATCACTCTGAGACCCTGGTAGAACTTTTGAATTATCAAAGGTTAAATTGTGCTCAGTACAGATTCGGGGCCAAATAAGTTTTGTTAATTTAAATTCTCTCAATATTGGCCATCCACAGATGGTGTATGCATTCATTATTGAGCAGAATATTTTTTAACCAAAACATCATTCCCTATTTTTGACTAAAAATAATTTAGTATGGCCAAAAAATGGCTTTTGACAATACTATATATCATCATAGGGTTTTTTGTTTGTTTTCTCAATATAAGAGAGAGAGAGAGAGAGACTGATTCCTTACCTGGGGCATATCAGCAGTTGACACAACCACAAATAGGAGAAAATAACAGAAACAGAAAAAAATATGAGAATCGAAGAATGAAATTGGCTCAAACAGAAACCACTCCTGTGTTCTAAAGTCCCTGGCCTCAAGTCCAATATCAAATCAACACGTGTTGAGAATCCCTTCTGTGCTAGGGCAGTGGGCTCAAACCGGCAAAAATCTGTTATTTTATTTTTAGTCACAGGAATTCTGGCTTCATCTCTTAGAGGGACTTATGTGTCACTGTATCTATTTTATAGCAAAATATACCAAGGGACCCCTGGTTGGCATGACTTAGTCAATGATAGACCGCCAAACGGCAGCCTTGCCCAAAGCAGCAGTCCTGTGGCTCAAGTCTCCATCCTCACTCTAAGTAGTAGGAACCATGCTAAGATGATCATTAAGTTTTTCAATATTGTTACTTGTGGCACAAAGATGTGGCTTTTTCCAAGAAGCCTCTCAAGGTGAGAGGCTTCACTTCTCTCAGATGCATCTACTTTCAGCATCATGGGAAGAGTCCCTGACACGTGTTAGGGAAGGGGCCCTATTAAAAGGGTCATGCTGGAAGCTATAATTATAAAAAGAGCCTTTTTTGAACCTCAGAGTAGTGGCAGGTCCATTCAACCCCATCACTTTTGATGAAACAGTCATTTATTTTCTGACCACCCTCCTTGCCCTCCATGGACTCTCAATTTAGTGGCTCTATATCAGTGGCAAAATTTCCCCCATCATTCTAATGATGATTTCCATTTTTGTAGTCAGACCTTCACCTCAGCAACTGAGGAAAAAAAAAAAAACCCAAACCCCTGTCTCTCGTTAACAAAACGTAAATATTTAGTTAATGGTTGTAAAGCAGTTGAAGATGAAAAGCGCCCTCTATTTGCAAATGATCATAAATAATGGACATAAAATAGAAGAGGAGGTAAAAGCTCAACTGAACATTTACTGCATTTTTCTCAACAGGATCTCTGCATGGAAATCTTCCACCCCCTACATAGCCCAAAACACTGGGACTGGAAGAAGCCAGTTATCATCTAGTTCTCCTTTTTTTTTTTTTTTTTTGGTTGTAAAATTATTGGGGTTTTCCTGTTCAATATTTCCATTGGAAACCTCAACAAATCCAACCCACCTGGACCTCATGGCATTTTTCAAAAGAACAAACCTGTGATTGATCTTGCAGAGCATACCCCCACACTGCGGGAATGGGCCAGCTCTAGAAAGTATGTTATTCTACCAAATCCTATTTCTCCACCCCTCCCTTCTTTGTTGAGTTTATAGCAATGATGAAGGCACCTGCAACTGTAGATGCCTTCAAGTTCTTCAGTTTTTTTGAAATCCAGGGAAAAAAATTACTCAAGTTATAGCCTTAGTGAATTTCAAACTTCATTAGATGTCAAAACTATATTTTTAATGGTTATTTCTAGTCTAACACATTTAAGTGCAGCAATACATATAAGTCTCTGGAACTTAAGAATTTAAGATTTTTTTTAAATAGATTTTTCTTTTTCTTTTTTTTTTTGCTGAGTTATATTGTCAGATAAATCTCAGTACTTATAGTTCTAGGACAAGATAGAACCTCTAGTGCATTTTCCTTTAGGGAACAGTCCAGTACACCCACAGAGAACTAGAGAATTTATCACATTATGTTCCCACAAATGAAAACAATACCGAACTTGCTTAGGAGTCAAAAGTGTGAAACAAGTGGTCCCATATGTTCATTATTTCCTTGGCCTTTTATTTTGCCAAACACAAAAGAAATGAATAGAGAGAAAGGAAAGATATGATAGAAAAAAAGGGAGGAATCAGAAAGACATGAGAAAAAAAGAAAAAAAAATCAGAAAACATTTTCTCAAAAATCATTCACAAACCCAAATTTTAAAAGTTCTTTTTTTTTAATCTTAAATAAATGGAATATTAATTGATTCCAGATGTCTGGGCTACAATGAAAATGCCCTGTAAAATTTGAGGGCAACAGTTATAAGAAAATACTCACTGTAGGTGTAATCATTTTTGTTTGTTCCAGGTCTTTTACAGCAGGTCAGGGTGGGTATTATGAGGCCGATGTGAATAGAAAACTGAGGTCTTAAAAACATGTGCTGCTTTGTGGGTGGGGTTTGTGAAAGCATCTAGTTACATTTGGACACCCAGGCAGGTATGCTATGAGCCTGGGTAAACTGCCTTTTGTCCATTGAAACAATGAACAAATTGCACAGCTGGGATTTAAGTCAATCTTTTTCCCCCAATCAAGCCACCTATTTCCATTGTATGCCTATTGTAGCCGCCCAGATAGTGACCCAAGCTCCAGTCCACTCCCTTACTCCCTTCCCCCGACTCACTCACTTGGAAATACCTTGAGACTCAGAGTACAATCAGCTTGTGAGCTCTGCCTCTGGGCAGGACACCTTTACTCACTGAATTACATGTGAAAGACCACGCAGCTCCCTCAAACCACTTCCTGCTTCAAGTACAGAAAAAAGTAACAACTTATTAAGAGCTCCACTTCTGAAGTGTTCAGCATACACAGCATGAAAAGTGCATTTGGAAACAATTTTCTTAACTTGTAATTAATGCAGAGATAACGTTCCACAGCCTCTTTTACGATCCCCTAAGCAGGGAGACAAAAACTCCAGCTGCTAGATCACATAGTATGTATGCACAGTGACGTCATTTCTTTGAAAGCAAGGTGGCCTGCATGTGTTGGCATCTCAGGAAGAGCAGAATCAGGTGCCTGACAAGGGTGTATCTTTAACTCCCGGAGCCACTTACTTGACTAAGGAAAGTCCTAGTGGTGAAGTGTTTGAAAGCAGCAACTGAATGCTGCACTAAGTGGCAGAGATGTCTTATGAATTGAGCCCTCAGGCAATTGAATCGGTGGAGCCAGTGACAGCAGCTTAAAAGCGCTTGCAAATTGAAAAAAAAACACAAGTCTTGAAGGATATAATTTTGCTGAGAATGGAAACTAGAACTACGGCCAGCAATCGGAAACGAGAAGTCGGTGCACCGACAGCAGCAGCCAGATTTACCTAAAGGGACTTCACGACACCGAATATAAAATCACAGTTTTATAACACAAAACCCCAAGTCCAAACTTTGCCCATGAAAGTCCTCTTCTAAACAGAAAAGTTGGGCAAGCAGCTCTTAAAAAGTTTCTGCTTTCCATATACAGTATGTATTTGTTTAAATTATACAAATATGCAAGGTCAGCAAGAGTTGTCAAGGAGTTCTTTTTTGGAAGAACAAATTACACTTTACTCTAACTTTAACTCTCTCTCTGGGCATAAGTGCAGAGTTCCGGGACCTTAGCTCCAAAGATCATATTTAAAAGCTTTAATATCATCTAAAATATAACCTTTCATATATAGCATGCCTTGTAAATAAAGTCCTGATGAGTTACACACACAGAGACACACACACAGAGACACATACACACATGCACAAGAACATGGTCTTAAAAATAAAACATCTGCACCTGCAAAAGAAAAAAAAAATCCCCAAGTTCATATCCATGCTCTATAGCCCTTAGCCATAGATGGGATTTAAAGGAATCTTCTGTAATGACACCACAGAAGCCCTGCAGAAGTGGAGGATTTAGCATAAGTACCTTGCAATAGTTTCTACTCATACAGATATCTGTGCAAATGCATCCATCTCCCCGAGCTATTTTTCAGATTCCACAGAATTGCATATTCAGCAATTTATAAATAACTCTCAGTTCCGAAACAATGAAAATTTTAAAGTGAATAACAGTTCTAGGCAGAAGCAAACAGTACACAATTTAAATAAAATTCCCCAATGACTTCAAAGAGTAAGAAATATTTACCTTCAAGAAATCACAAAAGCAGCACTTAAATAATTGGGTTGGAAGACTGCTGATTTTTCCCATTGCTTCTGAAGTACAAAGTCTGAAAATGAATTGGTTAGCAGGAATAATGAAGCAAAAAGAAATCCAGAGAGATGGGAGATGTTGAGAGCAATGTCACATTTCAATTTTGAGGACTTTATTCCATTGCGCAGGCTCTATCTGCTCTGAATTTAGCAGTGACAGTGAGATTTAGCAAACAGAAGAGGGATTTAGAGAAAATCCTCACATTTATCTACAAAACACAGACACTGTAGACAGGAAACAGCTGGGGGAACATTTGCCTTCTCTCTCTCTCCCTCTTCTGGCAAAGTTATCGAGTAAGGACTTTTTTGGGCATGGTGACAAATAACATCATACCTTTGCATTTTAAAACTAGAGCACAGAAGCATTTTTTTCCCTTAAAAGAATGTGTGTTAGTGACAGGGTTAGCAGACATTAAAATACTTATGCTGCCGTAGAAAATAAGGATCTGTTTTCTGATTAACTTTCTGCTGGGCATGAAGACACACACGTCTGCTAATACACCTTACCAGTATTAAAGGAATATACATGGGGGATGGGAGAGCAATTTTACATTCTAGAGCAAATGTATAATTTAAAACAAAAAAAGAAAGAAAGGACGATAAGACCCTCTCCAGCAAACTCTACAATTTTAACCCTGAAGTGACTGAGGTAAAGTAGATTGGAAGACAGCACTCGGGTGACCCCTTGTCCTAGTTGCCAAGTGAGGGGTGTGATCTCATTTCCTAGAACCTATGGAGGGGCAGGCAGCATTGGATTGGTCCCCTTAGGACACTGTCTCATACTTTTTCTCCTGCGATGAGGCAAAGACTATGCCGAGCTGTAAAAATCAACTGAAATAGAACATTTTTCTTTATTCTTCTACTAGGCTGCCTGTCACTGTCCCCTCCCCACCCCACCACTCTGGGAGAAGGGTACCTGGGGGGCAAACAATTTTCCTGTTGTTTGAATTTTCCACATAACTCAAACCTGTGTGTGTGTGTGTGAGAGAGAGACAGAGGGAGTCTGTGTGCCAGAGTGTGTTTTCTTTCTCTGATTTTCGTGTATTCTAAATAACACCAGCTGGCTAGCAATACCCTCTCGAGGGTTATGATGTCATTCAAATCCCTTAACTGGGTGACTGGCCGGCAACATGGTCCAAGCCAGCTGTTTTGCTATTTATAACGTACACTTGCCTTTGCCACTGAGAATTCAGTTCTGATCTTTTGTCGATACCTTTTGTACCTATTTCCCTTTGGTTTTGTGAAGCAATAGATAAGAAAGTGAATTACAAAATAAGGTTGCAAAAGCCCAGAGCAGACGTACCTCTTTCGCTAGAGAGCTCTCCAGGCCTGGTTTCCCAGGAGTGGTGGAAATAACCTGGACCTTGAATTTTTTCTTTTTTTTTTTTCTCCACTTGACTCTCAGGGGACTGACACATCCGCTGAAAACACAGGTCTGCTTGAAATCCTACTCTGGCTCTTTATGTTATCCTGGGGCCAGAAATTTGTTTGTAGAAGTGGGTGCCCTAACAAAAAACAAACAAACCTGCTTTGTTTGGAAGGGGGTTGGGTTTGTTTGAGTCTTCTGTGTGGTTAATACCTTGTAGCAATGTTTACCTTTCAGAAATCAAAGTTAGAAATCTGGAATTATGTTGTGTCAATGGTGCACTATGTTCAGCAACATTTTGTGAGCTCTACTGTGTGCCCAACTACACACATCCCTAGGAAAACAAAGAGGAATAAGATATGGTCAAGTCCCTTCAGGGGCTTTCAGCTGAATGTCAGAGACAAAGAGGAAAACTTCACAGTCATGTGATGGGCATGTGCTCTTTTAAAAACATGAACAGTGCACAATGAGAGGGAGTGACACATTCTCTGGGAAGACAGGGGAGTAAAATCTTTTGGAAAATCCAAAATGAGGGAGGCAGATTGTGTCATGAGAGGCTTTGGGGTACCATGTTGGGAAATTTCAGTGGATGGGATTTGATCCAAAGAGCACACTAAGAGGTATCATCAAGAGGTGGCCCGGTAGGTGGCCCTGGATTATTCTTAATGCAGGGATTATCCACATGTGCAGTTGTGTGAGTAATCCCTGCATTTAATAATAATCCATGGCTTCCTTTAATAAGCTCTCTTTGTACACTTGATTTACGACAAATCTTTTTCTTTTCTGCAGTTTTTGCAGATCACACCCTTTCTGAAAAAATGTCTATTCTCTTACAGACTTTGAGGATGTAGATTGTATAAAACAAAAGAGCTGATCTCACCTGTCTTCCAGATGAGAAAGAACCTCTTTAACCAAGTTTGGAGAGTCAGATACTGGCTGGAGTCTTGGTGCTGAGTTCCTTGTTCCAACATTGGACACCATTACAGGTGAAGGCCAGGACTTTGACCCCTTCCCACTGCAGTTTTAGCATACTTTAATTGTTCCAAGATGTCCTAGAAGCTAATTATATGTCTCCAAGTCTATCACCCACTCTGATGTTCTCTCTTGGCATGCTCGGTGCACAGATAACCTTATCCACAAGCATTTCATGAGAAAGGCTGTTTTGGGGACAGATGCTGTACTCCACGATATTGACACACTGACTCACAGTCTCTCGGTTTTATAACCCCAATTACCCTTAAAGGATAATTAGGTTTTAATTTATGTCCCAGTTTTTATGTCACAATCAAAGAAAACTGAAATTTCAGTGAGTCGTAATTGTCATCAGCTGTGCTTTGGAAACATTCCGATGAGAGCTATCAGTTTCCAATGGGGGAAGCAATTTCCTGAAGTGATTAATGTATATTTCAATTTGTAGAATGGTCTATATTTTTGGACAGGGTGAGCCAGCAATGGAGCTGGGCAATAATTCCTAGAGAAAAGGTCATTTTCTTGGCTAATTCCAGGAGTCAATATGAAAATGAAAGAGCAATAAACGTGCCACCAGATTACTTTTTAATGGCTAAGTGCTGTACCTGTTTAGGAGTAAAAGAAATGAATGCACCTATTACTACAAATCCAAAGTAGTAGTAAATCTGAAGACCAAGAAGAGTTCAGGTTATGAAGTCCCATTGCAGAGAAATATCTAGGGTCATTATAAAATTATGGAATGATTATGTAGTCTCCTGCCTGCAAAAATCTGACAGTGAGATATGGCCACCAAAATAGCTAACTGCAAGGATGTGCTCATCATGAGAACATCCACTCCTGGAAATTCAGAGATTCACAGTTTCACCTTTTGCATGTGTAATGCCTGTGGGATATAAATAACTCTCCCCTAAAGCCTTCTTCTTGAGTAGCATATTTGCATAAAGCTACAGCCTCAGAAGCCTTCTGACACCTTTCGCACACACACAGAAAAAATTGTTCATTTCCTTGAAGGGCAAGCTGGCTAAGGTTCACAGAAAGCATGGGTGGGGTGGGCAAGGAGGCCCTGTCTTCCCCCCAACTTTTTTTTTCTTCTCAAGCCATGTTCCCAGTCTTTCCTGTGTTAACTGGAGAGGCGTTCATCCAAATGGTAATTTCATATCTATGTACAATAGGGCATATTTACAATTTATTTCACGAGTGTCTTTGCTGACTCCCAAGGAAAGCTCAGAATGGACATTTGGAGGTAAGGGAATTTTGGAATCAAATAAAGGGTGAGGCTTAAGGTTCTAGGGCAACCACTAGGCAAAGAACTTGGGGGAAACTATTGGATGTTTCTCTTGGATCATGGTTTGTGAGGAGGGTTGGTCATGGGTTGCTCAAACTAATGTTTGAGGTCAAGAACTTGTCAATTCAGAATATAAAACTCAGAGGAAAGACAGGGCCTCAAAAACTCAACATGCTGCGGAGCAAGGGGCCTAATGTCAGCTCCAAAACATTTGCTCAGAAAGATTCCTGTGATTCCCCAAGAAGATTTGCTCAAAGGAGCTGCTCTAACTCCTTAAAGAAGTGTCTCGCCCACGACTAGGGAAAACAGAAATAGGGAGGAGAAATCCTCTCACTAAAGAAATCAATGCTTTCTTTTCAACATCAAACTTGGATCTTATTTCTTCTAAAATGTCAAAAGGACAAATGCTGGAAACAGAAACGAAACTGTTGTGGTTGTGTGAGCAAAGTAATTCTTCGTTATGGCAGAGGAGAAGTCACGGCATGGGGTAAGGATGGGTTGGTGGAGTGAGAGAACTTGAGGACTCGTCACAGTTGCCCCACGTTGCATAAAAGGTGGGGAAAAGAGACACCAACGCCAAACTTCACAGGCAGAACCCACATAAACGCTTTCTTGGGGGAAAAAAAAAAATGTGCGCGCCCTCTAGTGGACTTCTGAGAAACTGCCACTGCACTCTTGACCGTGGCTATGCGTTCTGGCAGGAGTGGGGTTTTTTTTGAAAGCTCTGTATTTAAATACATTTTAAGCTGCACTTATCTTTAGTTTTATTAAGTCTTTTGAAATAAGTAAGATAGACATTCAACTCACTGTAGTTTAAAAAGGGTAAGATTGATAAGGGGGAAAGAAAGATCATAAACTTCATTGGGGCATAGATGGATTCCTCATGGCCGTATTCCCGGCACTTAACTCCGGGTGCATGAGCTCAAAACATTTTGTTGAATGAATGCAAGTCTGGAAAACAAATGATGATAAAGGTAAAATATAAAAATTGCATAAACTCTTTGAGAGTAAAATAATCAACCTCCTCATTTTTTAAAAAAAATAAGACCAGGAAGAGGGGCGGTTGGAGGATAGAAAAATGACTTCTCAAGCAAGACAAATTTAGGTGCTCACAAAATAGAATTCAAACCCAGTCTCCTTGTCTGTTCTGCAGTATTTCTATCATGTTAGTTTTCAAAATGTGGGTTATAACACCCCTGGTCAAAGACGTGGCATTGAAGAATCACTTAAGTATAGAGATGGTTCCATTTACAATTCCCTTTCTGATCCTGAATCTCTAAAGGAGAAAGTCTCAGTTTGGCGCTAGTCTGTCTTCAGTGCTTCCCTAGCACTCATTGGTCTCTCTTTATTTTATTTTTTAACTTAATTTTTAATTTTTGTGGGTATGTAGTAGGTATATTTATGGGACACGTGAGATATTTTGATACAGGCATGAAATGTGAAATAAACACATCATGGAGAATTGGGTATCCATCCCCATCAAACATTTATCCTTTGTGTTACAAAAACCTCTCGTTTTAACAACCAAAAAGTGAATCTCAAGTCCAAAGTCTTCCCAGACAGAAGTTCCTATTTTGTTTTTATGGAATTTGCTCTTAAGCAAACCTTCTATTTAAGGCAAACGATGCTATATTTAAAATAGATATTTTAAAGTTTAGTTTTAAAATGTATGTATATAAGTCTTAAGAACATCAAGTCAAGAAAAACATATATATTTAAAGTAAGTAAATAATTTGACAGGTGGCCAACGGTTATGACACACAATTGTAGGTGGTGTTTGAAGGCCTGATGTTTGGAAATCACTACAATAACATGGCATTGTGTTAGAAAAACAAATACATAGCCACAACATAAAGGCAGGGAACAAAGACCTTCTACATAAAAAGATGCCACCATATAAATGCATTAATTACATTTCTAGATAATTTTGATCTCCATTAAGCTCACTCATTTTTCACTTCAGTCTTTCATAGAGACCGGAAATGTTGAAGAGGGGTTGGCAGACAGAAAAGCATCTGAGTTAGGACTTGAAGCATGAATTCACCTCCAAGATGGAAAAACAATGATAAAGGCTATTCCAGGCAGAGGGAACAGCATGAGCAAACTTATGTAGGCATGAGAAAGTTCACAGTGATGGGGGGATGTGGGAGATGAGGCTGTGGCTGTGAGCTCAGAGTCCTACCCTGTGGAAACCTTTTACCTCCCACTCCCCGTCAATAGCCTCCTTCACACAGTTGGATGACTTGAAAACAGTCTTAATTTCCTCATGTTCCCTTGTACACAAAGATTTGTGTGTAACTAAGTCTGTGATTCACCCTGGGAATGGCAGAGTGCCTCAAGGTAAATATGTAATAGCAGACGTGGGTTACATAAGAGCCCAGGCCCGCGAGAGGCAGGCCTGGGTAAGAACTGAGGTACATATTAATCATCTATTCACCTTTCCAGATATTCCATTTGTAAAGCTTAATTGCAGTGTTTATACTTTGGGAGGTAGATTTTAATGATTACACTTGATAAAGATTTTCCACTGTAAGAGTTGAGGCAAGATCTTGTTTCTGGGGAGCAGTGAACTCTCTAGGAATGCAGGTTCATCAGAGCATCACATACTTCATGTGGGCTGATTAAGGAAGTTTTATTATGCTCTGTGAAAGCAGGGCATGGAGGCTCAGTCTCAATCTTTTACCTCAAGGTGGCTAACTGAGGAAACTTCTCAGGGTGCTTCCTGTTGGGGTCCCCTGCATAAACAGAAGTTAGGGCACTCAATTGCAGTGGGGATGCTGCATCCAGAAGAGCCCTTTGTGATGCTCTACCTGGGAAGCACATACCCTCCAAAATAGTATCTTGTCCTGTCTGGGTGTGGTGGCTCAAGCCTGTAATCCCAGCACTTTGGGAGGCTGAGGTGGGCGGATCACCTGAGGTCAGGAGTTCAAGACCAGCCTGACCAACATGGAGAAACCCCATCCTACTAAAAATACAAAAAGGATTAGCGGGGTATGGTGGCAGGTGCCTATAATCCCAGCTACTCGGGAGGCTGAGGCAGGATAATCGCTTGAACCCAGGAGGTGGAGGTTGTGGTGAGCCAAGATTGTGCCATTGCACTCCAGCCTGGGCAACAAGAGCAAAACTCCGTCTCAAAAAAAAAAAAAAAAAGTACCTTGTCCTCTGCCCAGCACAAACCCTTTAACACGAGTTAAACACCTTGCAGACACTCAGATATTCCTAGGACACCCTTGGCTCCTTTTCACAGTACCTTGGTGAAGACCTCAGCTTCTTTCAGAGCTCCAGATAAAATGTTAAGCCCAGTTGTATTAGTCATGGTTCTCCAGAGAACCAAAATCAACAGGATGTATACAAGTATATATAGAGAGGTTTATTTTAGGGAACTGGCTCACATGATTGTGGCAGCTTGGAAAGTCAAAGTCTGCAGGGTAGACCAGCAGGCTGGAGAACCAGGGAGGGGAGCAAAGGCAGTCTGCTAGCAGAATTTCTTCTTCTGAAGAAGAGGTCAGTCTCTTTTTATTAAGGCCTTCAACTGATTAGATGAGACCACTCGAATTATGGAGGTAATCTCCTTTACTCAAAGTCTACTGACTTAAATGTTAATCTCACCTTAAAAAGTCAGAGAGACATCTACAATGATGCTTGACAAGGTATTTGGGTACTGTGGCCTAGCTAAGTGGACACATAAAATTAACCATCATATCAGTGCCTCTCAAAAGGTGCGCTCACTGGTCCTCCCTCACTAAAACTGAAGAGTAATAATAATATTTTCCAAGTGGCAAAAAAGAAAACCCAAGTTAATAAATTATATTTTCCAATTCTAAGTTTTCTTCTCATTCATTTTTCTTATACCTGTGGCTCCTGCACTTACTGTTTCTTAATCATTGCCAAAAAGAAGTTGTGGCCACTTGGCTTGGCTGTGTCATTAATATTTTATGAAGATGACACTCATTGGCAACAAGAAAATAAGCAGTGGTTTTTTCTTCTCTTATTCTAGAACATACACCGCACTCAAACACATGCAAACAAATACAAAAATAGGCACCTGTGCTTAGTTTCTCTGGATAATAAGAAGTACACTCATTCCCTTATAAGAAAGTTAGCTGTTTAGACCAATAGAGAGAAGTTTCAAGCCTAAGGTGATATTTGAGTTGGGATGATTTCCTGCCCTTTAGCAACATTGGGAGAGAGCTTTTACAACATGTTTATGCCTCTAGAGACTGACTCTGTGCCTGACCCTATGTGGGACTATGAACCTTTGTGTAGCATGAGGCAAGTGATTTTTAGCACCTCTAATACTTTTTTGCATTTTTTTTTTACATTAAGCAGGTATTTTATAGTCAGGAAAAGTCTCCCAAAACAATTATTGGAAACATTGATAGGTGCTATTTGTACCGTCTGTCCTTAGTGTTGACTGAAAATGTAGCATACACATGTGTGTTTATGTGGATCTGTATTTTTTAAATTACACTTTAAGTTCTGGAATACATGTGTGGAAGGTGCAGGTTTGTTACATAGGTATTCATGTGTCATGGTGGTTTGCTGCACCCATCAACCTGTCATCTATATTAAGTATTTCTCCTAATGCTATCCCTTCCCTAGCCTCCCACCCCCAGACAGGCCCTGGTGTGTGATGTTCCCATCCCTGTGCCCGTATGTTCTCATTGTTCAACTCCCACATATGAGTGAGAACATGCGATGTTTGGTTTTCTGTTCCTGTGTTAGTTTGCTGAGAATGATGTCCCTGCAAAGAACATGAACTCATTCTTTTTTATGGCTGCATAGTATTCTATGGTATGTATGTGCCACATTTTCTTTATCCAGTCTATCACTGATGGGCATTTGGGTAGGTTCCAAGTCTTTGCTATTGTAAATAGTGCTGCAATAAACATACGTGTGCATGTGTCTTTATAGTAGAATGATTTATATTCCTTTGGGTATATACCCAATAATGGGATTGCTGGGTCAAATGGTATTTCTGATTCTAGATCCTTGAAGAATTGCCACACTGTCTTCCACAATGGTTGAACTAATTTACACTCCCATCAACAGTGTAAAAGCATTTCCTCTATTTCTCCAAATCCTCTTCAGCATCTGTTGTTTCTTGACTTTTTAATGATTGCCATTCTAACTGGCATGAGATGGTATCTCATTGCGGTTTTGATTTGCATTTCTCTAATGACCAGTGATGAAGAGCTTTTTTCATATATTTTTTGGCCACATAAATGTCTTCTTTTGAAAAGTGTCTGTTCATATCCTTTGCCCACTTTTTGATGGGGTTGTTTGTTTTTTTCTTGTAAATTTGTTTAAGGTCTTTGTAGATTCTGGATATTAGCCCTTTGTCAGATGGATACATTGCAAAAATCTTCTCCCATTCTGTAGGTTGCCTGTTCATTCTGATGATAGTTTCTTTTGCCATGGAGAAGCTCTTTAGTTTAATTAGATCTCATTTGTCAATCTTGGCTTTTGTTGCAATTGCTTTTGGTGTTTTAGTCATGGAGTGTTAGCCTATGCCTATGTCCTGAATAGTATTGCCTAGGTTTTCTTCTAGGATTTTTATGGTTTTAAGTCTTCTGTTTAAGTTGTTAACTCATCTTGAGTTAATTCTTGTATAAGGTGTTAAGGAAGGGGTCCAGTTTCAGTTTTCTGCATATGGTTAGCCAGTTTTCCCAACACCATTTATTAAATAGGGAATCCTTTCCCCATTGCTTGTTTTTGTCCAGTTTGTCAAAGATCAGATGGTTGTAGATGTGTGGCACTATTTCTGAGGCCTCTGTTCTGTTCCTTTGGACTATTTATCTGTTTTGGTACCAGTATCATGCTGTTTTGGTTACTGTAGCCATGTAGTATAGTTTAAAGTCAGGTAGCACGATGCCTCCTGCTTTGTTCCCTTTGCTCAGGATTGTCTTGGCTACATGGGCTTTTTTATTGGTTCCATATGAAATTTAAAGTAGTTTTTTTTTTTCTAATTCTGTGAAGAAAGTCAATGGTACCTTGATGGGAATAGCACTAAATCTATAAATTACTTTGGGCAGTATGGCCATTTTCACAATATTGATTCTTCCTATCCATGAGCATAGAATATTTTTTCATTTGTTTGTGTCCTCTCTGATTTCCTTGAGCAGTGGTTTGTAGTTCTCCTTGAAGAGGTCCTGCACATCCCTTGTTGGTTGTATTTCTAGGTATTTTATTCTCTTTGTAGCAATTGTGAATGGGAGTTCACTCATGATTTGGCTATCTGTTTGTCTGTTATTGGTGCATAGGGATGCTTATGATTTTTGCACATTGACTTTGTATCCTGAGACTTTGCTGAAGTTGCTTATCAGCTTAAGGAGATTTGGGGCTGAGATGATGGGGTTTTCTAAATATACAATCATGTCATCTACAAACAGACAATTTGACTTCATCTCTTCCCATTTGAATACGCTTTGTTTCTTTCTCTTGCCTGATTGCCCTGGCCAGAATGTCCAATACTATGTTGAATAGGAGTGGTGAGAGAGGGCATATTTGTCTTGTGCTGGTTTTCAGAGGGAATGCTTCCAGCTTTTGCCCATTCAGTATGATATTGGCTGTGGGTTTGTCATAATTAGCACTTACTATTTTGAGATATGTTCCACTGATACCTAGTTTATTGAGAGTTTTTAGTATGAAGGGCTGTTGAATTTTATTGAAGGCCTTTTCTGCATCTCTTGAGATAATCATGTGGTTTTTGTCATTGGTTCTGTTTATGTGATGGATTATGTTTATTGGTTTGCATATGCTGAACCAGCCTTGCATCCCAGGGATGAAGCCGACTTGGTCATCATGGATAAGCTTTTTGATGTGCTGCTGGATTCGGTTTGCTAGTATTTTATTGAGGATTTTTGCACTGATGTTCATCAGGGATATTGGCCTGAAATTTTCTTTTTTTGTTGTGTCTCTGCCAGGTTTTGGTATCAGAATGATGCTGGCTTCATAAAATGAGTTAGGGAGGAGTCCCTCTTTTTCTCTTGTTTGGAATAGTTTCAGAAGGAATGGTACCAGCTCCTCTTTGTACCTCTGGAAGAATTTGGCTTTGAATCCGTCTGGTCCTGGGATTTTTTCAGTTGGTAGGCTATTAATTACTGCCTCAATTTCAGTACTTGTTATTGGTTTATTCAGGGATTCAACTTCTTCCTGGTTTAGTCTTGGCAGGATGTATGTGTCCAGCAATTTATCTATTTCTTCTAGATTTTCTAGTTTGTTTGCATAGAGATGTTTATAGCATTATCTGATGGTAGTTTGTTTTTCTGTAGGATCAGTGGTGATATCCCCTTTATTATTTTTTATTGTGTCTGTTTGATTCTTCTCTCTTTTATTCTTTATTAGTCTGGCTAACAGTCTATCTATTTCGTTAATCTTTTCAAAAAACCAGCTCCTGGATTCATTGATTTTTTTTGATGGGTTTTTCATGTCTCTATGTCTTTCAGTTCTGCTCTGATCTTAGTTATTTCATGTCTTCTGCTAGCTTTTGAATTTGTTTGCTCTTGCTTCTCTAGTTCTTTTAATTGTGATGTTAGGGTGTCAACTTTTGATCTTTCCCACTCTTTCCTGTGGGCATTTAGTGCTATAAATTTTCCTTGAAACATTGCTTTAGCTGTGTCCCAGAGATTCTGGTACATTGTGTCTTTGTTCTCATTGGTTTCAAAGAACTTATTTATTTCTGCCTTCGTTTTGTTATTTACCCAGTATTCATTCAGGAGCAGGTTGTTCAGTTTTTATGTAGTTGTGAAGTTTTGAGTGAGTTTCTTGATCCTGAGTTCTAATTTGATTGCACTGTGATCTGAGAGACTTTGTTATGATTTCTATTCTTTTGGATTTGCTGAGGAGTGTTTTACTTCCAATTTTGTAGTCAATTTTAGAATAAGTGTGATGTGGTGCTGAGAAGAATGTATATTCTGTTGATTTGGGGTGGAGAGTTCTGTAGATGTCTATTAGGTCCACTTGGTCCAGAGCTGAGTTCAAGTCCTGAATATCCTTGTTAATTTTCTGTCTCATTGGTTTGTTTAATATTGACAGTGGGGTGTTAAAGTCTCCCACTATTATTGCATGGGAGTCTAAGTCTCTTTGTAGGTCTCTAAGAACTTGCTTTATGAATCTGGGTGCCCTAGTATTGGGTGCATATGTATTTAGGATAGTGAGTTCTTCTTGTTGCATTGATCCCTTTACCATTATGTAATACCCTTTGTGTTTTTTCATCTTTGTTGGTTTAAAGTCTGTTTTATCAGAGACTAGGATTGCAACCTCAGCTTTTTTTTTGCTTTCCGTTTGCTTGGTAAATCTTCCTCCATCCCTTTATTTTGAGCCTGTGTGTGTTTGCATGTGAGATCGGTCTCCTGAATACAACACACTGGTGGATCTTGACTCTTTATCCAATTTGCCAGTCTGTGCCTTTTAATTGGGGCATTTAGCCCATTTACATTTAAGGTTAATATTGTTATGTGTGAATTTGAACCTATCATTATGATGCTAGCTGCTTATTTTGCCCATTAGCTGATGCAGTTTCTTCATAGTGTTGATGATCTTTAAGGTACCAGTTTTTCCTTTACGCATTTAGTGCTTCCTTCAGCAGTTCTTGTAAGGCAGGCCTGGTGGTGACAAAATCCCTCAGCATTTGCTTGTCTGTAAAGGATTTTATTTCTCCTTCACTTATGAAGCTTAGTTTGGCCAAATATGAAATTCTGGGTTGAAAATTCTTTTTTTTCAGAATGTTGAATATTGGCCCCCACTTTCTTCTGGCTTGTAGGTTTTCTGCAAAGAGATCTGCTCTTAGTCTGATGGGCTCCCCTTTGTGGGTAACCCAACATTTCTCTCTGTCTGCCCTTAACATTTTTTCCTTCATTTCAACCTTGGTGAATCTGAAAATTATGTGTCTTGGGGTTGCTCTTCCTGAGAAGTATCTTTGTGGTGTTCTCTGTATTTCCAGAATTTGAATGTTTGCCTGTCTTGCTAGGTTGGGGAAGTTCTCCTGGATAATATCCTCAAGTGTGTTTTCCAACTTGCTTTCATGCTCCCTGTCACTTTCAGGTACACCATTCAAATGTAGGTTTGGTCTTTTCACATAGTCCCATATTTCTTGGAGGCTTTGTTCATTCCTTTTTATTCCTTTTTCTCTAGTCTTGTCTTCATGCTTTATTTCATTAAGTTGATCTTCAGTCTCTGATATCCATTCTTCCGCATGATCAGTTTGACTATTGATACTTGGGTATGCTTCACAAAGTTCTCAAGCTGTTTTTTTCAGCTCCATCAGGTCATTTATGTTAGTCTATTAATTGGTTATTGTAGTTAGCAATTCCTCTAACCTTTTATCAAGGTTCTTAGCTTCCTTGCATTGGGTTAGAACATGCTCCTTTAGCTTGGAGGTGTTTTGTTATTACCCACCTTCTGAAGCCTACTCTGTCAATTTGTCAAACTCATTCTATGTCCAGTTTTGTTCCCTTGCTGGTGAGGAGTTGTGATCCTTTGGAGGAGAAGAGGCATTCTGGTTTTTGGAATTTTCAGCCTTTTTGCGCTGGTTTTTCCTCATCTTCGTTGATTTATCTACCTTTGGTCTTTGCTGTTGGTGACCTTCGGATGGAGTTTTTTGTTGATGTTGATGCTATTGCTTTCTATTTGTTAGTTTTCCTTCTAACAATCAGGCCCCTTTTCTGCAGGTCTGCTGGAGTTTGCAGGGGGTTCACTGCAGATCCTGTTTGTCTGGGTATCACCAGCAGAGGCTGCAGAACAGCAAAGATTGCTGTCTACTCCTTTCTCTGGAAGCTTTGTCCCAGAGGGTCACCCACCAGATGCCAGCCAGAGCTGTCCTGTATGAGATGTCTGTCGACCCCTGCTGTGAGGTGTCTCCCTGTCAGGAGGCACAGAAGTCAGGGACCCACTTGAGTCCCTTAGCAGGGCTCAGGTGCTGTGCTGGGAGATCTGCTGTTCTCTTCAGAGCTGGCAGGCAGAAATGTTTAAGTCTACTGAAGCTGTGCCCACAGCTGCCCCTTCCCCCAGGTGCTCTGTCTCAGGAAGATGGGAGTTTTATCTATAAGCCCCTGACTGGGGCTTCTGCGTTTCTTTCAGAGATGCCCTGCCCAGAGATGTGGGTGTGTATTTAGTTACTCAGTTTTGTGCTTTACTCTTCAAAGCTTTTGAACCTCTATAAGTATTATCTTGGTCTTGGCTTGCTTATTTGACACCTATATTCACTTGCTCATCAAACCTCACCCTCATTCTTATTTTATAATGTCTTTCGGTCCATCTTCTTCCTTTCCATTTGCCTGGAATTGTTCCATAATGGATTGATGAAATCCTGATTATTGCATAAGCTTCTAACTAGTCTTCCCTCATGGCAATCTAGCCATTGTCTGGTTGCTGAAATCGTCTTCCACACATACCATGTTCAGCAACATGCAGTGGCTCCTCAGAGTCCTTTGATCACATCTAAGCCCCCCTCCTGCCATTCAAAACACTCTCTTCCTCAGCAACCTCATCTCTTGCTAATATTCAGCATGGCTTCTTCATAGCTAAACTGTTATTGTATACCAGTATGTCCCTAGCTCCCAGCTTAGTGCTTGGTTTTTAATAGGTGCTCGATAAATATTTATATATTAATAATTATATTAATAAATGCTACCATTACTGAGTTTGTATTATGTTCAATACTTTATTTCATATTAGTTTTAATAATCTCATTTAATTATCACTCTATTTCCATTTTTAGTTCAAAGTGCCTGGGGGCAGTTCTTGGAACATACCAGATACCCAAAAATGTTTGGTGGATAAATGAAGAGAAAATTGGGTTAGAAGTTAAATGATTTGGTTGATGTCCTATGGCTAGTAAATTACAGATTCCAGATTCAAAATCAGGTTGTTCTAATACACAACACCATGTGCTCTTCCAGCCCAACACTACAATTTCATGCAGAGTTTTCACTATACTATGTTACCTATAACAAAACAAAACAAGCAGCCAGAGAAGCATAAATAGACAATTAGTCTCCATAAGCAAGAGTTGGAAGAGTCCAAGCCAGAATCTCAGGCAAAGTCCAACTCTGTCAGGAAGCCACTTATACTCTTCCAGTTATAATAAGAGCAAAGGATAGGTTTTCTGGGGCATGTCTTACTGGAGCCTTATATGTGGGAAACTGAAGTAAAGCAAATCATAATGCCAAACTTTTATCTACTGTGTCACACTCTGATATGGATAGGCTTTGTTCTGATGAGATGTAAAAGCCTTAACATTCCCACTTAATAGCCTTGAATGCTCTATTTCTTACAATCCTAAGTCTAGGGTAAACT
Source organism: Nomascus leucogenys (assembly GCF_006542625.1). Classification (NCBI taxonomy): domain Eukaryota; kingdom Metazoa; phylum Chordata; class Mammalia; order Primates; family Hylobatidae; genus Nomascus; species Nomascus leucogenys. The sequence continues at coordinate 69,649,033 of NC_044390.1, forward strand.
CAATCTGTACTTCCTAAGGTTAAAGAAACATCTACATGTTGTCCTAGGATAAATAACATAGCAAATTCCTTTCAACCTGCCCCAGAATCAGTGCAGTTCGGGGGTTTTCAGAGGCTATTACTTTCCCTGTTTGGCAGTTCTCAAATGGGCTCATGGTAGATTAGAGACAGTTTCTGAAGTCATGCTGACTTTCTTGAAATTCAAGATAGTATGGTTTAACCAGGTTGTATGCTTTCTGACTAGCATTTTGGCTTTTTGCTCCCAGTTCTTCTTTGTGGGTTTTTTCCCTCTTTTCTTTTCCCACTTTCCCTGGCTAATGAATACTAGCTGAACTAGTTCCCTTTAATCAACTGCTCTCTGGCTTCACATCCATGACTCTTCACAAGGAAAATGGTGACTTCAGATTTGGATCTTGCAGGGGTTAGAGCACTGCCAACCCACTGGCAGTCTCTTTCCCAGCTTGGGTTCCCATCGAGGTAGCAATCCCACATCCTGGACTGGTGAACTTCTCTGCGAGGTGCCAAAGTTGTTAAATTCACTCCACTGCTTTGGAAAGCGAAGACATCCAGAGGCAATTGTAGCATTTTCAAAGTTTGGAGAGAAGTTAGGGCTTCTCAGTGAGGGCATCTATTTTTCCCAAGAGGGCCTCTATTTTTCCCAAGATGTTTTCCCAACATCGGGCCTTTTCCAAGCCCCTCACTTTTGTGGATTTTGCAGATAAAGCAAATGTTTCCAAACCTGTGACTATTCAGCAAGTGCTGCCCCCAAGGACAGGCTCAGTGGGGCAAGGAACTCCTGTGATCCAAATTCAAATAACTCTTAGGACCCAAACACAAAACATAAAACCCAAAGCTGCTGGAGATTGAAGAGAATCTTTCCAGTGGGAGGGAAGAACTGATAACCTATGCTAAGTGAAATCAGGAATAACTGGACAATAGCAGTTGTTACCATTCAACACCAGTGGTGGCAAATTTGCATTTTTGCTGTTTATAAATACCAGTTCCACAGGATCTTCATTGAGCCCTTTTGAAAAATTTCACTGACACTCATGTCCCAAGCATGCCAAACCCAGTGTTGTGTTTATCCTACAATGCAAGAGGGAATTTCTTTGTGAAGGGAAAACCATTACTGAAATACATGACTGCAAGATGCAACCCTTTAGTGGGGGCAATCCAACTACTCGCATGGAAGCCAGGTCACCCCAGACTGGAGAAAACTTCATTCTCTTGGAACTACTAAACTATGTTGCCTGGAAAAATATGTTAATACAGTTCATTGTCAAACAAGTTGGTTAAGTCCAGAAAATGGGCAGAAATAACAGGCTGGGTTCACGTAGGTGCCCTGAACTACAGCATCTCTTTGAATGAGACTATGATTTACTTTCTTAAATAAATGTCATGGGGTAAAATCATGCCTTATACAAACCAGCTGAAATGTGTGATGTAACTATGTTAACACGTTTTTATAGCCCTGGAAGAACGCAATGGGGTGGGGTCTATCAGTAATCATCTAAAGACGCCGAGTATACATTCCAGATGTTCATTATGTCCCAAAGATTTGTTGGGAGTAAAGTGGAGGCTTTCTCCTTGTCCAGGAAGTCTGATTTTAGTAATTGAAACAGAGACTAACTTGAAATATTGTATGTTTGGAATTATAATACTAAATCTCATAGTTCCAGTTAAGTAAGTGTATATGTGCAAAATAAAACAAACATATAAAAAGCAGTGAGGGGAGAGAGAGAAAAGGAAAAAAGAAAGAGCAAGAAAAGGCAATACTATAGGACCTTTGCACCTAAGCTCTTTCTTTCCCATTTCAGCCTCACAACACCTTGTTCATTTCTACTGTCAAGCTGAGCCTTTACCGATAAGGTCCAGGGACATGGGAAATTAATGCACATGCATATCAGATTGACTGGATCACTGAGTAATGGACCTGTGCAAAATCAGACTGTTCAATGGCCTGCACTATCGGAAAAAGACACTCACTTGTTGTGCTGCTTAAATTGCAAAATCTCCTCCAAAATGAATTAATTCTAAGCAGTCTTTAATGAGTTCCCTTAAAAAGTATTTAGACTTTTAGACTGTAGAAATCTGCTTCAAACGTTCTTTATCTTGGAGGGTGATGTGTTGAATCACATCAACTTTTTTTGTTGGAGATATTATGAAATCAATATAACAACCCAAGCCCTTTACAATTCAACCTGGCTGACCTTTGCAAACAAATATACATACATACCTTGCATTACATAATTTCACCCATCCTTCTGGTCAAACTGGACTACTTTTTACACTCTAGACATGCTTCATTCCATGTATACCCTCAGCTCCTGCTAAAGAATCCTCATCCCTACCTCAATCCCAATGCTTTGAGCTGAAAAGTTGAGCACATTTACCACCTGTCCTTCATTAATCCTCCTGCCATCTCTTCTGTGCCCCCACCCCTTGCACCAGCCAGAAGTGATGATTCACCTCTGTGAACTCCTATATCACTTGAGTCATGCCTTCTTCTTTCTATGCATTTATGTAAATATGTAGACACTTATCCATATATTTATTGATTCCTTCATCCATAAAATATTTATTGAGCATAATAGCCAACGTGCCATGAAATAGAACATGTTGATGAGTAAAACCACACCCCATCTCTCCTTTTATGGAGTTTACAATCCGCTGCAGGGAGACCGTTATTCATTAAATAATTATACTAATTAATGTATGCTTACAAGCTGAGCTATGAATCGTACAAGAAATATATGTTCCTTTTTTCTGTTTGTTGTTTTAAAGAGTGTAACAAAGGTACTTGATCCAAGTATGGACTGAAAAGGAAGGAGGCAAGGAAATCTTCCTTAAGGAATAGATATAGAGGCAGAGGGTTAAGTTTTCTCCACTTCTTAAGGGAAGAGTTTACTCAGTACTCATCTATGTCCTAGAGCTTCAAGCAGAGTTGGAGGGACTCAATTCTTTTTTTTTTTTTTTTTTTTTGGAATAAAACAGCATTTATAAATGCAAGTCAGAAAAAGTGAGATGCAGAGGCTCAAAATACCTTCCTCCCTGTCTACTTAAGGAAAACAGCCTCTCTTAAAAATACAAACAATTCCTGGAAAGGTTACATTCACTGGGAGCTTAATAGGAATTGCTTTGGGGTTTTACATAAGACTAACAAAGCTTATGCTTTTCATCAACACAACATGTTGCCTTCCAACATGTCCCACCTCCTCACTGAAAACTGCTTCCAAGACTAGTCTCAAAAAGGAGGTTACAGTCAGAACTGGCTACTCACTTCCTTCTTAAAGACCACATGGTCACCCTACAAGCTTTTGATCCTTTTGACATCCCATCATGGGGACTCTCTGGACTGCTCTGTCCATCTCTCAAACTGACTTTATCTTCTATACCCCTCCCCCAGATCTTTCTATTGTGCCCTCTGGAACTCACAGCAGGTCGTCAGCAAAATTCCCCATTTCCTCATCGTCTTTTGCTTCCCCTTTTTTTCTTTAACTGAAACCCATGTGCCTCTGGAGGACAGTGATTTTGCCTAGTCCTCTCTGTGGAGACTGTTTCTTTTTCTCTTGTATTTCATGCACACCAGGGTCTGGAGATGATGGATAGATGTCCTCCTCATTCCCTATGACTATTTTCAGATGATTTCTCTCCCTCTTTCCCAAACTCCTCCATCTGCAGCTCCTCTGGAGCACAAGTTATCAGAATATACCTCCTTCTCTCCCACCTTGTTGCCATTACCCCTTGTCATTATTGTCAGTCCCCTTCATTCATTAAAGATTTCTGGTCTGGATCACTGCCTTCTTTCCACCACTGAGTTTGTTAGCATTCTTAAGTACTTTGGCGTCTATGTAGACAGTCTCTTTGACAATCTGGCTTCTCAGCTTTTTTGCCTCCTTGCATTCAGTCATCTGTTCTTCCACTGTACCTCATATATCAACCCTAATATACCCTAGACTTTGGGTAACTTGCATTACCTCCAAGGTCTCCATTCTAAGTATTCCCCTCCCTGTATGCCATTTTCTATTTTTCCAGCTCACCTCTTCTAGTACTCCATTTCTAACCATTCCTTGCCACTATTGGGATCTCAAATCCTTTGATTCTTCTATGTTTCCTTATTCTTTATCCCATTATACCCTCAATTTCCCTTTTACCCAACCCGTCATTCCATGACCCATTCCGTGACCCACATCACTTTACTCCATCCCCTGTGTGTATGTACCTTATCCATGTCTTTTCCCAACACATTTGTAAGGAAAAACCAGTTCTGAATCTCCATCAACTCCATGCGTACACCTGTATAGCTGAATGTGGTTGGAGAAAATGCATAACCAAGCTGAATGGCCTCACTTTAGATTTTTGACCACGAACATCAAATCAGTCCTCAGCACTGTCTGGAAATGCAAGACCTTTCCAGAAACAATGTGGAGAACACTGGGAGAAAGGACAAGACTAGGAGCAAGAAGACTGGGTAGACTTCATATGAAAGAGTCAGGTAAGAGATGATGGGTCCATGGTTTAGATAAGTGGTCATAGGAATGTTGGTCACACTTGTTATCAAAAAGACAAATGATAACAAGGGTTGACAAGGCAGCAAAGAAAAGGGAACCCTTGTATGCGGTTGATGAGAATGTAAATTAGTGCCAGCCATTATGGAAAACTGTAAGGAGGTTGCTTAAAAAACGAAACATAGAATTACCATATGACCCAGAAATTCTACTTAAAATATTTGAAATCAGTTTGTTGAAGAGAAGAGATTCTGCACTCCCATGTTCATTGCAGCACTATGAAATCAATGTGTCTACAACAGATGAATGGATAAAAATGTGGTACATATACCACAGAATATTAATAGCCTTTAAAAAGAAGGAAATTCTGCCATTTGTGACAATATGGATGGAACTGGAGAACATTATGCTAAGTGAAATAAGCCAGGCACAGAAAGACAAATACCACATATTCTGACTTACATGTGGAATTTATACAATCAAACTCATAGAAGCAGAGAGTAGAATGGTGGTTACAGAGGTTAGGGGGAAGGGTAAATGAAGAAATAATGGTCAGAGGGTACAAAATCTCAGTTTGACAAGAGGAATACATTTTTGTATTGCTATTACCCAGTGAGTGAATATAGTTCATAATAGGGTATTGTATACCTTGCAATTGCTAAGAGTAAATTTCAAATGTTCTCACCACAAAAAATGTTAAGTATCTGAGGCAATGGATATGTTAACTAGCTTGATTCAACTATTCCATACTGTATTCATAAATCATAATATCATTTTGTACCCCACAAATTTATACAATTATAAATTATTGATTTACAATAAAAGTTTTTAAAAAAGAAAAGTTAGAATACTAGTTTACAGAAACCAAGTGGAGAAAATGTTTTAAAAAGAAACATAGGCGTGGGCAAGGACTTCATGTCTAAAACACCAAAAGCAATGGCAACAAAAGCCAAAATTGACAAATGGGATCTAATTAAACTGAAGAGCTTCTGCACAGCAAAAGAAACTATCATCAGAGTGAATAGGCAACCTACAGAATGGGAGAAAATTTTTGCAACCTACTCATCTGACAAAGGGCTAATATCCAGAATCTACAATGAACTCTAACAAATTTACAAGAAAAAAACAAAACCCCATCAAAAAGTGGGCGAAGGACATGAACAGACACTTCTCAAAAGAAGACATTTATGCAGCCAAAAAACACATGAAAAAATGCTCATCATCACTGGACATCAGAGAAATGCAAATCAAAACCACAGTGAGATACCATCTCACACCAGTTAGAATGGCCATCATTAAAAAGTCAGGAAACAACAGGTGCTGGAGAGGATGTGGAGAAATAGGAACACTTTTACACTGTTGGTGGGACTGTAAACTAATTCAACCATTGTGGAAGTCAGTGGGGCGATTCCTCAGGGATCTAGAACTAGAAATACCATTTGACCCAGCCATCCCATTACTGGGTATATACCCAAAGGACTATAAATCATGCTGCTATAAAGACACATGCACACATATGTTTATTGTGGCATTATTCACAATAGCAAAGACTTGGAACCAACCCAAATGTCCCACAATGATAGACTGGATTTAGAAAATGTGGCACATATACACCATGGAATACTATGCAGCCATAAAAAATGATGAGTTCATGTCCTTTGTAGGGGCATGGATGAAGCTGGAAACCATCATTCTCAGTAAACTATCGCAAGGACAAAAAACCAAACACCGCCTGTTCTCACTCATAGGTGGGAATTGAACAATGAGAACACATGGACACAGGAAGGGGAACATCACACTCCGGGGACTGTTGTGGGGTGGGGGGACGGGGGAGGGATAGCATTAGGAGATATACCTAATGCTAAATGACGAGTTAATGGGTGCAGCAAAACAACATGGCACATGGATACATATGTAACAAACCTACACATTGTGCGCATGTACCCTAAAACCTAAAGTATAATAATAAAAAAAATTAAAAAATTTAAAAAAAGCAAAAAACAAAATAAGATATGCAAAAAAAAAAAAGAAACAAGAGAGGTTGGCAATATTAAACTCAAACTCAAAGTATAAATCAGAGTCACCTAGAGGACTTGCTAAATCATAGGTTACTGGGTCACATCCCGGAGTTTCTAATTCAGCAGCTCTTGGGTGGGCCCCAAGAATTGAGTCTCTAATATGTTCCCAGGTGATATTTGTTTTATGATGGCAAACCACTGCTGTAAAGATTTTGAGTGAGTTGAGATTTGAAAATAGTTTATTGTTTTGAAAATGAGGAAAAGAAAAACGTATCTATGTTGTGTTGGGTGGAAAAAGATGCAGGGAGTTAGGAACAACTGGGAGGAGAAGATATGAAGAAAGTGAGGATGGACAACTCTTTCAAGGCATTAAATTATTCAAAGAAATGAGGCCGGGTGTGGTGGTTCACAGCTGTAATCCCTGCACTTTGGGAGGCCCAGGAGGGCAAATTGCTTGAGTTCAAGACCGGCCTGGGTAACATGGTGAAACCCCGTCTCTACAAAAATTATGCCTGTGGTCGCAGTTACTCCAGAGGTTGAGGCAGGAGGATGGCTTGAGCCCAGGAGGTAGAGGCTGCAGTGAGCTGAGATTGAGCCACTGCACTCTAACCTGGTGACAGAGCAGGATTCTGTCTCAATCAATCAATCAATACAATATGAAAGAGGAGTCAGATAGGGGGACTTACAGGGAAAGCCTTTTCATTTAAAGTTGAAAGAGATTTGGGCATGTTTATTTGATGACGCCAAAGAGCTGTAGTGAAGCTCTGAGAAACAGAAGGGAACGGGAGGGACAGGAGGCGAATGCTACCTTAATGAGCTGGAGGGGACCAGACAAAATAGGCGAGACCTGCAGATGGAGGGGCAGGTAATTGAGAGCCATGGATGGCGGCAGATGTGGAGAGGTTTGTGAATGCAGGAGCCCATCCTTTTTTTGTTTTGTTCTGTTTTTTTTTTTTTTTGAGACAGAGTCTCCCTCTGTTGCCCAGGCTGGGGTGCAGTGATGCGATCTCGGCTCACTGCAACCCTCGCCTACCAGGTTCAAGCGATTCTCCTGCCTCACCATCTTTGAATTGCCCAGTTTTTCCCTTAAGATAGAAAACAAGCTCATCTGATTAGAGCAAAAGAGAAAGTAGCAGAGCAGGAGGTTTAAAGAGAGAGGAGAAAGCCTGAAGTAGCTGCTGAGAAGGAAGGGAGAGTTAAGCATGGACAAACACACGCTGTATTCAGAGCAGCAAGGGCTCAGCTGTGGTTGGACTCCATGATTGCAGAACAGACAGACTTCTCCCAACACTTGGCAGCCGTGGTTTAGAGGCAGAGAAGGCAGACTGGAATTTACCCAGGGTAGCGGTGACTTTCTCTCTTGCTCTTTTGAGAACAATAATACCTCCATTAACGAGCGCTCCGGGAATAAAGCTCTTTACTATGAAAACAGGCAGTCTGAAAAACAAAAACATGTCCATAAATCATGAAAGCAGAACATTTGTAACCTTGTGACAAAATTGCTCAGCATGCAGTTTCTTTTTGTCCTGGATCAGACCCTAGTCTAGATCAACATGTAAAATATTTGAAGATTGTCTTCTGTCCCAGGTCCCCTTGACCTGCTTCAGGGGTCTGACATCTCCTGTTCTCTTCAACCCCACCCTTTAGCAAACCTGGGAAGGATTTGATAATCAATCTTGTTACTGCTGATTACAGATTGTTGGAATCCCTCACTCCATGTGTTGCTTTAGTTGAGAATATGTATTTCAAATGTCTTTTCTCCAGCTGTGGAATGATATTGGACTTTCCTTCTTTAAAAAACATTTAGCAATGGCAGGAGTACAGGAAAAGGAGATAGTATATCTGATTTCCAGTTCCCTGTATTGTATGCAACAGCCAGAAAGGTGTCTGATACAGAATATGCTTAGCAGGCATCTAGTGAATGGATGAACAAATGAGTAAATGAATGAATAAATAATGATGATAAGTTGGGGTAGGGATAAAACTGATGTGGAAAGAGAAAACACACATTGTTAGTGGAAGTACAAATTATTACAACCTTTGCTGGAGGGCATTTCTTAGTTGGATTTCCTTAGAAGTCAACCAAGACAGAAATTTTGAAGGTAAGTACTTGCTTTAGTCCATTTTGCGCAGAGTCTGGGTAATTTATAAAGAACAGAAATTTATTTCTTGCAGTTCCAAAATCAAGGTGCTGGCATCTAGTGAGGCCTTCTTGCTGTGCCCTCGTAGTGTGGAAGGTGAAGGGCAAAAGAAAGTGCACCTACTCCTGTAGCACTTTTTATATGTGTATGGATTGTAGTTAATAAAACAAAATGAAAACTGCTTCCCCTGCTTCTATTCCCCCACCTTCTAATCTCAAGGGAATTGAATCTTAAAGAATTCCAACAATTATCTGGGGGCTCTGAGAAGCCCTGATGTTGGGATTATTCCATCCCAAGCCAATCACAAAAGTGAGTCCTCGAGGCTTCTTTCCCTGTTGCATTTTTTACAGGTCTCTGCTTTTCTGCAACCAAAACACATGATGGCTGATGAGTCTTTTTAAGACAAACACAAAACACAAATACGTTCTGCTTCAAGCTGTACTAGATGTCCTTGATAATTGGTTGCCAGTTGAAATGTTCTCATCCTTAAAGAAAGTCCCCTAAGTGGTTATGACACTCTTTTAGGCAGGGAAGGCACTCCTTGGGGGTACCTTGAGAGTGCTCAAAGCTTTTCAGCATTTGGCTGAGGAGTGGTGTGTCACAGAAGTGTCTGATTAATGTAGATCTTCATTTTGAGGAACTGCTGCTTTTTCTGGTATGCTGGGGGACAGAGGAACTAATTTGCCCTCATGAAACTCATGAACTGCTGCTGTTTCTTCTGCTTTCTCAGCCTCTCCATGGAGGAGAGGATTAATCAGCTAATTGCTCCATGTAATCAGTATAGGAAGCCACATTTAGAATAGAATGCCCAGCTTAGATAGTTTAATTTTGGGCAGGGAGTAGGGTAGGGGGAGAGGTACAGAATCCCCATTTCTGTTTGTTGGCACTAGTGAATAATAATAATGACAAAGATCATAATTTCTCATCTGAATGATCACAACAGTAACCCTGAATGCTCTTCCTGTCTCTAGTCTTGCCACTTTTAAAATAATCTTCCAAGATGTGGCTGCAGTGATCTTTTTAGAATGTGCACTTAACTCTGATGATCCATTTCCTGAAGATTTTCAGTGGAACTCTATTTTCTTATAAAGCAAAATACATACCATTAGCCAGGGTACTCAAAGCCTTTCATGGTCCGATCCTTGTCAAATTATCTAGCCACGTCACTTTCAACTTTCCATATGTTTATGCTTTCTGCATGTTTACTGATATTTACATGAAGCTTATGTTCTCCTGTATTTGCAAGGTCAGAGATGCTGGCCCTCTGGGTTTCCATGGCCCTGTTAGAGTTTTCCCCTGTCATAGTATTTACTACCATGTATTGTAATTTCATGTTTTATTGACCATATCCTTTATTAGATGGCAAACTTTTCTAGATAAATATAGTCTCTTATCTTTATAATCACAACATGCAGTAGGCATTCAATAAAAGTTGTTTACATAGATTAGCTCCCCTCTACTCTTTTCCCATCAAATGCCTTTGCTTGAATGCCTCTAGTTTACCCACGTTTGTAAACACCTCATTCCATTCTTACTATTTTAAGTGTAGTTAAGACTAGCATTGCAGATTGGGTTCCCCAAGCAGAAGACACTGCAATGAAGATTCATGTGCTGAAATTTTGGGGGAGGTTTCTCAGGATCAGCACCTGGGGAGGAAGTGAAAGAAGCAGATTGGGAAAAAAGAGAAGTTAGGCTGTGGTATGGAGGCAACAAAGCCTTAGCTGACCCCATGGAAAGCTCTAAAGCTGGGGTAGTCCTTGAGGGTTGCCCAAGTTGGGGCAGAGAGGCTGAGTTTTTATATCCCTACATCAACCAAATGTTGGGTGCAGACTGCCCCCAGAAAGGATTATAACCTTGGGTAAGGTTATAAGTTCTCTCTTCACCCAAGAGCAATTGGTGTAGAGGCCTGAGAACTGAGAGCTGTTGAATGGCAACACTTGCAGCATTTGAGGTAATAATCAGGAATTTCAGTCTCAAATAGGGATCTGGACAGTGAAGCATTCTGTATCAACTGTAAATATGAACTCTGGAGTCAGAATGCCTGTGTTTAAATGTGAACTCTACCATTTGCTAAGTGTTCCAGTTTTCTATTGCTATGTTACAAGCCACCCTGACACTTAATGGCTTAAGAAACAAGTCATTTATTTCGATCACAGATCTGCAATTTGGGTAGGGTTCAGTGGGGATAGTTTATTTTTCTGCACTTGGGGTTAGCTGGGATGGCTCATCAAATGTTGAAAGAACCACCTCCAAGATGACTCACTCACATGGCTGTCAATTTCAACATGGACAGCATGGCTTGAGTTTCCTTATGGCATGGTGGCTGGATTCCAAGGATGTACACTCAAGACAGCTAGGCAGAAGTTCTATCACCTTTTATGGTCTGGCCTCAGAAATCACAGAGCATCACATTTTGATAGAGGGATGTTGCTATGGTTCGAATATTCCCCCCCCCACCTAAATCATGTTGAAATTGAATTGCCATTGTGACAGTATTAAAAGGTGGGAACTTTAATAGTAGCAATTAGGCCATGAGGGCTCTGCCCTCATGAATGGATTAATGCTGTTATCTTGGGAGTGGGTTCATTATTGTAGAAGTGAGTTCCTTATAAGTTTCTGTTCATTATAAATTACCCAGTCTCAAGTATTTGATTATAGCAGCACAAAATGGACTAAGACAAGGTTTGATTCTACTTTGTAAGAAGAGCATGTGAGATTGAAGTTACTGTTATGGCTATGTTTAAAAAATACAATCTTCCACAATTTGCCCTCTGGCCACTATAATTCATACCAATTTTTATGCAAAATATGCTCATACCCTTCTCCCAAGACCCCCAAGTCTCATCCTATTATAACATTGGGTACAACCACTTGAGTATCATTCTGAAGACCTATGACTAAAGAGTCAAGTTATCTGCTCCTCTCATACCCAACGTATAATTGGGGACTTCAATCCCCATAGATATTTCCATTCAAAGAGGGAAAAAGTAAGAAACACACACCTGTATGGCACTACAACAGTTTTGAAATACAGGCAGATGCTTGTTGTTAGTTCTTTGATTAAGCCTCATTCTACTGCCTGGGAATGGTTCTACACAGCTCTTGTCTCTCCCCTGACTTTTGGCTCCGTACTCTAAATTATCCTTTATTTTCCATAAACTGTAGCCCATATTTGCGCTGAATAATTCTCTCAGTCTACATCTTAGTCCAAAGCACTCTTTTAATTGTATGCAGTTTCTATCCCTTTTAGTCTGAATTGGCAGTGCTTCTACCAGAACAATTCTTTCTCTTTTTTTTTTTTGAAATGGAGTTTTGCTCTTGTCACCCAGGCTGGAGTGCAGTGGAACAATCTTGGGCTCACTTCAACCTCCACCTCCTGGGTTCAAGCAATTCTCCTGCCTCAGTCTCCCGTGTAGCTGGGATTACAGGTGCCTGTCAACACACCGGCTAATTTTTGTATTTGTAGTAGAGATAGGGTTTTGCCATGTTGGCCAGGCTGGTCTTGAACTCCTGACCTCAGGTGATCCGCCCTCCTCAGCCTCCCAAAGTGCTAGGATTATAGGCGTGTGCCACCATGCCCAGCTCAGAACAATTCTCTTAAAAACTCTTTGGACTTTCTATGCATCATATTGACACGTACCCACTAGACAAAAGTCATCCACAGACCTATTTGAGGAAGGCATTTCTTTCCATTGGACCTCTGTGAGTGCCCTGAGGAACATCACCCTTATGATTCTTGGAAGCCTTATTGTTTAATGGAGAAGATCTGTGAGAGATGACACTCATACCCTCAGAAGTTCTTTTATCTGAATACATCTCTGAGGTACCACCTTAAATATTTCTTAGGTCTTAACAAGAGATTTAACGCCATATCCTGTATTCAATCCTCTTTGCCTCGAAGCCATTTATAGATTTGAAAATCTTGGAGAGGCTGGGGATGAGACACAGTTTTACTTCCAAACCCTGAAAATTCTGGCTCTTTTGTATGTAATTGCTTGTCCTTTAGCTGTCTCCTCTCGCATTTTATCATAGGCAGCTAGAAGAAGCAAGATGACTCTCCCAATATTCTTCTTGAAAGTCCCCTTCGTTAAATCATTAAATCTACTATGTACATTTTATTTTGACCATGCTACCCAGGTGACTGAATTACCAAATTTTCTGCCACTATGTAATATAACCAGGAGATCTTTTCCTGTAGCTTCGAACAACATTTTATTCACTTTTCTTTCTGATAGAGTATCTCCTTGAAGCTTTTTAGGCTTTTACTAAAATTCTCTTCAAGATCTTTTAGGTTTCTGCCTACTGTACCAAAGCCAATGCCACATATTTTACATTTTTTCAAAGTGGCAACATCCAATTCTCATACCAAAAAAACTAATTTATCTATTACTCCATAACAGACCACCCCAAAACTTATGGCTTAAGGTAAACCAACAATTTATTTGGTTCATGAATCTTCAACCTGGGCAAGGCTCAGCAGGGATGTTTCATCTCTGCTCCACTCGGTTGGGGTGGCTTATCTGGTGGCTGGAGGATTCACTTACAAACTGGCTTATTCACAGAACTGGCAGTTTGGGGTTGATTACCAGCTCCTTTCCATGTGAACTTCCTCATAGGGTGATATGGTTTGACTGTGTCCCCACCAAAATCTCATCTTGAATTGTAGTTCCCATAATTCCCCTATGTTGTGGGAGGGACCCAGTGGGAGATAATTGAATCATGGGGTGGCTTCCCCCACACTGTTCTCATGGTAGTGAATAAGTCTCATAATATCTGATGGTTTTATAAGAGGAAACCCCTTTCACTCGGCTCTCATTGTCTCTTGCCTGCCTCCATATAAAACATGCCTTTTGCCTTCCGCCATGATTGTGAGGCCTCCCCAGCTATGTGGAGCTGTGAATCCATTAAACCTCTTTTTCTTTATAAACTAACCAGTCTCAGGCATGTCTTTATCAGCAGCATGAAAACAGACTAATATATAGGGTGAGAGGCTTTCTCACAGCATGATGTCTAGGTTACAAAGGTGAGAGTCCTAAGAGAACCAGATATAAGCTGTATCACCTTTTATGACCTAGGCTCAGAAGTCATGTAGTACCACCTGTGCCATAGACATAAGTTTGCCCAGAGTCAAAAGGAGGAGACATAGACCCCAGCTCTTGGTGAGAAAAGTGTTAAAGTCTTATTGTAAGAAGAGAATGGCCATATTTGAAACATGTAAGTTAAATCAGGCATATTACTTAACCTCTGTGTGCCTCAGTGTATTCTAAAAGTGTAGTCTTGGAGAAGACACACTACTGCAGTTGTTTTGACTAGCACAGAGTGGAGGAAGCCTCCCTTCTCCTTTTATCTTTTACATCAGAGTTCTGGTAGATTACAACCCAGGGCCAAATCTGGCCCATTGCCTGTTTGTGCCAATAAAGTTTTATTAGAACACAGTCACACTCATTAATTTACATGTTGTCTATGGCTGCTTTCACATTATAACAGCAGAGTTGAGTAGTTGTGACAGAGACCACATGGCCTGCAAAGACTAAAATATTTACTATCTGTTCCTCTACAGAAGAAGTTTGCCAATTCCTGCTATACATCCTTGTCAATCATAGAAAGTTAGAACTGGGAGGGGCCTTATAGATGACCTCTTTGAGTATACTCTATTCCATACTATGGATGACGATGCTCAGGCCCAAAGAGGAATAAGTGACTAGTTAGAAGTAATGACTTTTAGGCCCAGGCAGGAGGATTACCTGAGGTCAGGAGTTCAAGACCACCCTGGCCAACATGGTGAAACCCCATCTTGACTAAAAATACAAAAATTAGCTGGATGTGGTGGCAGGTGCCTGTAGTCCCAGCTACTCAGGAGGCTGAAGCAGGAAAATCACTTGAACCTGGGAGGTGGAAGTTGCAGTGAGTCTAGATTGTGCCATTGCACTCTAGCCTGGGAAACAAGAGCAAAATTCCGTCTCAAAAAAAAAAAATTGACTTTTTTTTTAACTGTTTACAGTGTAATTTGTTCTATGCTGCTAAACACTTTACAAATACTCTTTCCTTTCATCCATAGCAAACACAAGAGAAATCCTATTTTAATTCCCAATTCATGTCTGAGGAAAGTGAGAACTCAATTGAGTAATGTGTCTAATTACATAGGAGCAGAGCTGGAATTCTAACCCAGGTCTTGCTGAGTCCAGAGCCAGTGCTCTCAACCACAGCCTTTCTCAAAGTGTGCCCTCCAGTGCACTTGTCTCAGGACCACTCACATGAGACCCACTGCACCACACATATGCTATACTCAGGGCTCTCAACCCAGGCAGTACGTTGGAATCACCCAAGGAGGTAGTTTAAATATACAGGTACTTGTTAGAAATATAGTCCTACAGACTGAGAAAGCCTGTGATGGGTCCCTACACATCCCTGTTTTTGGCAAATTCTCTTGGTGATTCTTTTCTCATTCAGGATTGAGAATCATTTTTTTCTACCCACTAGAACCGGGTTTTCTAATTGCTACTTAGGAGTTTAGTGGATAGTATTGTTGTTCAACTGACATCTTTACATCAATTTCCACTTACTCCATCTTACTATTGTATCTACAAAGATACCGTGAGAAAGGCTATTATGAAAGATGAGCCAAACCTTAAGGTGGCTTTAATGGAATGACCAGGAGGAAGGCACATCTGTTCCCTCCTGGCCTGACTCTTTCTCTTGAGTACACATTCTCCTCTGAAGTAAAAGGAGCACAGAAAGTGGCAACCCAAATCCTAATTCTGAGAACAGGAGGGACTAGAAAAGAAAAACAGAGAAAACCTGGGAGAGAGAAAAGTTGGCAGCTCCTGGGGACTAGGGAGCAGCTTCTGGCCCAGCAGAAAGATTGTTGAGATTTTCCCTTCACTTTTCTTTTGCTTTCAATATTTGCAGAAGATTTGAAAATGGAAAATAAAAGCAAACAGCAGCCCCTTGGGCTCTAACCATCCAAAGCCAGAGAAACTAACAATATTTAAGTAATCATTACTCATATGAACTCATCTAAACCTCAGTACTTTGAAGGACTGCAATAATTATATCTCCATTTTACATATGGTTGTTTGGTTTTATTTACAGAAGTTGTGATTTCTACATACATCACAGATGTTTGGTGAGTTGCCCAATAAACAGGGCAAGAATTTAATCCTTAGTCTTTGAGCACAGGAATGGCAAGAGCACAGATAATCAAGGCTCTCACATTTATCAATAATGTTAAAGCATTGTTATGACTTAGGCAGTGGCTTTTGAAAAATTATAGATTCTTTATATGTGAGAAGAGATATTCTCATTCTCATTTTGCTCATTTAACCTGTTGGCAAAATTTGACAATGTTTTGCAAAACTTGACAGTCTCTTGGATTTGTAAAAATTTACTTTGTAATGCAGATGCTGGAAGAGGCCTCTAACTCCCATAAGTGCACATGTTGCCCTTGGTAGATTAACCACCCTGGTTTGCTCAGGACTGAGGGGCTCCTGGGACACAGGACTATCACTGCTAAAAGTGGGAAGGTCATTGGTAAAATGGGGTGAGCTTGTAAGCTTATTGGTTGCCCCAACTTGTATACAGAACTCAGCTATTTCATGAGTTCACAAAAAAAGATCTACTCACCAACATTTTGTAATTGACATTTCTCATCTCTTTCCTCTTTCCCCTCCCTCTCTCTTTAAGGAACAAATACAATTCTTGTACAGAGGAGTTTGCCCCTCTTCCTGAAGCCATGGTACCAGCCATTTCATGGCCCCAGGGCCTCAGCGTCTACTCCAAGTAAGCTTATCACCACATTCCTTGAAACAGACACTGTACACTCCTGAAGAGAAATGCTGGCAAATAGTTTTATCTTGGCTTGTTGCTGTTTTTGTTCATACATCACCTTGTTCCAAATTGACATGTTTTGTGACAAGTCCACCTAATCTGTGATAATCCTTCCCTATTCATCATATGAACCCCAATGTACTTAGTACAGAATCCCATATAGAATGTCATACACATGACCAGCTCGGTGGCCTAAGACAATTCACTTGGTTTCTCTGAGCTTGGATGCCTCATTTAAGAAAGGGAAGAGCAAAACAAAATGATTTTGAAGATTCCTTCCTACCCAGACATTCTTTTGTATTATGCACTGAGTTGAATGCAACTGGGTCCTGGGAATCTTTTCTATGTAGCTTGGAAAGCTCACAACAACATCGTTTAAATATGCACTGATGCAGAACATGGAAATTGCAACAAGGTTGATCTTCAGACCTTTGCTAACAATGATGTAACAACGGCCATTAGTGTTTCTCTCATTTTCAGAAGTCCCTGATCTCTGCTCTGTTCCCCTGTGGCAGGGTGCTATTTAGATAGTTACTTATGTGTTAACTACTTAGAAACAAAGAGATGCATTCTTTCTACCCCTAATTTTGAAAGTACTTTATACATATTGCAAAAATTTTGGAAAATGTAGAAAAGCAGAGGATGACAAAAATCATCAATAATCTCTCCATGCAGTTATTACCAATGTTAAACTTTTGGTGCATTTCGTAACAAAAACATTGTACTGTGCTCTTTTATAATTAGCTCTATTCACCTAGCAATAGATTATCCTTTCTTATTTTGTGTGAGATTTCTAGTAGCTCAATTGGATTCCATTTTATGAGTGGCCATAATTTATTTAATCAAGGCTCTCTGGTTGACTGTTGGGGGTGCCCCATCCTTCAGATTTTTTGTAAACAAACATCTAAGACTGAATGTGGTGGCTGACACCTATAATCCCAGCACTTTGGGAGGTTAAAGTGGGAGAATTGCTTGAGGCTGAGAGTTTGAGACTAGCCTGGGAAACATGGCGAGGTCCTCATCTTTACAAAAAAATTTTTAAAAACTTAGCTGAGCCTAGTGTTACTCATCTATAGTCCCAGCTACTTGGGAGACTGAGGTGGGATGATAGCTTGAGCTCAGGAGTTCAAGGCTGCAGTGAGTTATGATTGTGCCTACACTCTGGCTTGGATGACAGAGCAAGACACAGTCTCAAAAACAAACAAACTCCAAACATATAATGAATTACTTTTTTATCAGATATTCTTATGTCTGACTACTTTCTTAACAGATATTCCTAGTGGTGAATTCTTAGGATAGACATTATATACATTTCTGGGTTTTAATAAAAACTGTCCAAAAGTGCTGTCTTCCAAAAGTGTTCTCAATTTACACTTCCCCTAACAGGATAGAATTGCAGCTACTCCTTGTAGCTTTGCCAACAATTAGTTATGACCAAAGATTACGTTGGCCAAGTGCTTTGGGCAGGGGCAAAGTCTAAAGTGGCAGCCAAACTGCTATTGCTTTTTGATCTTGCCATGTTTATATAATATGTCTAGAAATAGAGCAGGAAAGCAAACAGTGACATTGATCATTTGGGGTTAGAGTTATCCAGTAAGTATTGAAACACCTAAATATATATCAGGGATTCTTAACCTAGTGTCTATGAACCTTAATCCAGACTTTCACCCCACTTAATATAAGAGTCTGCTCCAAGCTGAACAGGCCTATTTAAACCAGAGGCCATGTCTAGGACACCAGGCAACTTGAGAATAAATGAAAGGTTTATGGGAAAAGGAGGAGTGAAGGAAAACTGCCCATAGCGAGTGCACTTGTCATATGGATCAACTTATTTCATCCCTAACATATGGTGCAGACATGTTTATACCCATTTTATCAATGGAGAAACTGATAACTTTGAGAGTCTGGGACTTCCCTCATAGTCATGCAGCTAATTAAAAACAGACCTGGGAGCTGAACCGTAATTGTTCTGACCCTAAACCAGTGCTGTTTCCATTATAACACCAGCACATGTTTGCCTTCCTGGAAAGGAAAAATAAGGCTGGGAGTAAACATAGTATAAAAATAATATTAGATTAGCAGCATAATACCTAGCATACAATAGAACTTGAATGTATTTTTGTGGACAGAGTAAATGAATGACCAGTATTTCCTTCTAATCCTTTGCTTAAAGTGTCCTAAGCAATGGGAAAAGAGTTGGTAAGGCTTTCTCCTCCACAGAGTTGTTTGGTCCAAGCCTTCACCCTTTAATTATACCATACTTTCTTCACTCCAAATTAGTCCAAAACAGCCTACAATAGCTTTGTGTGCCTGGGCGGGAGAGGCAGTTTAGGAGATGTGTTAGGGTGATATGAACTTCCTGATTTTTGTAGGTAGCATACTGGTGATTTCATGTGGTTCAGCTTAATAGTTCAAATCTGAAATGCTGGTGTTCCTTTCCATTTTTAGTACTTATGAGGGAAAGAGAACCACTTCCTCTTCCCTCTCAAGATCTTGTGGACACCCCTTTCTCCTTCTTTTTTAAATTTTTTATTTTATTTTATTTTATTATTATTATACTTTAAGTTTTAGGGTACATGTGCACAATGTGTAGGTTTGTTACATATGTATCCCTGTGCCATGTTGGTGTGCTGCACCCATTAACTCGTCATTTAACATTAGGTATATCTCCTAATGCTGTCCCTCCCCCCTTCCCCCACCCCACAACAGTCCCCGGAGTGTGATGTTCCCCTTCCTGTGTCCATGTGTTCTCGTTGTTCAATTCCAACCTATGAGTGAGAACATACGGTGTTTGGTTTTTTGTCCTTGTGACAGTTTATTGAGAATGATGTTTTCCAGTTTCATCCATGTCCCTACAAAGGACATGAACTCATCATTTTTTATGGCTGCATAGTATTCCATGATGTATATGTGCCACATTTTCTTAATCCAGTCTATCGTTGTTGGACATTTGGGTTGGTTCCAAGTCTTTGCTGTTGTGAATAATGCCGCAACAAACATACGTCTGCATGTGTCTTTATAGCAGCATGATTTATAGTCCTTTGGGTATATACAACAGGTGCTGGAGAGGATGTGGAGAAATAGGAACACTTTTACACTGTTGGTGGGACTGTAAACTAGTTCAACCATTGTGGAAGTCAGTGTGGCGATTCGTCAGGGATCTAGAACTAGAAATACCATTTGACCCAGCCACCCCTTTCTTCTTCTAAACAGAAGGGGCAAGGCCAAGTTCCTTGCTCTTGATATAACAGCACTTAACATAGCTCACCATCTGGGTGTTGGCTGCTGTGGGCAAAGGTGGTGGAATTGGCAATGGAAAAAGCTTTGATGGGAAGGTGTGGAGGTAGATCCAGAGAAGGACTGCCTGTTCAGCAGGGAGCATGGCCCCAAGCACAGAGACTGAGATAAGGAGCAGGACCCTGATTCCGAGAGTGGGAGGAAAAGGGCAGAGGGAGAAGCAGAGGAAAATAAGACAGAGTCTACATAGGACCTGAGAAATCACATGAATGTTTAGAACCAGGAATAAGCCACAGCCTCAGAAGTTAGGCCTCAGTTTCAAGGTAGAAGGAGGTGCAATCTTTATTTTGTTCTTTAAATGTGAACAGGAGAACACATTTTTCCACATTGTACTGAGTCCAGCAGAGCCCAGGCATTGGGGCTGTTGCTCTTAATCCTCAGTGGAAGCTTCAGGTTTTGCCACTCAGTATATTCTCCAGGGATCTAGTTGCCCGATCAGGACTGAAGCTGTGCAAAGACATGTTCTTCTCTTTGCCAAATGTGTGGTGGTTCCAGAGCTCAGGCTGCACGATGGGGCATTCACAGGTTAGGATGGTCAGGTAGGGGTTTGTCTTTTCAGCTTCACATCGTATTTCTCTATGAAGTCCCCGTGAGCTGGAGAGAGTGACGCCGAGAGTGTGCTATGGTTGAGGGTTTCCCCAGACACCTGGGAGGTTGAGGCCATGACCCCAGCGTCCCTAAGCCTGCCAGCCTCACCTGACACCAGTGCCGGGTGAGCACTGGCATAAGTGGATGCGAATCTCAGCCATGCCTAGCTTTGCCCCATCACTTGACTCCAATACTGAAGCTACCAGTTGCCTTAGAGGAATTAAATATGGAGCTGGAGACCTGAGCAAATCAGGGTTCTTTTAACCTTTTTTAGAGTCTGGGGCCATGCCAAACTATAATGTATGCTGTGGTCTGAATATGTGCATCACCCACAAATTTCAAACGTTGAAATCTAACCCCCAAGGTCATAGTAAAAGGGGATGGGGCCTTTTATGGGGTGATTAGACATAAGGGTAGAGCCCCCATGAATGGCATTAGTGCCCTTACAAAATAGGCTCAAGGGAGCTTGTTTCTCCCTTTCACCATGTAGGGGCCTAGCTAGAAGGCAGCATCCATGAATCAGAAAACAAGATCTCATCAGATGCTAAATCTGCCAGGGTCTTGATGCTGGACTTCTCAGTCTCCAGAACTCTGAGAAGTATATTTCTGTTGTTTATAAGCCACTGTGTTTATAGTATTTTGTTATAGCAACCCAAATGGACTAAGGCAGTGTGTCAAGAGGCTTAGCAGTGTACTGGGGTGAGGACCAGGGTAGGGGCAGACAGGCTGATGTGAGGCAATTCAGGCATTCTGCATTCACAGCTTTTAAATATTTACCTTAATCCATTCACCCAGTAGTTACTGAGCCTATTTTCTCTACCAGGCATTGTGCTAATTTTAGAGAACAGAGCAGTGAATAAGGTAAATAAGTTGTCTGCCATCATGGAGCTTCTATTCTAACGGAGAAGAGATAAGCAAGGGAACAAATAAGTAAGTAAGCTCATTCTATATGGTGATAATGTTATGAAGTAAATACCCAGGGTGATGGACTGGAGAGTAAAGGGAAGAGGCCCATTTTACATAGGGTTGTCCCAGGGCAGTTGATAGAAGGTCAAACAGGTGAGGTTAAACAAGCTTTGGGAGGATCTGGGGAAAAGCAGGCCAGGAAGAGTAAAAGGCAGCTACCAGGGCCTGAGGTGGGAAGGGGCCGGTATGTTCTGGGGTCAGTGAAATGAAACAAGGCCAGAGTGGGAGGAGAGATGCTAAGAAATAAGCCTAGAAAGAAGAACACAAGGGAGGATGAGCAGGGACTTGGGGGCCCCATCTGGGAGTTTGAGTTTTATTTGTAGCACAATGGAAGGACACTGGAGGGTTTTCAGTGGTAGACTGACATGATGGGAATCACCTTTTAAAAATTTCACTCTGGCTGCCTTCTGGGAATTACAGATGGGCAATGGAGCATCCAGATAAGAGATTTCAAAGCCCTTTGGCAAACTCAGTGCCAGTCCTTGACTTCTTGGGAGATTTCCTCGAAAAAGCACTTTGCAAAGGGTCACTGCTTTTTACAAGTGTCTAAAATTCATATTGAAATGAAATCATGGGCAGAATCTAACACGAGCTTTTTGGGCACTCTTTTATGACGATCATAAAGGAGATTAGAAAAAAACATACATTTGGAGAAGTACCCCAAAAGTTTATGAATCTTTTAATTAAATTAATGAATCATTCATTTATTCATTTTTCCTTTCTTTTATACAACAAATATTTATCATACCTCTACTCTGTGCCAGGAACTGTGCTCTGTCCAGGGATTTCAATGGGGGGATAAACAGATAGTATCTTCTGCCTTCCTGGGGCTTGTGCTCTACTCTAGGCAGTTTTCACAGCCTGTAAGAACTCAGCCATGTTGCAAGACAAGTAAGTTCTACAGATCTTCTGTACATCATATTACCTATAGTTAATAATACAGTATTGTGTACTTTACACTAAGAGGATAGAGCTCATGTTAAATGTTTTTACAACAAACAAAGAAACCAACTCAGAAAATAACACAAGGTATTTTTTGGAGGTGATGGATATGTTTAGTACCTTGATTGTGGTGACAGATACCGTGGTTGTACGCATATGTCCACATTCATCAAAATGTACACAATAAATATGTGCAATTATTTGTATATCAATTATACCTCAATGAAGCATAAAAAGGAAAAATGAAAACAAAAAAAACTGAGCCAAATGGAAGCACGAGGAAGAGTGGAGAGACGTCACATGGGAAGAGCCTCAGGTTCTCATAGGGGTGGGAGCTCGGTAAATATTGATTGACAAACAATTGATGTTGAACAAGTTATTAACATCTTTGGACCTGTTCCTTGCTTTCAACAGAAGAGAAACGCTGGGCAGAGGGCTGTAAACTCTGAGTAGCTGGCGTGTAAGTCTTATTTCAGTGTTAAAAGTGGGGGCGGAAGTGGGATAGAAGGATAAGGGTGATACCAGTTCAGCAATCTTAGCATCACTAAACATAGGATGACCTATGTGCGGACCTGCTGAATGGCACAATATGATGGACGTAGCACTCCCTGTGAAGTTTTCTTTCCAGAAAATAAGACAATAGTTTGCTATTGGTAAAGCTGCTAGATCTATCTACCATGTACCAGAAATAATGAGGAAAGAGAAGCATTTTGAACACATTACAGGGCACAAGATGTAACCAGCCAACTCTAAGTGTGGACAGTTCTACAGGACAAATTATCTGCTTCTGTTTTTTGTTTTTTTTTTTTTTAACACAGAAAAGTGCCAGGTTTTGGGTGAGTTAGATTCAAGGAAACTTCAGAGATGTTTCAACCAAAAGCAATGATAGATCCTGTTTGGGTCCTCACTCCACAACTAGATGTAAAGCGACATTTTTGAGACAGCCAAAGAAAAATGAACCCAAACTGGGTATGAGTTGACATTAAGGAGCTATTATTCATTTTATTAAGGGTAATGAATGGTTCTATGGTTTGGCTAAAGGAAAAGAAGTTCTCAGGTGTTTCATACTACAACATAAGTGAACCTTGATGACATCATGCTAAGTGAAATAAGTCAGACACAAGGCGACAAATATTGTATTATTCTACTTATAGGAAGTGCCTAGAGTAGTCAAATTCATAGACAAGAAGGTAGGATGGTGGTTGCCAGGGGCCAGAGTCAGGGAGAAATGGGGACTTAGTGTTGAATGTATTCAGAGTTTTAGCTTGGGCAGATGAAGAAAGCTCATGGTTGGATGGTGATGGTTGTACAACAATGTGAATATACTTAATGCATGTGAACTTATACTTAAAAATGCTTACAATGGTAAATTTTATGTTTATTCTACCATGATTAAAAAAAGAGTTCTTAGGTGTTAGAGTGAAATGCTGGAGTAGTTCCAGGAGAATGAATGATCTGATGCCTGGGATTTGCTTTAAAATAATCTAGTAAAACAAAACAAACAAAAAGTCTGGAGGATAGAGGAGGAAAAAAGACTAGGAAAATGTGTATATTGTTAAGGCCGAGTGATGGATAATGAGGGCTAGTTATACTATTCCTTTACTGACGGTATGTTAAACACTTTATAATATGAAGTTTAAAATATCTCTATCATGGTTTGGTATGTTAAATTTAATTTTCTGAAATGCTTGGAGCATTGATATACTCTTTTTAGAGGACTCAATTAAAAAAACAAAACCAAGTCCTGCAAAGCCCTAGTAACATGAGCTGTCATGGTATGAAATTGAGCGTAAAAGAGGGCCCAAGCTCCAGGAGGTGGTCATAGAGACTGCATTATAGTGAGCAGCTGCCTCTTATGTTATATAGGCACCCTGTGCTGCTGCCCTTGTCATATTGCTGGGCAGAATAAACAAAACTGTATACATCAGTGGCCCTTCTTGCTGCCTCCACCTTAGAACCATTGGGGAGCTTTTAAAAATACTAATGCTCAGGCCCCACCTCAAAACAATACCAATTGAGCTGGAATTTCTGAAGGAGGGCCCCAGAGAGCAGTCGTTTCACAGAGCTCCTTAGGTGATTCTAATATGCAGCCAAGGCCAAGCGCTGCTAGTATATGAACTGCTTGGTGCCTAGGAGGTGCTCACAAAATGCCGATTGAAAATGAACCTGGAACAAGTTGCTTAGTATGCTGTGTTTCAGCCATTTGACAAAGCCTTTTATGGAAAAAGATTTATATGGAACCTTTTCTCCCTTCCACCCAGGGGATCCAACTACCAGAGGCCAGAAACTTATTTCTGGAGTCTTTGCTGGAGCAGTCGTACTTATGCCCAAGAGAGTATTGTGGTGGCTGTTAGCAAGAGCCTGGAAAGATAAGAACAGTTCCAAAAATGTTTTTGGGGGCATCACAAAAACCCCATTGTAACACAATGCTAGTTGGAATAACATTAAAGAAAAGTGAATTATGCCTCTTTATCAAAGGGAAAATGAAAGCCCCTTGGAAATGAGTTTTATTTTGAAGCTGAAGCCTTTAATCAAATTGACAATAAAAGATATGGTTCTTCTATGAACTGAGGAATGATAAGCAGCCATTTCCAATCTCAATACATAGCTTCTGGTATTTAACTCTATGTTTCACCCCTGGTGTATTGAGAATGAACCGATTTTCATGATGGTTAGAGAGAAATGGAGTCCTTACCCTAATTCAGTTAACTGAGTGTAAAGTGAAAGTAATTCTACATATCTTCCTTTCCTCACCTCTGTGCCTTGGAATTCAGAAAGAATATTCACAGGGCAATCACTTTAAACAGATTGACAAAAGCACATGCTCGAAACTTTCATTGCAAAGAACTTTTCCATATAGTAATAGAATATATGACTTTAAACCTGAAGTGAAGCATGTGTATGTTTGTGTGTGTGTGTGTGTTGTGGTGGGGGGTGTCTTTTTACTTCTCCAGAGCCAAACAGAGTGAGTAGTAGATAAATAGAATTGCCAGACTTAGCAAATAAAAATTCAGAATTCCCAGTTAAATTTGAATTTTGTATAAATTTGCAAATATTGCCTGGGACATACTTATACCAAAAAATATTCAGTTTTTATCTGATATGCAAATTAAAGTGGGCATCCTATATTTTATCTGGAAACTGTACAGAGAAGAAAAGAGGTGTTTTTCCTCTCACATATACAGAGTCCAAATATCTTGCTCCAGGATGTCCAGGATGTCTTGGAGGTGCAGATCATCAATGAATGTCCAAAAATATGGGCCAGGAGGGTGATATTGGCAGTCAGTATCAAGAAGTCAGTGTATCAGTTAGCATATGCTTCATAGCATCACCTCAAAACTCTATGGTTTAAGATAATAATAATTTATTACTACTAACACTTTTGCAGATTGATTGCAGTTTGTTCATGTAGGCTTGACTGGAGTTTATAGCTATAGGTTTATAGCTATTGGTCTGTGATGAGGTTGGGGTAGTTCAACTTAAGGCAATGGCAGCTGGAGAGACTATGCTCCCTAAATCTCTCTTCTTCCTTCTGACAACAATGGGATCGTTGGTGCATGGTCTTCTCATAGAGATAATAAAGGCACAAGTGTACAAGTGGAAATATGCAAGGCCACTCAAGGCCAAATCTCAGAACAAGCATGCTGCCATTTCTGCCCACATGCCATTGGCCAGAGCAAGTCACATGACCAGACCCAAAGTCAAAGGGTAGGGAAGTACCTTCCACCCACGAAGAGGCCATGGCAAGGTGTGAATCAGAGCTAACGATTCAACCTACCACAGGCAGGCACAGGGAAATTGAGGTTTAGGGAAGGGAATCAAGTCATTGGCTTTTTTTGGAAGCAAACAGGACCTAGACATGCAGGGAGGGGGAAACGGGAGGTCAGTTACTGGGGAGCTGGGTTACAAGGTCAGAGGGGCTTTGGTGCAAGACTTACTTGATTCTTAATTTGATGCCAATATTTCCGTGTGCCTGGAAAAGTTCTCGTGGACTGAGGTGAGACAGAACATACAGGTAGGGATTTAATGGTCTTGGCGATCAAAGCTACAGGACAGGAGTATGGTTAGCAGTTCTCCTAAACTTTACTCCTTAACTCACATTTCACCCCTTGCCATCTCACCCTCCATTAATTACTCCTTTGGCTGAAGAGACAAGACACCAAGGCCATGGTAAAAGACAACTCATTTGCATTCATTAGTGTTGTAGTCAAGACTTTTTCCATTCAAAGAGGAGAAATCCGACAAACTAGTCCAAGCTAAAAAGGGAAATGTTAACCTATAACTAAAAAGGCTAGGTACATCAGCTTCAGGCAAGGCTGAATCCAGGTGCTCAAACGATGTCAATGGGGACTTCTGTTTCTCCGTTCCTAGGCTCTGTGTTCCTCTGTGCTGGCATCATTCTTAGGCAAGCTTCTGCTTCATGAGGCCACAATGGCCGCTGAAAACTCCAACTTGGCAACCTAGGAAGAAAGATCACACCCCACTCAGTCCCCCCCTCTTTTTTTTCAGTTCAGTGAAAATCTTGGAATTGAATTTTAGGCTTAATATGGGTCAAATGTCTACTTTAGGCTCAGTATGGATCAAATGACCAGGATACTGATTTGCCATACCTGAGTGTGTGAATCCAAATTGTGATATTTGATCAGTCCCACCTAACCCACTCTGACTGAAAGCAGGGGAGAGGTGGGAAAATTAGGGAAGTGTAACCAAAGATGCTGGGCAGGCAAAAAAGCTAACATGCAAAAATGCTCATCATCACTGGCCATCAGAGAAATGCAAATCAAAACCACAGTGAGATACCATCTCACACCAGTTAGAATGGCCATCATTCAAAAGTCAGGAAACAACAGGTGCTGGAGAGGATGTGGAGAAATAGGAACACTTTTACACTGTTGGTGGGACTGTAAACTAGTTCAACCATTGTGGAAGTCAGTGTGGCGATTCCTCAGGGATCTAGAACTAGAAATACCATTTGACCCAGCCATCCCATTACTGGGTATATACCCAAAGGACTATAAATCATGCTGCTATAAAGACACATGCACACGTATGTTTATTGTGGCACTATTCACAATAGCAAAGACTTGGAACCAGCCCAAATGTCCCACAATGATAGACTGGATTAAGAAAATGTGGCACATATACACCATGGAATACTATGCAGCCATAAAAAATGATGAGTTTATGTCCTTTGTAGGGACATGGATGAAATTGGAAATCATCATTCTCAGTAAACTATCGCAAGGCCAAAAAACCAAACACCGCATGTTCTCACTCATAGGTGGGAATTGAACAATGAGAACACATGGACACAGGAAGGGGAACATCACACTCTGGGGACTGTTGTGGGGTGGGGGGAGGGGGGAAGGATAGCATTAGGAGATACACCTAATGCTAAATGACGAGTTAATGGGTGCAGCACACCAACATGGCACATGGATGCATATGTAACAAACCTGCACATTGTGCACATGTACCCTAAAACTTAAAGTACAATTAAAAAGAAAAAAAGCAACATGTATCTCTACGGCTCCTTATTTTCCTTAGAGTAAAAGCTCCTTCAGGATCTGCTTTCCCCAACTGTCACTGTACTATTACCTCCTTCTTTCCCCAATTTTATTCCTCTTCAGCTGTACTTGCCACCTTCCTCTTGCAGGCATTCAAGGAGCACCTATATTAAGGAGCCTGTGCCACCTATTTGGGCACTTTCTCATTGATACCTCCCTAAACTATTTTAAATAGCAATCTGAGCCCTCATCCCTTCTAATCACTTTTACCCTGATTTACTCTTTTCCTCCTTTTTTTAATATAGTATTTCTCATATCATGTTTATTGTTTACTTTGTCTCCACCTTCATTCCTATCCCCTTCTTTACTGCCTGTGAAAGCCAGCTGCACAAGGGCAGAGGTTCTTTGTATCATTCATGAATATATCTCAAGTGCCAACAATCGAGTTGGCCACATAGTAAGTGCTCAGTAAATATGTATAGCATGAACCTGCTACAGTTTCTGAGAGATGCTAAACATCAGGTCAGTTTTAGAGAGAAGGGATTTGCTAGGGTTGCAATTCTACAACAATCCTAACACCCAACTCCCCTGTTATGTACCCATGAGAGAAACATTAATTTTTCCTTCTGAACTTAGATAAGACCCACCAGGCAAGCATTATGAATCAATGAAGACTTCCTGAAATGATGAAGTTATGCTCTAGGCTTGCATATAGGATGGAACTTGGGATATCAGTCTAGGTGTGGTGCAACTAGGGAGTACCGGATGTCTTGTTCAGTGGTGGTAGTGGTAGCTGATGAGTGCAGTATGACTAAGGAGGTAGAAGGTATCAAAGTGGAGGTGATGGGCATTGAAAGAGAAATGGAACATTGTCTAAAACAAGATTAGGGCTGGGCATGGTGGCTCACGCCTGTCATCTCAACACTTTGAGAGGCTGCGGCAGATGGATTGCTTGAGCCCATGAGTTCAAGACCAGCCTGGGCAACATGGTGAAACCCTGTTTCTATTAAAACACAAAAAATTAGCTGGGCATGGTGTCACCTGCCTGTAGTCTCAGCTACCTGGGAGGCTGAGGTGGGAGGATCACCTGAGTTCTGGAGGTCAAGGCTGCAGTGAGCCATGATCATGCCACTGCACTCCAGCCTGGGTGACAGAGTGAGAACGTGTCTCACAAAAAAAAAAAAAAAAAAAATAGAAATTAAAACAAGAATAGATCTTCATATTTTATACCTTATCTTGGAAGGAGAGGCCTTAGTTACCTGGTCCAAAATTGAAGAGTGCTTTATGGACTGATGGCAAGTATGTAATCATGAGGTATCTTAGTTTATTTTTATTGTGCACCAAAGGGTCGCAACTCTTCTTGCTAAACTAGGACACTTTTGAAAGTAGCATGAGCCAGTCATCATGGAATCCTCTAGGTGTGGGCATGGAACTCCCATTTCATTTACCTGAGCCACAGCTTTCCATCTTTCTGAGATGTGAATAGCATTCACTGGGCCCTCGAGAGATCCAATACCCACTGCCCAATTTCCACTGGTTTTATGAGGAATAGATGTTTGTAACTCCCTATTCTTAAGCTGCCGCTATTGAGAAATGATATGGGGATATGGAAAGTGGGCTGAGATTAGTAGTGAGTGGGATTGTGCACCACTTCCAAATACAGCATGCATTTGGAAGAGCTCATGCATTTGGAAGGCCCTGTTTGAAAGGCTATTTCTTAGGGGCTTTCCGAGAGAGCTGCCCTTTAACTTAAAGAACAGCAAAACAAATTAAACAGTTTCTGGTGAAGGCAGAGCAAAGGGTGGACCCCAAATTAACATGAGGGCCCATCTTCACTTGGGGGACTCCAGAACACAGATCCCTGGAAATGTCTCTCTTTGCCAGTGACCTTATATGTTTAACTGTCCAACTGAGGGTTCACCCTGACATTTAGGCAACAAGTCAGAGCCTGTGAAATTACAGTGACAACTCAAACATGAGAAACAAACAGCTGCCCAATAGGGCCGCAGGAAATACTGCTATTCAGGAAAACTGCTTTTCAGGTTTTTTTTTTCTGTCTTTATTTCTTTCTCTCCTCACGAGACGGTGGTTACTGAGCTCTCCTCCCCTGATTATACCCCAGGTGACTGTGGGGGAGGTGGCGACAGGCAGTTCCCACCCTCTGGGAAGGGGCAAAGAGGTGGGGAAGGCAAGAAAGACACTGTAGAAAGGTACAGGATGATTTGTGTTGAGATTAGTGCCTTAAAAGGCGGTAGGAACAAATGGTTTAAAGGGAGGAACTGCTTCTTTGCACATGCAAAGAGAATTTCTGCAAAAATCTTCCAGAAACTTTCTGCAATTCTTATCCCCTTACAGCCGGACAGGGCAACTACAAAGTGACGACTAAGTGAGGGAGACTTCGCTTTTCAGATGATCATTCTCTGCACTGTTTGTTTAACTTATCTTCCGTATCTATTGTTTTTTAATTGAAGTGTTTTGAAAAGATCGATTTAATTACAACAAAATAAGTCACAGGGACTTCATTCACTCTACCTTTATTCTCTACGAGCCAGGAAAAAGTGCTTCATTTACCAGCTGCATGGACTTGGGCAAATTATTTAACCTTCCTGTGGCCTATTACCTCATCTAAAACATAGGGTTAATAATAGTGCTTGCACTGAGGGTGGTTGGAGGACTCAGTGGGATAAGATAAAAGGCTAGGTGCTGGTTATGACAAGCACTCCGTAATCCTAGCTATCACTAGTCTGGTTCAAATGCTGTCCTAAAACAGAACTCAGCAGCATAGGCTAGTTTGTCCTAAAGACAGGCCCTAGCGGTCATGGCAAGTGACAGCAGCAGCTGCCTCATGGACTGTTGTCTCTGGTCCCATGGCTGGGGCTCTGATGGACAAGGTTGCATGGTGCATAGATGGCTCCTAAGTGTTCAGATCATCAGAGGCAGGAAGGAACAGCTGTTTGGGATAGGAACCATGGGAACAGGCAGAAGGCAAGGTTGATGGGGGTCACAGACACACCTGTCATTATCTTAGTAAAATAAATTGTCTGCCTAACATCGTGTCCTGATAGATCTGAGAAGAACAGAAAATGTGGAGTGGCCCCACTGGTAAACAAGAAAAGAAGTACGTATTCTTTAATTTGGTTAAAATGTCATCTTCCCTGCCTGCTCCTTACTTTTCCACTGAATATGTGTGGGACTGGAAGGGTCTTAGCCATATCTAGAATCATAAAATCATTGAATATAAGGACGGAAAGGAACTATATAGATCAATTTGATCCAGCCCCAAATGTCAATAGTGCCAAGGTTGAAAATCCAGGTCTAGGCTAATGATATCTTCCTCCTTACTAATGGTTACTTTAAAATTCCAGGCTTAAGCCAATTAGCACAAGATATCTCCAGTAACAAAGAACATGATTTATACTAACTTATACAACTAGGACATTTATTTATCTCATATAGTAAGAAGTTCAGCAGTAAGGCAGACTTCAGGTCTGGATGATCCAGTAGCTCAACAATGCCATAAAGTTTAGTTTTTCTCTATTTCTCTACTCTACCATTCTTGGTGTGTGAGCTGCGTTCTTAGGCTGTTTTCTAAGATGTCTGTCAGTAGCAAGTGGGGGTGGTGTGCTTTCTTGTTTCGAACCCATGTTGGGGTCGGAAAGAGAGAGAGAAGAGAGGGGGAGAGGGGAGAGAGGGGGAGAGGGGGAGGGAGGAGGGGGAGGGGAGAGAGAGGAGAGGGAGGGAGAGGGAGAGGGAGAGGGAGAGGGAGAGGGAGAGGGAGAGGGAGAGGGAGAGGGAGAGGGAGAGGGAGAGGGAGAGGGAGAGGGAGAGAGGAGAGCGAGCGCACAACTGTCTTCCAGCCATGTGATGAGAAGTCCATCATTTCAATCAAATTAAGGCAATTTAGGAAATGTGTTCACTTCTAAACCAGTAATAGTGGTCAGGTGAATACCTTGATTGTCTTAAATAGTGGTTGGGTGAATACCTTGATTGTCTTAAATAGTGGTCAGGTGAATACCTTGATGGTCTTAAATAGTGGTCAGGTGAATACCTTAATTGGCTTAAGCCAGGAATTTTAAGTCAACCATTAGTAAGGGGGAAGATAGTAGCTCAAACCTGGATTTTCAACCTTGGCATTATTCACATTTGGGGCTGGATAAATACCTGTTGTGGGGGATGTTCATCACCATTCCTCATCTCTGCCCACACAGTACCAAGGTAAGTGAATAGAGGAGCAGCTGGGAGGAGGACAGGGACCAGATGGGGCAAGATATTGTAGACCATGTTAGGGATTTCTGTTTTTATCTTAAAAGTACTGGGAAGGGACAAACAGATTTTAAATAAAGGATAATTCTAGTTGAAATCTGGAGAAAAACTAGGAGCAGACTAGTAGGGGAAACAGAGGGCCCGGATATTGCAGTAGAGCAGGTGATAACTGAGTCAGTTTCAGCTACGGTGGTGGAAGTAGAAATGGAGAGAAATGGATATATTTGAGTGCTACTTGGAAGCTAAACTAGATAGAACCCAGTGCTGGAGTCAATATGAGAGATGAGGGAAGGAAGATATTCAAAATGAAGCGTAGGTTTCTGGTTTGTTAACTTTAAGAACACTGGAGAACGATCAGATTGTAAAAGGAAGATCACGTTCTGAATATATTGAGTTTGAGGCCTGTCCGAGATATTCAAGTAGAACTGTCAAATGGGCAGATGGAGATATAAGCATGGTCTTCATGAGAGAATATTGGACTGGAGATGGTAATGAGCATGCTGAAAACTCACCTCGAGGGACTCTGATACTTAGAGGTTGCAGGTTGGATAAAGAGCCATGAATCTTGGAAGGAGAGGCCAGAGGAGTAGAATGAAAAGGGGTGGGAGGGAGTTCCAGGAGAGGGTTGTATTCCTTAAGCCATGGGAAGGGAGCATTTTGAGCAGGAAGGGTAAGGACCAAAAGATTGTCCTTTGGATTTAGTGACATGGAGGCCATTGGTGACTCCAGCAAGAACCATTTGAGTGTTGAGGTCGGAAGCTGGATAAATGCAAGGGAAAAGACAAGGGACGTAGAGCTGATTTCTCTCAGAGAGGTTTGGCTGTGGAGGAAAGAAACGGGAGGAGGATAGCTGGAGGAGAAGCGAGGATCAGGGAGAGTTTTTCTTTAGGAAGAGACACATGGCTCTGCTTAAATGGTTTATGAGGGTGGGAGAAGAGGTTGGAAAATACAGGAGAGAAGTGGAAATGAATAGCGTAAAGTTACTGAAAAGGCAGGAGGGAATGGAATCCAGGACAAAGGGTGCTTCTGTTATTGTAGCCAGAGAGGAGAGAAGAAGCATGCATGTATGTGGATTTGAAGGGTTTGTGGCTGGAAGTTGCTAGTGTTCCTGCTTGAATTCTTCTATGGCTCCCGTCAGTAGGTAGCTCAATGTCTACACAAAAGTTGTGGGGAAGCTTCTCTAGTCAAATTATACTTGGGATATGCTATGTTAAGGTTAAGCAGTTATCTTCACTGCAGGACTTTCCAAACCCTTTAATACATAAACATTCATTGTGAGAGTCTAAGAGGAGGGTAGAGGAAACAGCATTTCCTGCTGGACCACAGAGCTCTCTAAGTGCACAGCCTCTCATGGAACCAGTTTCATGCCACTCTGGGAAACACTGAGCAGAATCAACACCTTCGTTTTATGGCAGAAGAACTCCCTAGGGCTTCACTTGGGTGAGCACAGCCCTCTTACTCTTGTTTGTGCTGGTGACCCCAGCCCTCTGCCTTAGCTAGAACCATATAGTTCTACTTTGAAATATGAAATTAGATGGAGAGGCAGCCATTACATCTTTGTGTGTTACCTGAAAGGATCTATGGCAAGACATAAATCTACTGGCTCTGGCTGGATGTGGTGGCTCACGCCTGTAATCCCAGCACTTTGGGAAGCCAAGGTGAGTGGATCACGAGGTCAGGAGATTGAGACCATCCTGGCGAACACGGTGAAACCCCATCTCTACTAAAAATACACACACACACACAAAAATTAGCCAGGTGTGGTGGTGGGCACCTGTAGTCTGAGCTACTCGGGAGGCTGAGGCAGGAGAATGGTGTGAACCCAGGGGGCGGAGCTGGCAGTGAGCTGAGATCACGCCACTGCGCTCCAGCCTGGGAGACAGCGAGACTCCGTCTCAAAAAAACAAAAACAAAAAACCTTTGCAGCTGGCAGCAGATTGTGTCTGGAATTAAATTTAGTGTCCCTGGTTTCAGGAGAGGCAGACTCTTCACCTTCCAGCTGTGCAGTCAGCACCTGACTGAAGCTGTTGAAGGTGTTACAGAGATTCAAGGCACTGAAGGCTCTGAAGCTGTGTCAGCCCCACTTCTCCCTTTAAAATGTTCAACTCAATGGTTCATCTGTGACATCATCTAGAAATTGATGCAATGGATAATGTTTGCCTGTTGCTGAGTTTGGGTTTCCCATGAACGTCCATGGGAAAGTTCAGCTTGTTCACTTCTTCCTGCCTGGAATACCTTACCCTTCTTTTTCTCCCTGTGGGGGGGCTACTCTTGTGAAGCTCAAACTTGGGTAGGCTGGAGATCACCTGTTAAACTGTCACTTTTCTGGGCCCCACGCTGGATTCTGACTCAGCCAGTCTGGAATGGGACCCAGGAGTCTGCATGTTTAACAAGCACCCCAGATGATTTTGATGTAGGCAATTCAAAGCACCACTCTTTGAAAGCACTGCACACTCTTATCCAGATCTTTTGGAAGAATTCCAGAATTGTGAAATATATGGAGTGGGATTTTTAAGAAAAATTTTGATGTTGAAAGTCAAAGTTATGTAGGGGCTAGTTATTTATTTATTTTTAACTTGTGCCTCAGTTTTCTGGTGTGTTTAATTGGGCCAATAGTGGGGATGCCTCTCTCTTGAGGTTGCTGCATGGTTCAAATGAGCTAAATGCAAATGAAGGCAGTCTGTAAGCGGGAAGGCAGGTGGCAATCACTATTTTGTGTTAAAATACAAGTCTCAGTGCTGGAAAGGATCTTAGTGGCTATGTAACCTAACACTTCAATTTTCAGCAAGAAAGGGCTGGAGCAGAAACCACGTCTTACTTTCCACTGTATTCCCTGATCCAGCTCAGTGCTTCCTCTGTAGCAGCAAGTTTAATTTTTGTTGATAAGGACCCAATATTTTTAAGCTTTTGAATGCAAATGAGTCATCACCCAAGATGCCGATTGGCTGACATGAGTCCTATTTGGTCGGATACTAAATAATGAAAAGGAAAAAACTGGTTATTAATGCAAAGAGGCTAGGAAAAGGCAGTGAATAGCGGCCCAAAAATAGCCTCAATAATTATAAGTCTTACAAAGCCTGTTGCGACGTACTTTATGAGTCAAAAATGAAGTGTGTGTGACATGAAATGAATCATTCTGTGAATAAGAGAAGTAATCTTGCTTATTTAAATGTGTTTTGTCAGCAATGATGCTCTCTCCTGAATAATGCGTGCCCTTAAACAAAAATAATGGATAGCTTTGTTGGTCTAAGATGAAAGGGATACAATTCTGCCAGTAAAAAAAAAAAAAATCATGGTAATTTAGTGTTAAATGGATTCTGGCCTCACCTTAATAAAAAAATTATAACACACTTAAGTTTTCATGTATCAACCCTTGTACTTTGGGAATACATGGCTAGCATCTTTCTTTCACTTTAGAATTGATGGGTAGGAATAAGAAGACCATGTTTCTCCATTTGTCTCTCTCCAGAGCAATCTGTCAGTATTGTTATATGCTATTCTCGCAAGTTGCTTATCTTATATAGCAAAATGGTCATATTTTCGTACTCGTATTATTTGTAATTATTTCCAGTGTTTTTATTGGGATAGGGGAGATGGCATGCGTTTCCTTGATGTATTGGTACCTCATTTCCAGAGCAAAATTGAGACAGATACATTAAGATTACTGTCTCTGCTGATTTGTTGTGATACATTGAAGGTTTTGGACTTCAATAAATAAATTCCTTCTTCTACTTAAGAGTTTGAAACAATTGAGAGACTCACACAGGTGGGAGGCCAAACGAGAGGTCCAAATTTCTCCTTGATGACTGAGAAACTGTTGAGAATGTGGTTCTCAACCATGGCTAAGAGGATTTGTTAAGATTTCCCTCAAGAATTAGTCATGACTGTTAGTTTTGCACCACCCACCCCCCTATGCCATATCCTCTTTTTCCTTAGTAATAGAGTTCCCGGGCTTTGGTGGGGCACATGCTCCCTCAGGAAAAAACAAAAACAAAACATATTTCCCACTCTCCTTTGCAGCTAGATGGCCATATGACTAAATCCCGGCCAATAGGATTTAAGTGGTGTGTGTAACTACTTGGAAGTGCCCTGAAAGGGAAGTCCATCTTTATCTCCTTCCTTCTTCCTGCTAACTGGAAGGTGGATGTGATGGCTGGAACTCAGGAAGCTATTTTGGAGTTCTACCCACATGCTGACAATGATGGTACAAGACAAGAGGCTCTGGGTTTTCTGATGGCCATGAAGTATCATAGTAGTCTGGAATGGCTTTACCTCTGTATATCACTTACATTAAAAAAGTATAATTTTCTATCTGACTTAAACCCTAGTTATTTGGGGTATTCTGTCATTTGCAGGTAAACTTAGTTTTAATACAGGCAGTTAAATGTCTGTCCCACAGGGAGATCCAGATCTAGATCCAGATCCTGGAGATCCACATCCTGGCAGAGAGAAGGTAAAAATGTTTTTTGTCAGCAGTGATGGACAGATCACAAAACAAAACTACTCAAAAGTGGCTGAGCCCTCAATATTGTGTTCTTTCCTCCAAACACCAATCAGGTTAGTGATTGTTTACCCCAAGGAGAAAATGACTGGAGGTACCAAGAGAGGCCAGGAATAGTAACTAATGGAGGAACCTCCATATGGAAACATGAGACTTGGAAAAAAGAGGTTCTCCTGAACCTGGGAAATATGAATGCACCAAAGATTGCAAAGGTTGAAAAATAGGATTGACAAAGCACGTTCCACTGACAGTAAAGTAGACCTTTGCCATTATGACCAGAGGGACTCGTGTTGCTAGGCAGTGGGATAGGCAGGACTCATTTATGTAGGTTTTTAAATGCCAGATGGAAGAGCTGTGAGCTTATATTTTGACAAAAAAGGAGGAGTCAGTTATTGTTATGTGACCCTTGACTAGATACCATGCAAGGAGTGTGTCATGGACTTATACCCCACAAGGATAGTGGGGGGTGGCTGAAGAATTTCCGCCAACAATCTGCAGACAAAGTTTGAACAACTCAGCATGCTGGGGTTCTGATTTGACTACCACCCATCCACCTATCAGACTCATCTCTTGGCATTCTCCTCCTTGATTTGAGGTTCTAGCAATACCAAGGTGCTTTCAGCTTGCACATTCCCTGCCACCTCATACTTCTGGACGTTTTCCACATGTTATTCTCTGCCTGGAACAGCCTCCCTACTTTCTTTGCTTGACTCTTTCTCAACCTTTAAGATTCAGCTAAGATTTCGTCTCTTCCAAGAAAACTTCAGTCAGTTTAGGCCAGGTTATGTTGCAGCAACTAACAGTTCCAGATTTAGTGGATTAAAACAACGCTTGTTTTTCATGTGTGTTTCATGTTAATTTCAAGCCAGCAAAAGTAGTCTGATCATCACAGGAGTTCAGTCCTTCAGAATGACAGAGGCTCCATCTCAAACCATGCTCCATGGTGGCAGAGGCAAGGAAAAGGGAACATGAGACTCCATGCACTGACTTCCAAAGCTTCTTCCCAGAGGTAACACATGGCACTCTGGTCACATTTTGCTAGACAAAGAGTCACCAAGCTAAGTCTGCTCCTAGAGGGAGGTAAGTGTGATCATCCCCAGGGAGGAGAAGCAGCTAACACAGTCTACTGCAGCCCCCTGAACCTCACCTTTCTATCTTTGGCTCCTGCAAAGCATATGTTCTGTACTCCCTTAATGTCCTGAGCACACTCCTGTTCTAACTCCTCCTCCTCTCCATCGTTGCTTGCTATATGCCAGGCACTGCACTAAGCCTTTTTCATCCTTTCATTCAATCCTCACAGTAACTCTGTGGAGTTATTATAATATTGTTATTAACACATTTAATTCTCACAACATTCTTCAGAGGAGAGACTGTGAGTATGCCCATTTTATAGTTGATGAAACTGAGTCACAGAGAGGTTAAGTGATTTGCCTAAGATCACAAGGCTAGTGAGTAGCACGGCCAAGATTTGACCCCAGGCAGTCTGTCTCCAGACAGTCCACCAAACTAGCCACCCTCTGTTCTAAGTGTTTTATGTATTTATTAACTCATTTGACTCCTGCAACAAGAATAGGCACTCTTCTTGCCATTTGACACATGAGAAGCTGAGGCACAGAGAGGTTAAGTAATCTGTCCAAGCTCGCTCAGAGGGAAGTGGGCTTTAATCCCAGGGAGTCAGGTTCCAGGGCCAGAGCTTTCAGTTACTGTGCCATTTTGTCACAGTGTTTGTTCGTCTTTAATCTACCTGATATGGACCTCTCTACATGGGACCAGATGGGTTTGTATATGGATATAACAAGAACAACACACATTCAGATGAGAATAGCCACTCTATTCCATGGAATGACCTCTTTATGTTCAGTGAGTAGTTAATGTGTATATCTGTGGTTGATATGTAGCTCTCAAGTATAGTATAGTTCCAAGGTTGTGTTGAATCCCTTCTGGCTAGGAATTTGGGATGCTTTAGTTTCATATGGCCACAAAAATGGTCTCTCTTCTGGTTCTGATGACGTGCTATTCTGTGTTCCATGATGGCTCACATCCCACATTGACCTATGTAGGTTCATTCATTCACTCACTCATTTGGTCAATAAAAATTTATCAAACCCTACTAAGTACCAGGCACTAATGGAGTTACTGAAGATATAGAACTTCATCTCTCTCTCTCTCATCTATCTATCTATCTATCTATCTATCTATCTATCTATCTATCTATAGAATAAAACAGTGAAATGCCTGCCCTTGTAGCATTTACACTCTAATGAGGAGAATCAGCTAATACACAAGGGAGTGATAAGTGCTAGGAAGAAAAATTAAGGAGGGAAGGGAAATAGGGGGTGCCGAGGGGAGAGGGGAGTTGCTTATTTAGACTGGGAAACTAGGGAAGTCCTTGCTGAAATAGAGTCCAGGAAGAGGTGAGGGCATAAGCCATGTATATATCTGTGAAGAGTCTTCTAGATCCAAAAGAACAGCAAGTGCAAAGACCCTGAAATGGGAACATGAGCAACAGGTTTGAGGAGCAGTACAGAGGCTGGTGAGGCTGGAGCAGAGCAAGTGAAGCAGAGAATACTGGGCAGAGGGGATGCTGGGGCTGTTGGAGGTACAAAGATAATCCAGGACTTTGTGGGCCTCTGTGTGGCCTTTGGATCTTATTTTGAGTGAGAAAGAGTGCCCCTGGGGGACACTGAGCCGCAGAGTCACTATCCACACACTACATCCAAGCTGCCATGTGGAGAACAGGAAAGCCAAATTCCCACCAAGAAGGATGGTTTAAGAAATTATAGCACAGTCAACCATGGATGAAGCCATTCCAAAGATTGACATAGAGCTTGCCAGTTGATTTGGAGGGAATTCTATGAGGAAATGTGAAGTAAGAAAGCCAAAATACAGAAAAGTATGGATGGCATCCCATTTTTATCAGGGCTTGCACAGCTTTTAATTGTATACATTAAAGATATGTTATATATAAAAAAGAACAAATTTTAATATAAATGTGGTATTAATCCCATGGTACAAGCATTACTCTTTACTTTTATATGGGGAAACTGAGGCTCAGTGAGTTCAGTGGCTGCCCAGTCTGCACATCCACACGGCAGCTGCACAGGAGGAGCTGAGTTCCCAGACGTCTTGACTCTACAGCCTTCATTTCTTTAAGTTCCCTACATTATTTATTCCTGCATCTATTTTCTTCCCCCTAAAGGGGGAGTAACTTTGCTTAGCAAAAATGGAAAAGAGCAGTCACTTATAGGATTTTTTTCCATCGGGAGATAAATTTCCTAAAACTTCTGAACTCTGGAAAGCACTTTAGTTCTTAACTCAGACCCACAGGGGCTGTGGCCTTCATGAAAGGGAGTGTTTACAAGAATATTATTAGTAAGATGACCTCCCCACAACACCATGGCAGATAAAAGTAGGATGAGCTGGAAATTCTTCACACTGGAAAAGACAAGTTGTCTGTTTGGAAGGAAAATTAAAAAAACAAAAAAGAAAGCCCTATTATGAAACAAACAAACAACAGAAAATAGCAAGTGTTGGCAAGGATGTGGAAGAATTAGAACCTTTGTGCACTGCTGGTGGGATGTAAAAAGATGCAACCACTGTGGAAAACACTGGCACTTCCTCAAAAAATTTAGCATACAATTACCGTATAATCCCATAATTCCATTTCTTGGCATATACCCCCAAAAAATTGGCAGCCAGTGTCCTGAAGACACATTTGTACATCCATGTTCACAGCAGCATTATTCACAATAGCCAAAAGGTAGAAACAACCCTGGTGTTCATTGATGGATGAATTAATAGACAAAATGTGATATATATATATCACATTTTTATATACATAATATATATCTATACATACATATGATATTATATATGATCTATATATCACATTTTGTTAATTTATCTGTCAATGGACACTCAGGTTGTATGTATATACACACACACACACACATACACACACACACACACAAGGGAATATTACCCAACCTTAAAAAAGAAGGAAATTATAATACATGTTACACCATGGATGAACCTTGAAGACATTAAACTGAGTGATGTAAGCCAGACACACAAAAGGATGAATATTGTATGATCCACTTGTATGTGCTACCTATAGTAGTCAAATTCATAGAGACAGGAAGTAGAATGGTGGTTGTCAGGGGCTGGGGTGAGGGAGCCAATGGGAGTTAGTGTTTAATGGATATAGAGTTTCAGTTTGGGAAGATGAAAAAGTTCTGGAGATGGATGGTGGTGATGGCTGTACAATGATGTGAATGTACTTAATGCCAATGAACTGTTTACTTAAAAAAGGTTAAAATAGTAAATTTCATATCATGAATACTTTACACAGTTTAAAAGAAGAAAAAGAAAGACACTCCCCGTGTGATTAAAAATCTAGCATTCACAGTGGCCAGGTTCCCATGAAGATTTTATCAAGGAGAACTCACCGGAGCCTATGGCTGCCCACCCCTTCTTGGAATCCTTTGGAAAATAGGACCCATGCTTTGTGCTCCATGTTTCATGGCGTCAGTTAGCTCTCAGTGACCCTTGAGGTGGTGCGGCCAGCCAGCCAACTCTCCAGGACGTGTTCTTTTTCCCGTGCATGATCTCAGAACCTGATTAAGTGCGTCCAGATTGAGGCGCCTAGGGGAGGAAGGATGATGGTGACCATCAATCACAGAGACAGGCAACGGAGACAGCCTCGGTGGGCTGCCTCACCTTCAGAGAGAACCTGGAGGAGTTGCAGAAAATGCTAGAAGCGTGCTCTGGCAGGGAAAAGGGGTGTGGAACTCTGATGAGAGCAGAGGCAATAATGCTATTGGAATTTCTGAAGGTTATTCAAGACTCCACATCAGTGCTGGTTATATGTAATCTTCTTTTTAACTTTCTGCCTTCCTTCCTTCAGACTGTCTTAGAGAAACATTTGTCCCCAAGGAGGACAAAAATTCATTTCACTTGGTTGGAAGCAGCAGGATGTCACAAAAGCACCCTAGTGTGGCTGTCTGCCAGCAAGATTTGAGACAGCAGTCTCTAGTTAGGATAAAGATCTATCAGTGCCCCTCCTTGTTTCCCATTTCAAGTGTTTTGTTAGATACAAGGACACTGTGTGTCTCATCCCCCTTGCTCCGTAACCAGCCCCTTACACCATGTACCTAGAAAGGAGAGGATGTTCTGCGTTAGTTGTGTGTGAGCCCTGGCAGACACCTGTCAGTGCAGACTGTACTTTCCAAACTGGGGATCACCTGGCAAGGCATACATGCCTCCATGGAAAACCTGGCCCTGGTCAAGGCAGTCAATGGAGAAGTTTGTGCTGAAAATCTGGGATGTTTCAGCTGACGGGAGGAGGAAGGAGTAGCGGCAAATTCAGGATTTGGCTCTATGACCCCTGGGGAATGGGTGGCTGGAAAGAAGCTACTGATTAACTTGTGAGGACAGACTTACCTGTAGATGGGAAAGAAATGCTTCTCAGAGTAGTCAGGCCCTTACAGCTCCAGTTCTTCTTTTCCTTGACTGTGAACTCTCTCCCCAGCCTTACCTTCACCTGGACTATAAGTATAAAATGTAGGGCTTCTGTTTTTCCTTCTGACTTTCCTCCCCAGTATTCTTGACCTGCAAACATGAAGCTAAGGTCTGAGGCTGTTCTTCCTCAAGGTCCCCCCATTGTCTCTGTCATGTCACTATTAATCTCTGTCTCCTAAAAAAATATAGAGAGATCAAATCCTTAGCTGTGAATCAGACTGCCTGGGTTCAAATCCCACACCCTAGGCCTGAGGGTGGGACAACTCTCTAGGGGATGGGGTGGGGGGGTCCTTGAGTGTACTTGGGAGGCCCCTTGCCCTGCTGGATAGAGGTGGGCCCGCCCCACGCTCCATTGTCTGGGAACCGATTGAAGTCCAACTGCCGTTGCTTTCCCTGGTTGGCTTAGTTAATTCATCCCACATGTTTCCTCTGCTGACTGGTGAAAGAAAACTCCAGTATCAGGTTGCGCCTGAGATCAAGTCAGAGCGGCTTCCCCCTGACATCTCTGTGATCCTGGGCAGATGTGCTCCCAGGGCAGGGCAGCATGACCACCAGCCATGGAAAATCTGTGTGTGTTAGGGTGAAGTGCGGCGTGGGGTGAGGGGCCCGGCAAGGGCAGGCAGAGGAGCAAGCACCCCTTGAAGGGCACTCGAGGCACTAAGCCTTCCAGCGTTTGAGGCTGGAGCAGCCCTGTCATCAGCTACCTGTGGAGGCGCAGGCCTTCCCTCCAGGGGCTGCCTCACCACTACAAAGGCGGGCTGTGTGATGAGACTCGTCAAGCGCAGCTTTGCACGCTCTCTGCTCTGTTCACACCATCTTGCAAAGTAGGTAATATCCTCACTTTCACTTCCCCAGTGAGGAAACTGGGATTCAGAGAAGTCAGGTAGCTTGCTTAAAGTCACCAGCAAGGAAGTGGCCGAGTCTGAACTTGAACTTCCTGGTGGTGCCGCCAGTGCACTTTCCTCCTCCTGAGATGTGGGTTGATTCTGCAGCACCCACAGGTAGGATGCGGGAGGTGAGGGCAGCGTGATGCAGGGAGGGCGCCTTGAACTGGTTCTAATGCCTGCTCTTAGGTAATCCCTTTCTCATCTGGAAAACAAAGGGCTTGGGGGCCCCTTTAAAAAGTCTCTGCTACTCTGATCCCTTTTATTTATTTATTATCCTTGATTACTTTCTCTCCAGTGTGTAAAGCCATTTCTGTTTTGCGTTTCCTTAGCAGATTTCAATTCTCCAGGGGCATTTGGCTCCCTCCCAGCACCAGGCCTAGGCAGGGCTGCCCTTATGACAAGGTTAACAAATGTAATAGAGCTGAAGGACCCAGGATGCCAGTGTAGGATCTTTTCCCAGGCTCTCGCCTTTGCCCGGCATATCAGTACTTAACTGGCGACGCACCAAGCACCAAACTTCCATGTAACCTTCAAAGCCCAGTGCCGTTGTTACCATCACTAAGAAGCCTTCCTTACCATAAGCCTGTGTGCTAGCCACACCTAAGTAAAATTCACATGGCTGCTACTGTAATTCATACCTGCTTTCGTAGCTGGGATGTTTCCGGCTTAGTCCCTGTTTACACATCTGTCTTTTCTACAGGCATGTGGGTTTCCTGAATGCAGGAGACTATGTCTTTATCACTTTTGGTTTAATAGTGCCTATTACCTGTTATACAACAGAACCTCTACCAAGATTTGTGGGTGTAAGGAAGGAAGGAAGGAAAGAACAAAGAAAGCAATCCAATCTGTTTGGCTCTTTTCTGTAGTTACAAATTTATTGGAAATCTGCAAAGTGCATGAGTCAGTCCACAGAGCTTCTCCACTGTGTGATTGGGTTTTGCTTGGGTCATCAATCTGCCATTTCCTGACTCTTCCATCTCACACACACACACACACACACACACACAGCCACAGCATCATCTTTGAGCAATGCAATAAATTTTATTAGGCTTTATTTCCCTTCTCTTTAAAACCCAGAGAAATAGAACAAAGTTCCCTTTAATTTTTCTTTCACAAAACTCATGGGTAACATATCAATTATTCAAGTCCATTTATATGTCTATAACCACCTCTTCTCTCTTTGTTTCCTCTGGAAATCTTTACTTTTCATGCACACACACACACACACACACAGACACACACACACAGATATGTATGTGTATAACATCAAGCAGAAATACATTTTTCAAAGCTACTTTTTTTCAACTTTCGGATTCAGAGAGGACATGTACAGGTTGGTTACATGGGTATATTGTGTGATGCTGAGGTTTGGGGTACAGATGATCCCATCATCCAGATAGTAAGCATAGTACCCAACAGGTAGCTTTTCAATCCATGCTCTTCTCCCCCTCTAGTAATC
Source organism: Nomascus leucogenys (assembly GCF_006542625.1). Lineage (NCBI taxonomy): Eukaryota > Metazoa > Chordata > Mammalia > Primates > Hylobatidae > Nomascus > Nomascus leucogenys. Next base: position 69,693,456 of record NC_044390.1, read on the forward strand.
TCAGCGTCCATTGTTCTCATCTTTACGTCCATGTATACTCAATGTTTAGCTCTCATTTATAAGTGAGAATGCCTGGTATTTGGTTTTCTGTTCTTCTGTTAATTCGCTTAGGATAATGGCCTCCAGCTGCATCCATGTTGCTGCAATGGATATGATTTTGTGCTTCTTAATGGCTGCATAGTATTCCATGGTGTATATGTACTACATTTTCTTTAGCCAGTCCACCATTGATGAGCACCTAGGTTGATCCCATGTTTTTGCTTTTGTGAATAGTGCTGTGATTAACATACAAGTGCATGTGTCTTTTTGGTAGAATGATTTATTTTCCTTTGTGTAGATACCCAGTCATAGAATTGCTGGGTCGAACGCACCTTTGAAACCTATTCTCTGTTACTTGTTTTTCTAAAAATAGAAGCTGTGTCAAAATTACAAAATAAATAAAATTCATGGAGTTAGAAAGTGTTAGCTGTAGGCATAAGTGGTCCTTCCTATAGGTCAGGTCTACACACTTAGACTCCTCAGATGTTTATAGCAATTCTCATGTTGGCATTTGAATCCGTCTCCCCAGAACTAAGTAGAGAACATTGCTTAGTCCAAAATCACACAGATTCAACAGTTATTTGACAAATATATATTGAACATCTATTATGTTCTGGGCATTGCTTTTAAGTTCTACTGCTGTGATGAGACAGACATGATCACTGGCTGCATGAAATTTTCATTATGTAGAAGGAGAAAACAGCAAGAAAAATAAGCAAAGAAACAAATATATACAATAATTAGAAAAGGTAGTCTGGGTGCAGTGGCTCACACCTATAATTCCAGCACTTTAGAAAGCTGAAGTGGAAGGATCACCTGAGCCCAAGAGTTCAAGACCAGCCTGGACAACATAGTGAGACTCCATCTTAATTTTTTTTTTTAAAGCTGGGCATAGTGGCGTGCTCCTGTAGTTCCAGCTACTCAGGAAGCTGAGGTGGGAGGATTGCTTGAGTTTGGGAGGTCAAAACTGCAGTGAGCTGTGGTTGAACAGACGACAGCCTGGACAGCGGAGTCTGTGGAGACCCTGTCTCAAAAAAAAAAAAAAAGAAAGAAAGAAAATGTGGTAAGTCCTGTTAAGGAAATAACTTGGGAGGCAAGACAGAAAATCACTGATGTGGGTGATCTCTCTCAGTTAAAGTAGACACGGAAGGCTGCTCTGATTTGACACAAGAGGATGAAGAACAAAAAGAAGAGGGTTTAACATGGTAGGAACAGCAGGTGCACAGGGTCTGGGGTATAAAAGGGTTTGATGTGTTTTACAACCTGGCAGAATGCCAGTAAGGCTGTAACCAAATGAGCAAACCTGAGGAGGTATAAAGCGAGGTGGGAGAAGGATAGAGGGGCCAGATCACGACCTTATGGGCCAAGTCACAGTGTTCAGGAAACAACTGAATTTCATCCAAACTTCAGTGAAAAGCCACTGAGGATTCTAAGCCAAGGGGTGACATGGCCCACTTTACATATTAAAAAAGTCTGTTACAAGTGGCCCATAGAGGGGTGATCATTGAAGGAGAAGACTGGTTAAGGGTGGCATTTGTCTAGGTGAGAGGTGGTGGCCTGGACTAGAATAGTGGCTTGCAGAGAAGAAGAGAATCGGATGCATTTGGATATATTTGGGAGGCAAAAAAGACAGGACTTGCTTATGGTTCAGATGAAGCAAGAATAAAAAATGCTGCCAGGGTTTCTGGCTCCTGTGGACTGTGAGGACATTTACTGCAAAGGCACCATGCTGGGGGATGAATTAAGAGGTCAGGTGCAGATGCCAGGAGTCATCTCTTCTGCAGCTTTCTAAACACCTCTGCTCTGTGCAATCAGAGCTGGTGCACCAAAGTCAACAGGTATGTCCAGCGTTTGGAAAATCCCAATGTTAATGTTGATTGGGATTTCTCAGTTGATCTTTAGGGCATGACACATGTGGTAGAGGCAAGAAAAAACATAAAAATAGTCTAGCATGGAGTCCTTGAGCAACTACTCTGTGCCTTGTCTGGTACTAAGTACTGAGGTGGAGAAGAAGGTTCAACAATTTTATAAATGAAGGTAATGCCAGGTGTCTATGGAGCTTTGTCTGGGGGTGGATACTATGTTCTGCCAGCAAGTGACTGAGGACTCCACAGAGATAGTGACATCTAAATTGAGGCTTAAAATTTGGGTAGAGGTTTTCCAAGTAAAAGCAGAGGGAACTCAATTTTCAGCAGCAGCAGGGGCAGAATATAGCAAGTTAAGGATGTGTGCAAGGATTTATCATGTTTATGGAAGGAGAGTTGTAGGTCAATATGGCTAGAGGGTAGAATGTGGTGGGGAGGGGGCATGTGTGAGGATGGCACAGCCTGTGTGACCTGCTAAGGGGTCAAATCTGTACCTTTTGTGAGATGGGAATCAATAAAGGCTTTTAAGCAGAGAATATGCCACAGTCAGATTTGTATATTAGAAAGACAGCTCTGGCTGGGGATGGAGAATGGATTGGAGGGGGAAGTCAGGAAAGAAGTTAGGGGGTCTAGTTAGGAGGCTAAAATAGTAATTCAGAGGAAAGTTAATAAGAACCTAGAAACACTAATGATAATAATGATAGCTCACAGCTCCACGGTGCATCCTCTGTTCTGAATGTATTATATACATTGATAAATTCAGTCCTCACAACGCTCCTACAAGGTCAGTTCTATTTACTACTTATTTACAGATTAGAAAATTGTGCTGTAGAGAAGTAAAATAATTTACCAAGGTCACACTCCACTTAGAAAATGGTAGAGCAGGGATTTGAACTCAGACAGTCTGATTCACAGCTAAGTTATGAAGAATGGCCCAAGAGAGATGATGATAAGCGGCAGGGAGAACTGACACTATTTGTTGACTCAATATAGAGGTAGGTGGGTGATGGTAAAGGAGAGAGAGGAATCCGAAAGACCGTGAAGGCTGTGATTTGGGTGCTGGGGTAGGTGGGGCTAGAGACAGTATCATTTCATCTTTTATCTGTGCTGCATACAGGGCAGCAACTTGGAAGAGCCTGCCCTGCCACTTGTGTGGCATTAAAAGAACCCGTGTGATCCCATTTTTCAGTTTGATCTGTGCACACGGGGGTTTCCTAGCCAGGGTTGGCATGCATATGAGTAATGTGAAGACTTCACTGGAATGTCACAGGGATTATGATCCTGCCCTTCTGACCTCCCAGGGATACTGTGAGCAACAAATGAGATAATGAGAGGCAGCCTGGCAGAGCGGGAAGCCAGAGGCTTGAGCTCAAGTGCCCTTCCTGTTTCTGAACCCTTGTGGGAAGTCAGCTAATGTCACGGAGCCTCAGTTTCCCCACTGGTGAAATAAAAATCATTCCTCTCCTGATGACCACAGCGGGTGGCTGTGAAAGGAGTTTAGGATGTCATTGGGTGGATGCACTTTGGAAATGATTGGATACTTCACAAGCAAGCACGGGAGTGGTTACTGTGCTGATAACTACATGCCAGTGGAAAAATGAGCTGTACTGGAGTGTATGACATCTAGGCAAGTCATTTTCATTGATAAACATGTCTATAATTATCAAACAAAAGCAATATATTGACCCACATTTTCAAATAATGCTCTGAAATCAGTGAACCTTAAAAAAATTTTATTTTTTATTGATATATAATAGATATACATATTTTCAGGGTACATATGATAATTTAATATGTTCATATAATTTGTAAAGATCACCAGTGTAATTGGGCTATCCATCACCTTAAATATTTATCTTTTCTTTATGCTACAGACATTCAAATTATTCTCTTCTAGCTATTTTGCAATATACAATAGATTATCATAAACTATAGTCACCCTACTGACTTATGAAACATCAGGTCTTATTTCTTCTAATTTCTTAAAACATCATTGAACTTTTAAGCCTTGAAAAGAGATAGGATGTATTAAATGTCTTTAATGTAGTAAATACATAAAGTGTCCTTAATCTATTAAATCTCTTTGTGGCATCCCCAGCCAGGAATCCATTCATTTCACAAGTATTTTTTAACCATTGGTGGGGACACAGAAATGAGTAATTCAGAAACACTCCCAAGCTTAATGAGGTTGCATTTTAGTGAGAGAAGCGAGGCAAGAAATGAACAAATAATCAAATACATAAGGTATCTAATTTCAGATTGTGTTAAGTACTATGAAGGAAATAGGATGATGAAAAAAGAGCAGCAGCTACTTTACATGGGTGGTCAGAGCAAGAAACTGGAAGCTACGAAGAAAAGCTATGCTCAGGAAGAAAACATTCTGGGCATAGAGATGACTCGTGCCAAGACCCTTAGCTAGGAACCAATGTGCCCTATTCAAGAAACAAGAAGGCCAGTGTCTCTGTAGTGCTGTAAGTGAGAGAAGCAGTGACAATAAATGAGTCTGAAGGGGGCAGGGGCCAGATCATTTAGGATGTGGTAGAGTTTGATTTATTCTAGGTGCAATAGGAAAGCCATTGGAGGGTTTGAAGCAGGACAACATCATTTGAGTGAAGCTTCTCAAAACTCCCTTCTGCTACTGGATGAAGACAGGATAGAGATGGGGCAACAGTGAGCAGGGCAGGACCACTTATGAGATGGTCATCTGGGACAAAGGGGATAAGGGTGGAGAGAAGTTTGAAATATGTCTGGGGATAGAGCCAAAAAGGACTTGCTGATGGATTAGATGTGGGTAATGTGTGAGGGGCTGAGAATGGCTCCTGGATTTTGAAGACATAAAAGGAAACTCTTGGATCAACTGTGCACTCCAGATTCTCATAGGTCGGTGCTCTCTTATGAGACTGAAATCAACAGGGACCTTGTATTTGTCCACACTCAGGATGGTTCTGTCATCAAAGGAAGCAAGATCTGCTCAGACCAAGAGTTTTTAAAACATTACGAGCTAGAGATGGACCAAAGAAATAAGAAAAGTTAAGGAGTAGAAGTAGGAAGAATGTTCTTGTTTCTTTCCCACTTGTCTTGTCATTGACACTACTTAATGCTCTAATAATTCCTCTTCCTATTAAAACCAGAAGTTTAAAGAAAGCCCTAGAACATTGATTCTTACATCCATTTAAATACTGGCTGTTACTTCTCTTCCCATTGTCTTTTCTGAGGTTGTCCAGCTACGCTGGGCCATGGAGGAATTGTGAATGGAAGGAGGGTGAAGAGTCACTTATGGAGATGGGAGAGAAGCCAGGATTTACACTAAAGACGGTGGCTCACGTCTATAATCCCAGCACTTTGGGAGGCCAAGGGGGACGGATCATGAGGTCAGGAGATCGAGACCATCCTGGCTAACACAGTGAAACCCCGTCTCTCCTAAAAATACAAAAATTAGCTGGGCATGGTGGTGGGTGCCTGTAGTCCCAGCTACTCAGGAGGCTGAGGTAGGAGAATGGGCATGAACCCGGGAGGCAGAGCTTGCAGTGAGCCGAGATGGTGCCACTGCACTCCAGCCTGGGTGACAGAGCAAGACTCTGTCTCAAAAAAAAAAAAAAAAAAAAAAAAAAAAAAAAAAAACAAACTTGTCTTCATAGGCCCCTCTTCCAATCTCATCTCTTGGGGTTGGAGTCCCCTCTATATCCACCATGCATAACTGAATTGAAAGGAAGAAGTATGCCTAGAAGAAAAGCTTCTATAAGAAGATCCCAGCATTTCATTTCGACAGTCTGCAGCTCTGCCTCAAGTTAACCCTGAAATAAGAAATCAGGCTTAGGGGAGCATTTATTTCAAGGTTTCATAATCTCATGTTTGACAGCAGCTGGTGGTACAAAGTGTAGAGTCTACTGGATGGATCCGATTATATACCAGATGGTTCTGTTTTCAAATTTACTCCAAATGTTCAGATGCTTTCTCACTAAATTCATATTTCCCATCTGATGTTACCCCCTGGGGCTGAACTTTAATCTGGGTTGTAGTTTGTAAGGTTTTTGTTATTCTTTTTGATCTTCCAATAGAAAGAGAATTCCTAAACACCACCATGCATCCACAGGGGCTGAACAATGACTATACATGAATGAATGCAGCAGGATTTTTCTCTGAGGCAGGTCTTGCCTCCATCATACCTCCTGCCAGAAGTGGACTCAGATATGCCCTATTTGGAGAAGCCTCGAAACCCAGCTCCAATGACCTTGAGATCTGAACAATGTGTTCTTTTCCCCAGGCAGAATATGTTAGCACATCAAAATTCTTAGTAGCAAATTAAAACTTCTTTAGCGGAGAATAAATGCACTAAGTAACTGTGTTACTGGCCTATTATGTGTCTCTAATTGTGTCACCTCGCTCCTCAGTAGGGTTTTCCGTTCATTATTTCCAGGTCCTTTTCCCACTGCTGTGCACTAATGGTCTTCCTATTCTTCCTCTGCACTCCAGCTGCCTACAGCTGTCAGCCACCCACTCCAGCCTTGCCTTTCTAGTGTTTTCATCTTCCTGCCAGCATTACGAAACTTAACTTATAACAAAAAATGTTCTCTGAGTCTCCTTTTCTTTATGAATTTCTGGTTTCTTTCACCATTTAGAAACCTCTAGTTCTCCAAACACCTGTTCTGGTTACGTCTTTTGACAATCTGGCCTTTTCTGTCCCCAAGTGCATGATTCTAGTGGACCCAGGGCAGGGAGAATGTACCCTGAAGGTTGGCTGGTGCTGGGGGAGAGGGTGCTTATTTGGCGACCCTAGTGCTGAGCCATCGTGTGGGTACCTCCAAGCCACCATTCACATAGAAAATAAGGTGGATGGTAACCTGTGAAGCTACAAGACAATGAGGCTGGTGCCCCTGGAGTTGTACAAAGCAATGGCTCTCCCACCAATGAGCTGTGAGACTGACATTCACTTTACATCTGTGGAATTCCATTTTCTCATCTGTTGAAGAAAATTTGTATGTAATGACTACTAAGATCATTTCTACAGCTGTTTCTAAGGCCATTATGGTGAAAAGACCCACTCCCTGTTCTCTGAATGTGTTCCTGTTATGTAAATACAAGGTACATACACATACAGCTATGTAATTTGTGGGTGCCAGTGCAAAATGGAAATGTGAGGCAGGGCCCCTTGCTCAATGATGATTGGGAATTTTAAGACGTTGACTGCAGAGCATCAAACCAATTATGAGGCCCTTCTGGGCCTGGGACCTTGTGTGACTGCACAGGTTTCACACCCATAAAGCTGGCCCGATGCTGCGGCTGCAATGTAACCATATATAGCCTCCTGGGTAAGGTCATGCCCACATGGGAAGGTATGGTTTTCTCAGAAAGGAGAAGCCATTTCCTGAGTCAACCAGATGATTAATAGATAGGTCCTCAGATAGTAAAAAATAGGTCTTAAGCTTCTTTGTCCTAGTTTTAGTCCCTTGGGTCTAGACATGGAGGAACCTGCGTCTCTGGATAGTTCTGGTTTCAATATGATGCCCAGCATTTTCAGGCAGGCCTGAAACTTGGATAGGTTGAGGTCTGTGACCATGGAAGGCAGGTAATATTTGTAAAGTAGTTTCTCTAATGTTACATTATTTTCTGGGTTTATTTCTATGCAAAAACAGAAAAGGTATTATTCAGTAGAATTATTCATAGAAATACACTGTACCTAGGTGGAAGAAATTCTTTGGCAAATTTCCAGTGGAGGAGGCTGAGATCCCAAGGGCACATTTAAGTAGCAGAAGATGATTGCTGAACTGCTATGCGTGAGGCAAGGAAAGGAGCTTGTATGGATCCAGAAGGGATAAGGGGGTGAGAGGACTGGAAGGACAGAGAGATGAGAGAGAGCTGGGGAGCCAGAACATTGGCATTTCTTGGAGAGGGGCAAAAGGAAGAGATGCCCCATGGCCCAAAATGAGAAGGGGATTTTGGGATAACAGATGTTCAAGAAGAGATTTTTCATTTGTTTGATATATGTGATATAAGTCCTCACTTCCTCTGGATTCCCGTATTAAATTTTTAGTAGAGTCTAGATTGTGCGGTACTGTGTTGTGTGTGTGTGTGTGTATGTGTGTATGAGCCTTTTTTGGAAGTGTGAATAGACGCTGATTTCTTGTGTACTGTTAGAGTCAATGCAGAAGCAAAGACTGCATCTGTGAACAGGATACCAGGCAGAAGGAACCCAAGGCTGTAGGATCCTGACAAATTTCTGGACTTCCGTGGGGGGCCATGGTAATAGTAATTGGTGATGGAGGGGGCAAAGCAGGTGGTTTAAATGAATTTTTTTCTAGAACACAGGGATAGGGAGGATTCCCACTGGCATCAGCTCTTTATTTCCTTTTGTTATTACTGAGCCTTTAGAAAGGTCTTGTTTAAACATTCCAGCTTGGTCTCAAGCTGTAGTGCCGACTATTTAGGGAAGGTTCATGTGTCCATACTTGGACCAGAAAGTGAAAGTGGTGGGGGGAGAGGGAGGAGTGCCCTCTGCTCTTCCCTAGGCTACCATAGCGGTGGTAATTGTTCTTAGTGAGAGATGTTCACGGGATGGTGAATGTGAATTTTTGGAACAAGCACCATAGTTGTAAGATTCAATATCCCTACCCCCACTCCAATATGAAGATTCTCTCTCCATTGCTATTCTTGAAACCTCTAGGGTTTTATGTTATTTTTTAAAAAAGACATATAATGTCCTTTGATCCATCTGTTTTGTATTCATCTATTTCACATGTTTGCAGTTTGGGAACCATAATAAGGGCTATAATTTTGGGCAGATATATTTCTGAGCATTCTGAAATTTTATAAATCTTAAATCATACTATGATACATGTCTGTGGAAGCTTCCCCCTAAAATAGAAATGCTGTTATAGATCCTACAGTGTTAATATTTTAAAAAGTTGATAAATGAGTAAAAATGCAATTTAGTCATTAAAATTTTAAAAATTCTGTTCATGCTTCTTATCTCCCCAGTTACATTCCCAGAACTCATTTTCCTACTGTATTGAACATGCGCTTTATTGATAGCTTCTTCAATCTGTGGAAGATGACATTTCAGGGGACCAAATGAATGGGATCTTTGGTATACAGAAAAGTACCATCCCTAATAAGTAATTTCTTAAGAATAATGTTTCAGTCAAGGTTCCATGGCGGCAGAGGACAGAAACTCACAGAAACTAGTTGAAATATAAGGAAAAACGTTATGGACCTCCAAGGACAGAAAACGAGTAGTCGTCTTACCTGGATATGGGAATTGGACACTTAGAAGCTAAGACAAGACCCTCTGAGACAATGCCTTCCATCTCTCACTGGCTTGGGTGAAAAGAACTACCTTTCAAGTTCCTATCTTGATCCATTGATGTTTTTCTCTCAACCTTCTTCTCCCAGATAACATCATGTCCCCATGGTGGTCTGTGGTTGACAACAGCACTGTAGGTCTGAATTATCTACTGGATGTGTTCTGAGGAGGTCACTGAACTGTGTAGTAATAGCTAGAGTGCACAGATTTGCTTGTGGTGGTTTGATATGGGGAGGGTGTTGGCAGAGCTGAAGCCTTGTACTTTAGGAGGTAGGGGAAATTTATCAGTTCCTGAGGAAGATAGGCCAGGATTTGCTGAAAGAACACATGTGTCATCTGTCTGAGATTGAGCAGATAAAGAAATTGAAGAGAAAAGAGTATTTTATTTTATGTATCTAGATTTTTGTACTTTGAGCTTTATGAGGGGACTTTGGGGTTTAACATTTGGGCTTTCATATCACTGGGCATTGATAATTAGAGGGAATTTATATTCTATAACTTTGGGACAGTCTTCATTGTATTAGTTGGTTTCATTGATATAACCTCTGGCAAGCTCTACTGGATCATGTGACTGGGTCTGGTTAGAGATGGGAAATAGAATTAAGAGTGATTCTTTGGCTTATGAGGAAATTGGCCCTGGAAGAAAGAAGTTTCCCTTTTCAACCCAGAGAACTCTCAGGGTAACGGTTGAATGGCTCACTGCAGAGATCCAGGACAGGATAGCGACAGTGGCAGGTATCCTGAAAGGAGGGTGGGCAACTGTCCCAGATTGCCCAGGACTGAGGGGTTCCAGGGATATGGGGCTTGCAGTGCTAAAATTGCGAATATTCCAGGTAGATCCCTGGCAAATAGGGTGACAGTTGCTCACCCTACCCAAAAGTGGGGGCAGACTGGCTCTGAAACATGACTGGGCTTTTTCTGCTGAGTGGTGGTGATGAGGAAGAGGAGGGATAGATGGCCTCCTCTGGTTGTCCACAGGCCCCTGGTTGTTAAGGCTCTTACTTTCTTGTAACCTGGGTCTCAGTGTGGTTGGACTTCTTACATGGTGGCTGATTTTTTAAAGGGAGAAAACAGAAGTGGCCAGTTCTCCAAGGGTTCCAACATGCGACTTCCACCACATTCTTTTGGTCAAAGCAGACACAAGGCCAGTCTGAATTCAAGGGGGAAGGAAACAGTCTCCTATTTCTTGCTAGATGGAGCAGCATGTACATACAGTGAGAGGAGGTCTTGGTGATGGCCATCTTTGGAGATTCTCTGCTATAAATATTGTTTTGTAAATTATGAGGCATGTAAGAATGTAAAATATTAATGTCATAAGAGCCCATTATGTGGCAAGTTCTCTCTACCCTGAGCTAAGTCAGATAGTTTCTGTTTCTAAGAACTTACATTCTAGAAGAAGAGACAGATGTGCAAGTATCTGCATGCTGCAATACAGCGTGAAGTATGTGTCTGTGTATATACACACATATGTATATATAACATGTATGTGCAAAGTATTATGTAAGTTAATAGAAAATAGTGATTTTTTTTTCTATTTGGGGTTAGTAGAAAATTATCAGACTTCACAGATGATCAAAGGGATTTGAGGGATGAATATGAGTTTATGTAATAGTAAGAAGGGTAATAGTACACCAGAGAAATTGTGTGTGGAGTTTCAGGAATTTAAAAGTGCATGATTTGCACTATATGACTGGAGTGTGAATTTCAGTGGAGTGTGAGTGGAGTGTGAGATTGAATTGAAAGAGCAGGCTGGGAACATAACAAGGAGAACTTTGTCTGTCATGTTGTAGACTTGATTTATTTTAAAATGAGGGAGTGATTTATTAAATTTATTTTTTAATGTTTACTCTGGCAGCAGTAAATAATAATAATAAACAATACTTAATGAAAATTTACTATTTACTAGGCATTGTTGTATATACTGTAAAGCCATTTGATATTATAAAAACCCTATGAGGAAGATTACTATTATCATCCCCATTTTACAGCCCAGGAAACTGAGGCACAGAGAAGACAAGTCACTTGCTTAATATCACTTGATTGATAAAGACTTGTGCCTAAATTTGAACCAAGGCAGTCTGTCCCCTTAACTACTATGCTATACTGTCATCCACTTACTTTACGGCAGATTGTTTGGTATAAGAAGAGGCTGAAGATGTTTCTTCCACTTAGGAGACCACTGAAATAATTCAGATGGGTGTGGTGATATCCTGAAAACAGGCAGCAGTAGTAGAAAGAAGAGATGCAGTTGAATCCCAAAGCTGTTAAAGGAATATAGATGATAGAATTCAGTGAACAATTACATATGGAGGGTAGAGAAAGACAAATTGAGGATGACTTCAAAGTTTCTGGTTCAGGTGAGCTGGTGAATGTCAGTACCCATCATCATGAATAAGAAATGGAAGAGGATAGTTTGGTTTGGATGGAAAGACAAAGTTCATTTTGACAGAGTTTGAAGTGCTCATTGGACATCTGAGGAGTGGTGTGTGGGCGACAGTTGGAAAGGATAGATTTGATGGAACAGGGAGTTTCAAGGAAGCAGTGGGCCCTAGTGCCAAATGGATTAGGAAGGTCAAGTAAGGTAAGGCGTGTGGAGCTACCACTGGATCTGTAAATACAGAGGTCAGTGTGACCTTGACAAGAACAGAGTCATTGGAAGGGTGGCTGGCAGCCAGACTGCTGTGGGTGAGGAAAGGAGGAAGTAAAATCAGCAAGGGGTGGCCTAGATTTCCAAGAATTTGCCTGGGAAGGGAGGGAGAGAGGTGGAGCAGGAGCTGCATGGAGATGGAGGACAGAGAGGGGACATTTGTTGATGTATTTTCTTTTTTTCTTTTTCTTTTTTTTTTTTTTTAAAGAACGTGTGGTTTTTTGTTTTGTTTTTTTTATAAGGTGAGAGAATCAGAGGAGAGAGGGAGGCTCAAGATTTAAAAAGAAGAGGAGCACTATTAATGGATCTAAGTGCCTAAGGGCAGCTAAACAAAGGACAAGTGGAAGGATTAACTTCAGAGGACATTTATTCTTTGAAAATAGCAGAGAAGAAGATAACAATGTTTAGAGAAATGGGCATATTTGCAGTCATGTGTGTGGGGTAGGAAACTGAAAAAATTTCATAATTATCTCAAAGAAGCACTAGCAAAAATCATTTGCCTGAGGAGAAGAGGGCTAGGAACCTGGAGTGAGACGGTGGAGGTTGGAATACCACTTTGGTAAACAGGGGGTAGAAGGGAAATTACATTCATGGAGAATTCATTGCGTATTAAGCACTGTGCTAGATCCTCATGCATAATAGTACTGGTAATAATAAATAATGGCTGAGGTTAGATCCCTTTGAATTGTTTATAAAAAGTTGGTGCTTCATAAATATTTATTGAGTGATTGCAGTTTGCTTTGTGCAGCCCAGTTTGCAGGTAGGTCCCTCCTCTGATTCAATCCGTGAATATTAACTGAAAGTCTACTGTGAAAAAAATCCTGATTCTAGAAGCAGGGAGGAGGAAATGTGTGTCTTGGAAAGCTTAAGACAGTCCCTGCTCTCTACGAACTTCCAGGCTAAGTGCTGAGACATCAGTTACTTTTATCCTTCCTTCCCCAGTGTCTCAAGATCCTGAGGGATATCCAGCATCTCGAATAGAATCTCAGATGACTTTGACTCCAGTTGTACACAGTTCATATAGTGGCTCTGGGTTCTATTACTATGACACCACCTCCCAGCAGTGGTTGCAAAGTTGCCTTGAGAAACATTCCTAATCCTAGGCCACTGGTTCTCACTGTGTGGCCCCCAACCCAGAGCATCAGTATCTTGTTTGAAGTGCAAATTCTCAGGCCTCACTCAGGAACTCGGAGGGGTATAGCCTAGCAGTGCGTGTTTTCACAAGCCTTCCCGGTGACTCTGATGCTCACTCAAGTTTGAGAATCACTTCCATCAACCAGGGCTGTCATGGTCTTGGCTGATCTCCCCTCATTTTAGGGACCTTTCTTGTGTGTTTGATCCCAGTGCTTAGCATAGACATATAATAAATGTTCCTTGAAATCACTGGCCTTGATCAGGGCTGTGCATATGTGTGTATGGGTGTTAGGAAAGGGTGCAAAGGAGAAGATCAGAGAGGGGAGGGGCATGCAGTTTTTGTCTTCTCCCTTTTCTCGGTGGGAAGGACATTGTGCTGAGAGCAGGTTGGTAACTTGGAGTAGAAAGACAGACAGACTTCTAGAATTGGCATGGAGCTTGGCAATGACTGAGACCAATGATTCGTAACTTCTTTTGGAGTGATAGATCTTTTGGGGAATAATAGTGTTGATGATATTGTTATGATTATAGTTATTTATTGAGTGATTGCTATGTACCAGCACCATGTGTTATGAATGTTATCACATTTAATCCTCATCAATAGGCTGTAGTTTATCTTCATTTACCAATTAAAAAAAAAAGATGAGCTTAAATAGCTTTCCCAAAGTCACACAACTGGTAAGTGGTAGAGCTGGGATTCAGATTTGAGATTTCTTTGTCTCTAGGTACTGAAACCACCAAGTCAGAGTGCCTAATATATAAGGAAGGCTTTAGACTCTCTCTGTCTCTCTCTCTCATGCACACACACACGCACACTTTTTTTTTTCAGAAATTTAAACATTGGCTTAATCAATGTTGATAATCAATGTGTTTTACCCATTACCTGTTACCCAAGGTAATTAATGTCTGTTGGCCATCTTAACTAGAGATTCCTGTCTCTCAGTTCATCTTCCCCTTAAGAAGAAGCTGTTAAGTGCAGAAAACCTGTTTCCCAGAACCCATTCTTCCTACAGCGACTTTCCTCATTTCCAGCAAAGTCGTGGGGATCACTGGAAAGCACAAGGTGTTCTAAGATAGTGCACAGCATTCCATTTCACCTCCAATAGATGTCAGTGTTTTTATCTCTCTCCCTACTTCCCTCCCTCCTTCCTTCCCTTTTTCTCTGCCTCCCTCTCCCTCTTCTTTCCCTTCTCTCTTTGTAAAAAGTTGTCTTACTCAGTTTCTTAAATGATCCTATGAGGTTTTCTCCTTCATACAGTTACTTTTGCAAGAAGCAAATTACTGAGCATGTAGTGTACTGGATAAGTACTGAAGTACTTTCTTTTCTGTAAAGAAAGTGCGCATGTATCAGCTCTGTGACTATATTCCACATTGGCCCTGCTGGAGGGAAGATACTTTCTGGAAAAATAAGTCAACTTATCCCACTCTGGCAGCCTTCCTTTCTCATCAGAGCTGTGGTTGGCTCAGCAAAGCCCAAGGGCTGCTGTGAGCCCTCTCTGCATATGTGGCCATCGAGGTAACAGAGGAGGCTGAAGGCTGTGGTCAGCACCCGAGGCCCACAAACCAATGCCCTGAAGCTACTCTGAAAAGGTGGTTGCTGGGGTCACTGGCTGCCTAGAGCTTTCCAGGGCTTTCAGTTCTCTGTTGGGCTGGAAATATATTCAGGGCAAAGGGCTTGGGCATTTTTTCCCCTTGTGGTATTTGGCTATGGTGAGCTCAAATTCTAGCTCAGCCCTGGCAGGGCTGAGGACTGTATAAGTGAAAAATAGTGGAATGAAACCTCAGAACACGTATGACCTTCAAGAAGGTTTGGTTTGGATTGGGTTCTAGAAATGGTCTGAGTTTTTTGGTTGTAGACTTTTTTTTTTTTTTTCAGAATGCAATTTGAACTTCTCCAGAATGCTGTTCATGGCCTACGGGAGGCATGGGAGGCCCTAGTGGGCCTCACTTGGCCCCTCTCTATCCCCCTACCCCAAACCGTATCACTGGGGATAAAAGAAAGATTTGTTAGAAATTATCGTTAGATGAGTGTCACCTACCAGGAGCTGGGCTAAAGAGCTTCACTACCATCCTTGCATGTAATTTTTACAAGATTCCTGCAAGGAAAGTATCATTACACTCATTGTAGGATGAGAAAACAGAGGTTCAGAGTGTCTACTCTTGTCCATGATAACAAGATAGTAGTGTGGGATTTGAACATCAGAAACTTTGGAATATGGGTTCTGAAACACTATGTTGTACTCCCTTTATTCCTCCTTTCCTTTTGTTTTTTCCTTTTCCTATTTCTTCGTACTCTTTTTCTCCTTCTACTGCATTTATAAGGACAATTTAGCTGACATTTCAAAGTGCCCGCTGTAGGCAATTTGCTGTGCTGGGCCCTCTAGTAGATGCAAAGATGAAGAAGTCACATCAGTGTCAACTGAGAAGACCTTGAAAAATTCGTTGAGGAAGTATTGGAGGTGGATCAGTGAGCTGGTTCTTCATTAAGTGGGTCCTTAAACCTAGTCTTGTTTAAGAATACTCCCTCTCTCCTTTGATTTCCAAATAAGATGCTCAAAAACTTCTGATCCTTAGTTAATCAGAGAAAGGAGTGAGGATACCTATTGCAAATTTTTTTTTTCTTTCTTTCTTTTTTTTGTGGCTTCATGTTTGTGACCGCCACTGTATGTTTAAGTTACATATGGGACTGAAATTGATCCCATAATTTATTCAGGGATAATTGTATGACCTAAGCCAGACCAATCAGAGGTCTCCCATGGACTTCTACTGGCATTATTAGTAAAGATGCTTTCTGTGTTACAGGCACTGTAAGGACACATAGTAGGCCTAGGGCTGCTTGTAACCATTTTGCCACCATATGGAAAATATCTGTCTGAAAATGAAGCTAAAGAAGAGGCACCCAGAACTGAGAGGGAGAAAGAGAAGATTCCTGAAGAAAAACCGGAAGGCTGTATCTAGCCATGCCTGAAGCCACATATTAATTATATGAGCCAATAAATTCCCAATTTTGCTTAAGATAGTTTGAATTGGGTTTCAGTCACACACAAGTGAAAGAGTATAAACACACACGTAGAAGAAGATGCAGAGGGTTGGCCATACAGGTTGCTCGGCGAAAGATAACAGGAGAGAAGGGTCTGGGCAGTCCAGGAACTGTTCCTGTCTTGCTGGTTGATTGATATTCAGCACCTGAAACAGTGCTTGGCACTTAATAGGTAGTGAGTAATTATTGAATGAATGAATGAACGATAGAATTAGGGTTGGATCAGGCAACTTGTACATCATATTTTGGTATTTTAAGCTTAGAAAGCTATAGTGATATGTTTAACCATTTGCTACACTTTTGTATATTTTCTTCTGTTTCTCCTTGGTTCTTAGTAAAGTCCTTTAAAAAAATTCAAGCTTGTTTCTTATGCCAAAGGGGCTAAGGAGGTATTTATCCAGGCCTAGGCTGGAAAGGGGAAACATAATGCCTTTGGAGGTTGAGTATGGTAGATGAGGTAAGAAAAGGATTTGCATGATGCCACAATGTGCAGATGTAGGATGTAGGAAGAGAGGACCTGAGAGCAAAGGAATGGCTCTTCCTCTCTCTCTCTTCCAAACTGTTTCTTGTCTCTTTAGTGGAATGTTTTGTGTTACTTGTAGGGGATAATTGTTTCCCTTAGTCACCTGTACAGTCATCTCTTTCTTTCTCCTCCTCTTTTTTCTTTTCTGCTCCTCTTTTTTCTTTATGCTGTCCCTGCTTTTAATCTAGTAGTTTTTTTTCCTTTCTCTCTGCTCTCTTTTTAATTTTCTTTCATTTTGCCCAACCACTGTTCACCAGTCATTGTTCTCGAATCCATGTGACTTTCAAAGGCCAGTCCTCCTGGCCACCCTTCCCCGAGTTCATCCCAAGCTGTACACTCCCGCTCTGCCCCACCATTATTCCACATCTGGGGCATGTTATAGAAAACATAGACATGGAGGCACGTGCCAAAGACTAAAAGGACAGAGCTCCTGGAGAGGGGACCAGCATTTGCCAACTCGCCCATGCCACTTAGCTTAGAGCCAAAAGGACTCAATCAATCATGGCCAAAGTATTCTGTACAATTTGCCACCAGCTGCCTCAATAAAGGTCACCACTATCTACTCATTGGGTGACTAGCTGGGATAATGTGGGAGAATACAAAAGAAGATGCAGTGGATCTCACAGTCTAGGGAAGGGTTGAGACACAGAGAAAGAATGGAGTCCTTGAAGTCCCAGTTTCCCAGTTTAGTTCTCATCTAAAGAAGACTGGATCTTGGCCAGGTTAACCTTTTTGATTCTTAGTTTATTTGTAAAACACAAGTAATTGTGATATTCACTGATGAGGTGTTTTGTGAGAATGAGAAGATACACTACATTTAAAGTCCTTATTTAATCGTTAATGACTGATCATTTTTGGCCTCCTTTGCTAGCTAGAGAAACAAAGCATAATTTCACAACCCAGATGTTAGCTGGGGTCTCTCTGCCCCTTGTCTTCAAGAAGAAGAAATTGCTTGCAACCCCAGTTCCCACCACCAACAGATCTATGATTGTTCCTCAGGCTTATGGTAGAGTTAACAAAGTTAGAAGCCTACTGCAGCCAGATAGATAATGTAAATGAGGGAAACTAGGTAAGTTCACTCACTTACACAAGGTAATATGGGGTGGTGGGGACTGGCAAATTGGACACTGTGTGCTTCATGTAACATGGCAGTCTTATCCATCTCCTGCCAATTATTTCCTTGTGGACTGTGGTCCCAGATTTCCCAGATACTTTACTCTGTTTCAAGAAAAGCTGAATTTCTGGATTTTAAAAGTGAGATAAGCTGAATTTTACAATGTTGTCAATGTATTCAGATTAAAAACAATGACAATGACAATAGCAATACAACATTTTGATGGATGCAATCAGTACCTCTGTGGATCAAACACATTCTGCCTCTAGGCTTTCTCTTTGGCTTATTTTTCAGGACCACTTCTGCATATAGAAACTTCTCCTTCACGAGGTTTCACAAAAAGTCCTGAGCATTTAGTCTTACCGAGCATTTAGTGTGACAAGAGTCTTTTCAGGGAAGTTGAAAGTCACAGAAAAGTCACATCACACCATAGGTTTCTCTTATCTACACTTTCTCTAAGTTTCTTCTTCCTTTCCCCTCCATTGTCTCAGGAGCAACTAAATTCTCTTTGTCTTATATGAATTTACTAAGTTCCCTTCTTTGAAGTTTTGATACCAGTTTACATTTATGCCCCATGGGGACTCACCTATCCTAAGATGGCTTCTCAAGACATTTTCTTATCAAGGATGATCCTTCTTCTGAAAAGAATCCTCTGACACAGCTGTTAAGAGGGGAAAAATAAATTCTCCATCTCATTATGAATGAGCCAATTAGCAAGGGAAGCATGGTTATAAAAGTGCCAAAGGTTGTGGTCTGTGCATTGAATGCTTCACATTATGGAAGAGAAGGGTGCTGAGCCTGCAGGAAAGGTTCTGTCTGCAAGAATACTTGATGCCCTATGGCCACCCGCAGCAATCCTGAACACTGGCTGAGACAAACCATAGCATGTGGTTTGCCAGGTCTCTGTGTGCAAAGGGGATTGTCTATAAAAGTTCTACAGAAATCGGAATGGCAGACCCAGGAAACAAGATTCAGGGGGATACAGCAGATATGATAGACTACAGTGGTTATGGGCAAAAACTTGGAATCCCACGTCTGTCATGTGCAAGTTTATTGGTTATTTACTCTCTTTAAGCCTCAGTTTTCTCATCTGCAAAAAGAGGCTCATAATACTTAATCCCCAGGGTGTTAAAAGATTTCATGGGAAACCATGTGTGAAGCACCTGCACATTGTAGACATTGAAAAATGCAAGTTTCCTTCCTGCCTAGTCCCTACTCCTTCTTCAAGGTTCAGTGCTGGCATCACCCCCTCAGGATGCTTTCCTTGCACTTTTCTTAATGCCATCTATGATGGGTTAGGTACTCCACTCTTCTCTGCATCTTAGACTTCACAGTATACTGTTTGCATCACTCATATTGTGGAGTATTGAATGGCTTGTTTTTATTTCTGCATCTTCTTGAAAACTAGGACCATCTCACAGGGACTTTTGTCTCTCCAACTCCTGGCATGGTGCTGCATGCATGATAGGAACTCAGTAAATGTCAAACTAGGGGCTCTGAAGTGAAGAGAATATTTTCTTACCTAACTTCAGAAATGTACAATTAGGAAAGAAGATTATAAAATATATATTCCTGAAAAGGTTTTATACACACACACACACAATTTATTATTACCCATCCTTGGCACTTGGCCCAGCTGCAGCACTTATTGGGGTTATTAACAAAGGCAAGGCCTAGATTTTAACCTGATATCAACCTGAAAGTTGGGTCAAGATCTCAGAGAAAGAGAGAAAATTGAGTGGGAAGGAGAATGTCTCTTTTTCTTGTGGAAAGTCTTTGAGGAGTTGCAATTAAAGGCCTAGTGTACTTGAAAGTATCTCTTCCAATCTGAAAATAAATTGAACTTCCTGAACTGCTTTTGGAAAACCAAAGCTTGGAAGATTTTTTGACTTTCATCCTTCCTGCGTCAGCATTTGGAAGAGAAACAGGGAAAAATGAACAATTAAAAGAAACCCACTGCATTAACAATCAGTAGATTTGGGGGTGGGGGAGACAGAAAGGCTAATGATTCTAACTTTTTAATTGTGTGAAGCCTAAAGAATTATGGAATTACCTAGAACTCAAGCTTTTCATCTTTTTTCATTTGATCTCTAGCCAAGTAACTACTGTAGAATAATTTAATATTCTCTGAGTCGTCAATAATAAGGCTTGCAATGTGATAGTTAAATGCACTTAAAATTTTGATGAGATCATTAATAATATCTCTTGTCAGTGACTTAACTCTAGTTAATAACTTCCTTGTGACTTTCGTCAAATAGATTTTCCTGGGGATATTAATTTCCAAAGGTTTATGGATGTCCTTCAATTGTTAGCCAGTGACAGAAATAGCTTTTCTGCTGTGGCATGTTTTGAGGTTTTGCTCTTACTTCTAAGAAAAAGGCGATAATTGTGTAAACCAACTACTCATCTGTGTTTGGCATCAAGTTTTAACCTAAAACCTGAAGTAATATTTTCTAAAAAGAATAGTTTCATGTAATTTTCACGATAACATCATGCCAACACCAACTATTCTAAAATGGCAGCCTGTTATTTTACAAGTTATATAAGTCTAATAGAGGAGAAAAAATCCTCTTACCACCTCACTTTGGGAACAGTTTCTTAGAATTTTCCTGACTAATATGGGTTCACGTCAGTATGCTCATTCCTCATCTTCTGCAGCTCACGCCACACAACCAATCCAAACCCACTTCTAACCCACAGCCAACCCGAGTCTTCAAAGCGGGTTGTATCTGCTCTGCGGTGGGGAGAAAAACTTGGGACAGGGTCAGTAGAGAGTTGCTCATCAAGTTCTAGAACTGCTGAGCAGTTGAGCACCCTTTGGAGTTGGAAGGAGGCATCTGAGGGCAAATAAAGATAATTGCTTTCTATATTGACTAATGGTCATTCAGAATTTGTCAATCCGTATAGGAGCCTAGACTCCCAGGGCTTGGCACAAGGAGGGGGCTCCACACATATCTGCTGAATGAATAAATGCTATCAATAAGGCCAGGCAGGGTTTGGATAACCTCACAGATGTTTGATGTGTAACAAGGAAGGGGAATTCAATTTCCTTTCAGTTTTAGACCAACTACTTCCTCCTCCTCCTCCTCTTCCTCTTCTAATTATGTGACTTGCCAGAAAGAGAAATTCTTGCCCCTGGAATCAGGAGAATCTCTTTTACTATTATGAAAAACGTGAACACATGTCTTTGAAATCTCTTTTTCTTTTTTAAAGAGAGAATTTTCTACATGATCTCTAAGGTGCCTTAACCCAAAACAAGGGCTCCTCATACTCCTCATATATGGAGCAAAAGGCTGGGTTAAAAGATAAATCTTTTCTGGGATTTACAGTCCTGTTCAAAGACAGGACATGTTCAGATGGAGAAATAATGGTAATAAATGAGCATATGCTGAAGTCCAAACAATTAGTATGTCTGTATGCTGCAGTCCCAGGAGACAAGATATCCTTTTACCCATTCAAGGAACACCCTGGCCCTCGGATCAGGCTCTACTCTCTTCTGTGTTTCCAGGCTGTCTTCCGTAAACCATCCTTTCTTTATTAACTTCCATATCTTCATCTGTCTTGGACATTTCTCCTTGGCTCGGAAGAGTGCTCCAACCTTTCCTATTCTGAACAAACACTAACTGTCTCATTTGGGCAAGGTCTTACTCTAGCTATTTTTCTAGTTTTCCTCATTCCATCTCATAGAAATATCTACAGTCATTACTTCAACTTTCTCATCTCCCTTTCATTTCTCAGCTCCCTCAACTCTCAGGTTTTCGACTCCCTGTCCCTAGAGATGCTCTCTGTAAGATCAGCTGTGGCTCTTCACTAGCTGAGATAACCAGCCCAATCGGACTTTCAGTCCTTGTTGTTATTAGATGGACCACTCCTCTTCATTTGACACCACTTTGATGATCAATCATAATCTTTTTTATATACTTAGCTCTCTTGGTTCTCTGACCTCATTTTCTTCCTGCTTTTCCCTGCATTCTTATCTTCTCCTTTGAAAAATCCTCCTTCCTCCAACTTTGTCATATGTTGGAGCTCTTCCCTTCTCTATTCTTTAGTTCTTTTCTGAATTTTTGTTTTCTTGGGGTGTTTAAATTCACTCTTATGTTCTTACCCAGAACTGATCTATTATTGCTTTGTAAAAATCTACTTTTCCTGAGCATCTATTCAACTGTCTATTCACAAGGCCATTTTATGTTAGTCACAATGGGCTAGCTGCCCATATCCTTGAGCTTTTCAAGGGCCTGCCAATACCTGTGAGACTTAAATCAAAGAACAGTGGACTCCAAGATCTAAAACACCCTGTGACGGCAAACTTAATGCCTATTTAAAACACAGTATTATGTCAATTTCATGACAAAAATATATTTGTTATTTTAAAAAGTTCAATCTCCACACAATTGGAAAAACCATAACCAATCAAAAGTTAATTGTAAAAAATTTCAAAAATCAAAACTGTAAAAATCCTCTCAAATTTTTATTGCAAAAGTTATATTTAATGGGACATGGATAAATTTCAGTATATTTGCTATGATGTGGGATGGGGCTTCCAGAAATAAGTGCTGGGCCTTTGAAGGTCTTACAAACAGCCCTGCCTCCTGTATTATCTCCATCTGGATATTCCACAGGCATTTAATTCATCTTCTTCCCTCTCTGGTATTCTCTATTTTAGTTGGCATCACCCAATCACCCAAGCTGGAAGTCATCTTTGGCTACTTGATCTCATCCAAGACTCCTCATATTCCCCCAATTAATCAATTGCTACATCCTATTGATTTTTCTCCTAATTATGTATTAAATTCACTAATTTCTTCCCTTTCTCTCACACTGACGTAGCTGATGTCTTGGTCAACCCTCACCTTGATCCTGTAATACTCGTATAAGTGGTCTCCCTGTAGCTGCTCTGTTTGCTCTCTCCTTATTGTTGATTCCAAATTCAACTAGGAACAGTCACTCCGGCTTAAAATGCTTTGGGGGCTTTCTAGTGATCACGAAAGAAAATCTGAGTTTCTTAGCATGACACACAAAGCCCTGGCAACCTGCTCTTACCTGTTTCTCCAGCCTCATCTCTCATCTCTCCCTGCCTGGCACTTGGTCATTCATTACACCTGATCCTTGTACAACACACATGTGTGGGTCCACATATATATGGATTTTTTTTCAACCAAACTCAAATTGTATTTGCAGGATGTGAAACCCATGTATTACGGAAGGCTGACTTTTCATATATGCGGGTTCTGCAGGGCCAACTGTGGAATTTAAGTATGTGAAGATTTGAGTATATGGGAGGGGTGAGGGAGGGCCCTGGAACCTATCCCTGGCATATGCCAAGTGATGACTGTACTTCTAGGTGGCACTGTAGCTCTCTTGGCCTCTGATTTGTGTGTAATGACCTCCTTGCCTAGAGTGCACCTTTGCCCTTTTCTCACTCATCTTCTATTTATGCTTTAAGACTCAGCTCAGGTGTTACCTATTTAAGGAAGCCTTCCGAGAACATGTCAAACCTGGATAGAATTCTCACCCCTGTAGGATCCAGCACCCACCTCTATCACAGATTTACCACACTGTATTATAACATCCATTCACATGTCCTTTTCTGCCACTCATCAGTGGGTCACTGGATAGCAGGGGTGCCCATTTGTATTTTCAAGTTCCCATTTGTGATGGTTAATATTGAATGTCAACTTGATTGGAATGAAGGATGCAAAGTATTATTCCTGGGTGTGTCTTTGAAGGTGTCACCAAAGGAGATTAACATTTGAGTCAGTGGACTGGGAGAGGCAGACCCACCCTCAGTCCGGGTGGGCACCATCTAATCAGCTGCCAGCCCGGCTAGGATAAAAGCAGGCAGAGGAACGTGGAAAAACTAGACTGGCTGAGTCTTCTGGCCTCCATCTTTCTCCCATGCTGGAGGCTTCCTGTTCTCAAACGTTGGACTCCCAAGTTCTTTAGCTTTTTTATTCTTGGACTTTTGACCACAGACTGAAGGCTGCACTGTCAGCTTCCCTACTTTTGAGGTTTTGGGACTCGGATTGGCTTCTTTGCTCCTCAGCTTGCAGATGGCCTATTGTGGCACTTCACCTGTGATCATGTGAGTCAATACTCCTTAATAAACTCCCTTTCATATATACGTCCATCCTATTAGTTCTGTCCCTCTAGAGAACCCTGACTAATACACCATTTCATACTGTAAGACAGGAATCAGGTTCTTAATCAGCCGTCTGTTTCCAAATATTCCAAACCTATGGGTTTCCAAATATTAACTGCTCTGAGAACCCAAGTCATGACTACAGTATTCAGGTAGAAGCCAGACACACACAGCCCAGGAATCTATCGAAAACACTTCCTGTGAATGGTTCCAATTCTTTAATGAAGATTTAATTGAGAATGAGAGGAATGGAGATCACAACTAGTTTAAATAATGACCACACAAACACAATCATATGTGACGTGGGAAACTATATGGCACATAGTAATGGCTAATCACTTCTCACTAAGCATTTGCTAAAACCCTTTGACCAGTTGTGGTTAGGGAATTATCTTTGTTCAGGTCTGGTTTCGATTAAAAAAAAAAAAAAAAAAAAACCTCTGTGATCTTATGTTCTTAAAACCTCTGAATTTTTTTTTTTTTTTTGGACAGAGTCTTGCTCTGTTGCCCAGGCTGGAGTGCAGTGGCATGATTTCGGCTCACTGCAACCTCCATCTCCCGGGTTCAAGTGATTCTCCTGCCTCAGCCTCCCGAGTAGCTGGGATTACAGGTATGCGCCATCATACCTGGCTAATTTTTGCAGAGACGGGTTTTCACCACATTGGCCAGGCCAGGTGATCTGCCCACCTCGGCCTCCCAAAGTGCTGGGATTACAGGCATGAGCCACTGCACCTGGCCAAATCTCTGATATTTTCACACAAAAGTCTTCTCTCTGGGTACTAAGATCCTTATTAAAAAGAAGCTTCATTCTCTTTGTCTGTACTTGCTCAAGGTCCATATTTAGATTCGAAATGCAGCCTTCGCTATCTACATTTATAGGTTGCAATTCTGAATTCTCTAGAGCCTGTGCTTCTACCTTCCCTGTACCACCATAGCAGGAAGTAGGCATGGCAGGTAAAGAAAATGAGCAAGGAGACAGATTTGATTTCCAACAGCCTCTCTGGTAAGATGGCTAGATTTAGGAGGGGAAAAAAGTACAAAATTTCCAGTTAAATTTAAATTTTGGAGAAACAATGATTTTTTAAACTAAAAGTATGTTGCCTGTGCAATATTTGGGACATACTCCCACTAAAAAAATCCATTGTTTATTTGAAATTCAAATTCAACTGTATCTCGTATTTTATCTGGCAACTCTACTCTGAAGTTGTATTCTCAGACCCAGGCACACTTCGCACGCATACTAAATGTGCAAATATTTTCACTTCCACAAGGAAATGCCCTCACTCCCACCTTTCCTAAAGCAAAAATGCCCTCTTTGCTCTTGGTCTGCCTTTAACTTCTCTACATTAAACATGGGTCCATAAAATAGTTATTTTCCTCTGATCTATAGGGTTAGAAAACAGTATCCCTATTAAAATGATACTTGGCATCTGGCACCAGATCTGGATTTTAGGGAGTTAGGGGTGCTGGGTTCTGTAGGAAACCAGGGGACACACACTCCATCTGAAGGAGGACAAGGTTCACTAGTCAGCTCCACTGTCGCCATTTGGGAATGCAGGTTCAGTACTTTGAAAGAGTTCAAAAAAAAAAAAAAAAAAAACCAAGATATCCTGACTTTATGTGAAAACCGCAGAAATTTAATCATTGATAACTAGTGCAACTGTTAATCGAAACAAATGCAAGCACACTAAAACAAGCAAACATGAACACACTATGTCTAGGGGCCTCTTCTCAGGGTATCCGACTTGCTGTTGCTGGAGTCCTGCACTTTGGGGCAGAAAGGGAAAGAGAGACCTCTGAAAGAGGCAAATTTGGAAGTTTCTGATAAAAATGGCTCCCTAGGTGGACAGAAACACAGGTGTCATTGTTGTAGTAAGATAATTATTTCCCATTTCATTCCTTCTTCCCGGGTTTTCTCCTCTGCAGTTCCCCAACTGAGCAGGCAGCAGGAGCCTGCTTCCTTGTCTCAGGCAGGTATGTGGCAGGGAATAAAGGATATAAACAATTGTCTTTCCTGGCTTTTGTTTTCAAAATTCCATGCCGCTGAGGGTATTTTCTAGGTGCTCTAGTCTAGAGAGTTTGAGGAGAGAGAGGATAGCCCTGAGGAAAAGGTAAACAGTGGGAGGAAGATTCTCCCAAGCTAAAAAAAGAAATCTCAGACAGTAGGAAGGGGGCAGAGGTTTGTGGTTTCTGGGAGCAGTGGACAAGGTTCCTACACCGTCACTCCCTGGCAGTGCTCCAAGGAGGTGGCCGATCTCAGAGGGGACAGTGGCAGAGGCCACGAATAAACACTGGGCTCCCCAGAGTCACTTTGCAGTCCCACGATCTGAAGGGACCACCAGAAGAGAGAACAGAACTATTGGATCTCTACAGTGCTTGGTGGATAAGGGAGACTCCCTGTTTCAGGGTCCTACAGAAGACCCCAGATGTATCTAACGCCAGGCATGAGGGGAGACCCCAAATGACCATTGTAGAACACATGAACTGCGCAGTGTAAGGGGGCTTAGATTTGAAATTCACTGATTTTTAAAACACAAAGGAATATGCACAGACTGTTGGGGCTCAAAATATAACACCTCAAAATGAAGGCCTCAGCAGCAGCCTCAGAAGCAAACATTTCTCTGTCACTTTCTCCTTCCCTCCTGCCCCTCACTCTACCCTGAGGCTTGCTGTAGATGTTAGAATCCTTCTTCCCCAAAGTGGGTTGTAGAAAACAGAACCCATTTGTCAATTTTGGCCTTTGTTGCCATTGCTTTTGGAGAACACTTGGACACAGAAGGGGAACATAACACACCGGGGCCTGTTGTGGGGTGGGGGGAGGGGGAAGTGGGGAGGGAAAGCATTAGGAGATACACCTAATGTAAATGACGAGTTAATGGGTGCAGCACACCAACATGGCACATGTATACATATGTAACAAACCTGCACGTTGTGCACATGTACCCTAGAACTTAAAAGTATAATAAAAAAAAAACAGACCCCCTTTTCCCCAAAGCCAGCCATAAAACCTGAAAATAGTACCCTAACCCCTTCCCACCTTTCCGTGTAAAAACTAGACTTAAATACATTATCTGACCTACCCTGCTTGATTGCAGGTCATAAGATCCTCATCCCAGAGAAGGTCCTGCCCCACACCCAGAAGGAAGGAACGCTGCTCAGAGAGGCCAAGAAGAATCTAGACAGACAGGCCTTGCTGGTTTTCCCCACTTAGTCAGTCTAGTAGCATTAGATCATAGCCTTTCTGTTCCATCATCTTTCTACACAGCTGTCCATACTTCCTTAACCTACACATAAAATGGATAGTTCCCCCTATATCCTTGGGTCTTCATGCTGAAGTTCCCCACGTCATATAAAACTATGATTTAATAAACCTGTATGCTTTTCCCCCTATTAATCTGCCTTTGGTCAGTTGATTTTCAGCAAACCCTCAGTGAAGGGGAAGTTTTTCCTTTGAGTCTCCAAAAAAAAAAAAAAAGGGAATGTCCACCTGACTATATACATTGAAGTTCTTTGTTGCCACCCCTTGAGAATTCCTGTACAAATGTATAATGTACAAATAACATGACTTATTCCTACTCTGGTGGCAGCAGCACAAAGATGGACTAGTTAGACATTTCCCCTCATTCCATGGATTGAGTATATTTGGTCGAGCCTGGGTTTTTTCACAGACTAAGAGATAGAAACAGAAACTCTTGAATTACTTGCAATAATAATAATAAAAGCCTGTGTCTTTGCCTAGAAAATCCTAAGTAACCACTACTAGACAGCTCCTCACCTAGATTACTACTTGTTAAAATTCTGAGCTGAGATGGATGTTCCCCATATCCCTAGGTAGTGTTAGCTATATTTAGTACGTGCCTATAGTATAGCATTTACAATTAGTCCTCATAACAAAGGTACTAATGATATAATAATTATAGTTATTGCTATATTATATAATAATAATGATTATTGTTCCACAAACGAGGGACTAAGACATAAAGAGGTTAAATGACTCCTCCAAGGTCTTACAGTCAGTAAGTTCTAGAGCTAAGACTCAAATCTTCTTCAGTCTTCTAGAGGAAGTCTGGCTAGGATCTGAGCTTCTAACCAGCTCCCCCATCATCTGTGTCCAGGCCTTTTCATGGGCTCTTCCTGCTGCCTGGATGTTCTGGCCTTGACCCGGCCAGTCCTCCCATTCTATGTTCTTATGGATATATACCTTTCCTTTATGACATTTACTATAATTTGTAAGGATTTTATTATTTTGTCTCCCTAGATAGATTGTGGACGCATACAGAGATACTGTGAAGGCTTTGCATGCTGGGGCCAAGACAACTAGCCATCTCTGCAAGCCCATTCTCCTCTTTGTGGGGAGACACAAGGTGACAGAATTATGCCAGACACATGCTGCCTAGCTACCTCCACTTCTTAGCCTCCCTTGCAGCTATGTGTGGCCATGTGATTAAATTTTGGCATATCAAATGTGGTACAAATGCTGGGTGCCACTTCTATTTCTCCTTTCTATTGTTGACAGCTGGAGTCAACTATGACTCAGTGCCCCCCATTTAGAGGCTGGATGACAAAGCCGCAGGAGATGGCAGAGGGTGAGGGATGTAGGCCCAAAGGACCAAGTGAAGTAGAGCTACCAACCAACCTGAACACTTACCTCAAATTATTACACGAAGAAGTCATTTACTTCAGTCTTTAAACCACTGGATTATTTTGGTTCTCTTTGTTACAGCAGCCTAACCTCACCCAAACTCACCACTGCATTTCTGGAACTTAACAGAGTTATCTAGTACAGGGCAGGGGCTCGTCATATATTTGCTAAGTAACCAACTGAACAGTTACTTACAGAAATGTCTTCCCAACTAGTGTGTGCACACAACTCCTTATAAGTTGGGACTGTATCTTCTACTTGTTTTCTTCTGCATCAAGCACAGCATTGAACACATAGCAGGAGGCCAAAGGATGAATGAAGAAATGATGAAAAGAGAAACAGTGGGCAGGTACATGGCTATGTTTCTACATCTTTTTACATTTTGCCTGCTACAGAAATGCTTTTCAAATAGTTATAATACATTCTTATGTAAACAGCAATTCAACCGGAAGTTCAGATATGAGGTATTTTTATGTAAGTTAATTATTGTATCAAAATAATTGGAGAAAAGGTAGAGCAATGTGTGATGTTTAATAGACTTGGATTTAGGGAACCTGGCTTCTAATTTCAGTTCTAGTTCTTGTCATGTGTGTGATCTTGGACAAATCACCTAAATTCTCTAGGTACCAGTTTACACATCTGTTAAATGAAAGGAATAAAAACATTTCCTGTAAGAAGGTTTCCTGGCCAGGCATGATGGCTCACGCCTGTAATCCCAGCACTTTGGGAGGCTGAGTGGGGGTGGATCACAAGGTCAAGAGATCAAGACCATCCTGGACAACATGGTGAAACCCCATCTCTACTAAAAATACAAAAATTAGCTGGGCGTGGCGGTACATGCCTGTAGTCCCAGCTACTCAGGAGGCTGAGGCAGGAGAATCCCTTGAACCCAGGAGGTGGAGGTTGCAGTGAGCTGAGATTGCACCACTGCACTCCAGCCTGGTGACAGAGTGAGACTCCATCTCAAAAAAAAAAAAAAAAAAAAAGTTTCCTTCCAGCTCTAACTTCATAATTCTGCATACTATGCTTTTTTTCCTGGCAACATATTTTTATTCCTTATAGTTCCTCACTCCTTTTCTTAAACATGACCATCCTCTTTCTGTGTCTTCACATAGCCTTTTCCCTGTGTGTGTGCGCACCTCTGGTATCTCTGTTTGTGCGTCCAAATTTTCTCTTCTTATAAGGACACACCAGTTAGATTAGATTAGATCCCATCCTAATGGCCTCATTTTTATTTTAATCACTTATTTAAAGGCCAAAATACAGTTACATTGGGAGGGATTAGGGGTTAGGGCTTCAACATATAAATTTTGGGAAGACACAATTTAGCTCATAACATTCAGGTCATAACAGCAGTCTAGGAAGGTGGAGCTCTAAAGCTCAGTCATTGGCTGGAAGCTGGTGTGCTTATCTTATTAGAACTTGTGGCCCGGGAAGGTCAGGGTCAACGATTTCAAGTCTCCTCTTTGGATTGGCAGGAAGTGGGATGTGAGCACAGGATGGGGATCCGATGTGGTTTCTGGGGGTGGGTGGGGGGATGGGGCACCAGGGCACTGTGTAAGAGAGATGGGACCCTGACCAGACTCCTTGCTGTAATTGCCTGTTTCTGTGTCTGCATCCCCTCTAGACTGTTATTTTCTGGAGGGCAGGGACCATTTCTATCTTGTTGATCTTCAAATTCCCCAGTGCCTGGTGCATAGTTGGCATATTTGTGGAATGAATGATTCACTTCTGCAGCCTCTTCCCTGTGTGAAAGTTATTTTATGTATCAGGAAAGCAAATTCTTTTTGCATCTAGAAACTTTCAGCCTCCTCCCGTCTTGATCTTAAAGAGCTTTTGTCTTATTTTTTCCCTTTGGAAATGCTTGACGCTCACAGATATAGGGACCATTTACTGAAGGTTTACCACACACCAGGCACAGTGCTCAGAGCCTCATGATTCTCTCACTTAATCCTCATGACAGCCCTGCCAGGTGGGTGTTCCTTGATTCATTTTATAGGTGCAAAATCCACCATTCAGAGAGGTGAGCTCCCTGCCCCAGGTCACACAGCTGGTAAGGGATTACCGGACTGGGTTTGAAACACAGGTCTTTCTGGTTCTAAAACACAGGCCCTTAACTACCTACACTTACAGTTTCACAAACGGCATTCCTGCCTCAGATTTGACAATGCCTGTAGTTCTTCAGAATCATTTCCAAGAACAGCCAGGTCTCCTGACTACTCGGATCAACTGACCCTGGAAAAATTGAAGACTTGACTCTTGAATGAACCAAGAGACAATATGCATACCAAAGCCAGATAATAGTAACACTTTTTTATTTTTTATAAAAGTCTTTCTGAAGAACCCATGATGCTAGGGAGGAAATCTTCAAATTGCTCCAGGCTTAGTCTTCCCTTCTATTTCTTTCAGCATTTGGTACCCTATGGGGACTGGACAGAGTGTCTCGGTCCATGTATTAAGATGAAAAAAAATCAAAAAAGGAGACTGGTTTGTATTTTGTCAACTCAACTTGAACTATGATATTTTTTCTCTTGTTTTTCTCTTTTCCTTTTTAAAGCCAATTTGACTTATTGTCTTAGTATTATGTAGACACAGCCCTGGTGATATCTTGTGATGAGTTTGAGATTCTTCAAGATCTAAGCACATTGAGGGTGACTTAAGGACAGAGTTTCAGCTTTGCTTCTGACTCTTCTTGGTTTTGTGGGTTTAAGTTAATGTTATTTGAAAGTTTTTGTATGTGTGTGGTTGAATATATACTATAACTTCTTCTTTTGTGACAACAAGATTTATACTGGCGGTGTCTCTCATACCACTGGAAACTGGAAGGGAACCTACAATGTGAACCTCCGAGAGTTTTAAAAAGACAGCAGCCATTATTCAGCAGTGATGGCTTCAAGCTGCCCTTGAGCCTAGTTACAGCCTGGTGCTCCATCCCGGCCCACATGTGAAGTCAGCATGCAAACAGCCTGTCAGATATTTAATACATCACATATGCATTTAGACAAAATCTCTGCCTTCTTCTTAATTAAGATTTCTTCAGTGAGTAGGACTTCAGGGAGAAAGAAAATGATCTGATGGAATTGTATTAAATACCGGTTTACTTCCCAAGTTTCTAACTGATTTTTTTTTCCACTTAACATGACTTGGCCTGAAAGGCAAAGGCATTTGAACAAGGTATAGAGGCTGGCATTTCATTCTGTATATCATTTTGGCTCCAGTGAACTGTTCCCAGTAAAAATGAGCCTGTGAGATGTAGCTGTTTTATGCAAAGGCTAACAATGCTAGTCTTTTATAAATCATAAATCCTCTTAACCTCAAACAATTTGGAGCCACCAACTGTAACTGTAATCTATAAGGTCTCAGCTCACAGGGATTTTGTTTCTTCTTGGTGCCTTTCAAGCCATTAGGCAATTTTTTTTTTTTTTTTTTTTTTTGAGTCGGAGTCTCACTCTGTCATCCAGGCTGGAGTGCAGTGGTGCGATCTCGGCTCACTGCAACCTCCACCTGCAGGGTACAAGCCATCCTCCTGCCTCAGCCTCCTGAGTAGCTGGGACTATAAGTGCACACCATCACACCCAGCTAATTTTTTGTATTTTTTGTTTTAGTAGAGACGGGGTTTCACCGTGTTAGCCAGGATGGTCTTGATCTCTTGACCTTGTGATCCACCCGCCTTGGCCTCCCAAAGTGCTGGGATTACAGAAGTGACCCACTTCACCCGGCTACAAATATTTATAAAAGTTCTCAGCTATTAGGAGATTCAAAATCATTTTTTTGTGGAATAGAAACTTCTAGTCTATACCTCCTCAGTTAAATTTTTGATATAGGTTTTATGAATTTTCTTTCGTTGAATACTTTCTAAATTTTGACAGCCATTTAATTTAACTTCTTTCAGACATAATTTTTATTAGACAAACCCAAGATAGGTGATAGTTTTTTTTTTGATGGAGGAATGGTGAGGTGGACAAATTATCATTGTGTAATTCTTACTTTTGGTGGTATTTTTCTGTATCATGTGTGTTTATTTTCTTGAAAATAAAAAAGAATCAATGACAATTATTACTTGGTACTCTGTGCACTTAGGATACTATACGACAAGTAATAGTAAACAGCTCTAGAAAACTTGAGCAGAAAAGAAATTTGCTAGAAGGAGATAGGGTACTTACAATTTGTAAGAGAAAGCTAGCAAGTTGGAGACTGATAGGTAGTGGAATCCGGGCAGGTCAAGGGGGCAAGGCAGCAGGAATTATTGAACTGCCCCAATAGGTTACTACTGTGAAATGAGAAAACCAGTGACTACCAACTGTTGATTCCCCACCTCATGCCTGTTGCTATCAGTCTGATCAAGATTCACGGTAGTCCTAAAAGCAAAGTTTGATTGGCATAGGTTGATCACACACTCTGTCACTGACTGGTGGAAGATGAGGCTGTTTTTTTTTAGGATACCCACACACTCCCAACAATCCATTATAACAGAATCTCCCTGAACGGAAATAAGATACCACTGGAAGCAAAACTGGATGCTGGGCAGACAAAACCAAATGTCCACGCCTTGCTTAATATCACACTCAGGGATATAAGCAAAAAATGTCCATTTTATTCTCAAATCGAATGCAGGGATTCTAAGAGCTTCAATAAGTCTCCTTGTAAATTAATTGTTACCTTGGTGAGAGGAATCTGATCATCTTAGATTCAATTCATTAAAGCTATTGTGAAATTCTCTGGCTTCAAAGCGGAGTCCTGGGAACAATACCCTTGATTCAATTCCACACTGCGAGTTGGGCAGTTTAGAAGGATGGAATGAATTTTCCTCCAAGCTTTGATGAAAGTTAATGATCCAGAGCTAGGATGCTGCATGTTTTTATATGGTTGCTTATTATGAGCTATTTAACTTTTATAGCTTTATTAAATGTTTTATGGAAATGTGTATTTCATGTTTTATTACAGCTTTGTAGGATGGCCATATTTGGCCGAAAAGCCTGACAAATGAGCACAAGTGTTTGCAAATATTGCTAGTAAGCAGTTTCTGTATAAAATTGTTTCATTTTAATAATTTGTGGGGGTGGGGTGGGAGGGTTTCTCTTTAGTGAAGTGGAGCAGGACTGAGTGCTTATGAGGGGAGGTAAGAGGAATAGAGAGAAGAGAAGAGAGAGCATGTCCAACATTCTAATTTTTTAGATGTAAAAAGTAAAATTAGATATAAAATTTTATAGAGATTCCCTTTTAGTGAACCCTTGAGTTAGGAACAAAAGTGAACATTTGAGTTAGGAACCCTCCCACCCTCAAAATACATCTGGCTGATATTAAATATATTTTACAAAAAACTAAAAATAATATTTTATAGTTAGTTATGTCACCCTTACAATAAGCCTAGGAAGTGGGTAAAAATACCACTACTAGGTGTTCTAAGCATTGCTCTAAGCACTTTACATGCAGAGTTCATTTAATCTGTATAATAAGACTACTAGATGGATACTAATATTAACTTCATTCGATGGATAGGGAAACCGAAGCTTCAATAGGTATCCCAAGCATCTGACTTCAACTCCAATTTATTTCTTGCTGTATCACAGAGACCTCACTGCTTGATAGTCTGATGTGGAGGTTATACAAGTTATTAGTTGATCTTTGAGACACTTTTTTTCCTCATTTTTCTATGGGCAATTTAAAAACTATTGAGGGCAAATATTCTGAACTTATAGTCACACTAGCTAGTTGTTGGCACTCTCAAATTTGCCTTGTCAATACTCATTTCACCTGTGTCTCACTTTAGGGCACTGTCTGGTTAGAAAAGAGCTCAGATCTCCGGATTCTTGGTTCTCATATCTTTTCTGGGAAATCAGTTTTTGTTTTTGTTTTTCCTCAAAACATATATGGTTAAGTAAAAGCATACAAAACAGAAATCATTTCTTCTAGGTACTGACAAATCAAAGCATCATACAAAAGATTCCTAAATCCTTGACTAGTTTTTTTATCAACAATCCAAATTTTGTTTTTTTTCTCCCCATGTTGTTAATGTTGTATTGAGGAATTGAAATGAAATATATATTTTATAAAAAGTATGCCTTAGACAATTTGGCTTTGTGTAACATCTCATGTTTAGAGTATAACATAACATTAGTCCTATCATTAATTGAGAGCTTGCTGTGTATCAGAAACTGTGATTGGTTATATATATATATGTTATCACATTTCATTTAATCCTCACTATGATACTAAGTGGTGAAGATTATCATCTCATTTTTAACACATGAGGAAACTGAGGCTCAGAAAGTTTAAGAAGCTGTTAGTTTGGAAGTGATTTGTCTCTGCCAAAACCCATGATGAAGTTTAACTGCCAATGCAGCAGTTTTGGGAGGTGGGGCCTAGTGGGAGGTGTTTGGGTCATGGGGGTGGATTCCTCAAGAATAGATTAATGCTGTCTCACAGGGATGAGTGAGCTCTTCTTCTCTTGGGAATGGATTAGTTCCCAAGAGAGTGGGTTGTTATAAAGCCTGCCCCCACAAATTGCCAAAGTGAAATATGGTTTTACTCAGAAACTGCTTACTAGTGATATTTGCAAAGCATTTGTGCTCATTTCTGAGGCTTCTTGGCCTCCTGTTTGGTCCCTTTTTGCACACACCCACTTCTCCTTCCATTTTCTGTTATGAGCAGCCTGAGGCTCTCACCAGATGGGCTGCATGATCTTGAACTTCCCAGCCTTCAGCACTGTGAGCAAAATTAACTTTTTTTCTCTATACATTACACAGTCTCAGGTATTTCATTATAGCAACAGAAAATGGGCTATGACAGAGGGAGAACTGGGTGTCAAGCTTAGGTCTCTGTCTCCAATGTCCAGTGGTCTTTCTACTCCTCTATGAGGACTTTATCTGGGGTGAAGGATTACCTGAGAGTGTCCAAGCTCAGCTCACTGGGGAAGGTTTTAGTGAAATATTATGACATCTGAATGGGGGAGACATTTGTGGATAGCAGCCTTCAACTGGAATGACTTTCTAGCCGTTGACTTTATTAATAGAAAAGTCTCCCATCTGGCATTCCTGCTGTGCTTCCCTCTCCTCCTTACTTCAGAATCTGAAAATCCTCCCTCGGCAGTCTCAGCCCCTCATGCGAAGCTCATGTGAAGCCCCTCATGTGAAGCTAATTCTCTAGGCACATTCAGGACCCGAAAGTTGACATAACTCTTAATCATTATGAAACTTGACATTTTGTGTGTGAGTAAGTGTGTATGTGTATGTTTAATTAAAGGAGTGTGAGGCAGCATAGGGGCAGGAGGGGAGACATTATCCAAACGGATATGCATATGTCTTATACGTCTACATATCTTGCCATTGGAGAAGGGGAGGATAATCAAAAGATGTGTGTGTGTGTGTTTAAAGTATGTGTGTGTATAACGGTGATCATGCAATGCCATGTGCATATTTGTGTGTGATCTGTGTGCGTGTGCAAACACAGATGTGAACATGTATACTGGGGAAGTGCATGTGCTCAGGTGCAAGGAAAGGAATATATAAATCCCAGGCTTAACGTTCAATAGAGAGAAATGTACAAATTCAAAGAGCTCGAAATACATTTCCTAAATGACGAACAGTTTACATTTTCTCTAGACTGATAGTATATGACTTTCCATTTGAATTAGAAACACACCTCCCGGCCGGGCGCGGTGGCTTGCGCCTGTAGTAATCCCAGCACTTTGGGAGGCCGAGACGGGTGGATCACGAGGTCAGGCGATCGAGACACAGTGAACCCCCATCTTGGCTAACACAGTGAAACCCCATTTCTACTAAAAGTACAAAAAATTAGCCGGGCGTGTTGGCGGGCACCTGTAGTCCCAGCTACTTGGGAGGCTGAGGCAGGAGAATGGCGTGAACCCAGGAGGCAGAGCTTGCAGTGAGCTGAGATCGGGCCACTGCACTCCAACCTGGGGGACACAGCGAGACTCCGTCAAAAAAAGAAAAAAAAAAAAAGAAGAAACACACTTCCCAGTCAACATTAAGCTACTCTGAACAAAACACAACCAGGGATATGACAGATCCATTTAGACCCTCCCTTAAGAAATCTGAACAAAAGGGATGGCATCATCAGGATGACTGCCATTGAGACAACTCTAGAGCTGTCTAGACATGAGCTAATTACTTCTGTTTATCTTTCTGGCTTCCTCCAGAATTAGCTAACTCTCTAAGATTTGGTGAACCTTTTAATTATCTCCAGATTCTGGCTAACTAGGGGGAATGTATAGAGCAAAGAATCAGGAATTAGGTCTGTCACTGACTAACTTTGTTTCACTTGAAGAGAATCTCCTAGACTCAGTGGACCTCAGACTTCTCATCTACTAAATAGGTATAAGAATATTTGTCCAGTCTACTTTACAAGGCTGTTGTATGAAGCAAATGAAAGGATGTGAAACCTTCTGTATCGCATATAAATTATAAACCAAAATAAATTGTTACTGATATTGTAGTCTTGGAACTAAGCTGCTGAATGTATATATTACTTGGGTTTTTCTGCTAGCTGGTTAAATGAAATGAGTACTTAAGCACTGGAGGTAGAAGATTTGAGTTTGGGGCTACTTTTTTACCTTTTGGCAGAATAATCTTTGGGCATATCATTTTACCTTTTGATCCTTAAGGTGTCCATATCTGTGAAATAGGTTTACAATACTCATTCTAATTAACTCACAGGACTGTTTTAAGGATTACATGGGATGTGAGAGTACTTTGTAAGCTTCAAAATAGTATATGAAAGGAGAGAGTATTCATTAGTATTTCCCTTGTGAGCTACCACAATGATCCATTTTTCTCTTGGCTCATGTGACAAAAGAGAAAGCTGAAGAACTTTGCCAATAAATACACATTTTATTTACCTCCCTGTTTCCGAGCACATAATTAAAAATGACTGGTGTTCATGGATGCAGATGTGTTATTATGAATAAGGACTAAGTGGCTCTATAACTACTCATGCTTCTTGAAATTGAATTGAACATACAATAGTGAACAGTTGGTTAGTTAATGAATTTATATTAAAGTACTGACTGTGGGTTGTATTACAAACCTGAGTGTTTTTGTTCTTATAGTTGCACTTTTAATACTGAAACATTAATTGGTTCATTTATTAAATATTTAAGGAGTTCTCACCTGGTTCCAGGTAGAAACTAGACATACAGAGATAAAAAATATGTGGTTCCTGTCTCCAAAGAGCATTCAGTGTAGTTAGGAAACAGACAAGTAAAAAAAAGTGATTCCAACCAGGTGCATCAGGTGCATTAATAGAGGCATATACACGTGTAGGTGCTGTGGGAGCAGAGAGGACTGAAAGTCTAACTCTGTCCAAGTGTCAGAGAAGGTTGCCCCAGACATTTTATTTATGATGGAGCTGAGACTGGTAGGCTCAGTGAGAGTTTGCCTTGCAGAAAGAGGGATAAGGGGAGAGAGGACTGAGGCAGAGAGAATGACATAGGCAATACAGCTGTGGAAGCATGAAAGTGCATTGTAGATAGCTGAATCACAAGCAGATGGTTAGAATACATGTGAGGATATAGCTAGTACTTCTCTCCTCGGGTTGGGAGAAGTAGGGGCCAATTTATTAAGGGCTTGAAATTCCAGACAAAGAAACTTGAATTCTCTCCTGCATTCAAGGACACTTTAAAGAATCATAGGCAGGTAGATGACATGATCAAATTCGCATTTTAGAAAAAAAAAGATTCAAACTATTACTAAACATCTGCCACACACTGTGTGTGAAACTCTGACAGATTAAAGATAAAATATCTGGCTGGGTGTGGTGGTTCATGCCTGTAATCCCAGCACTCTGGGAGGCCAAGGCAGGGGAATTGCTTGAATCCAGGAGTTTGAGACCAGCCTGGGCAACAAAACGAGACCCTATCTCTACAAAAAAATAAAAATAAAAAATGAGCCAGGAATGCTGGCACGTGCCGTGGTCCAGCTACTCTGGAGGCTGTGGTGGGAGAATCTTGAGAACAAGAGGTTGGGGCTGCAGTAAGCCATGATTGTGCCACTGCACTCCAGCCCGGACAACAAAGCAAGACTCTGTCAAAAAAATAACAATAAAGCAAGCAAGCTAAAATATCTTAAAGATCCAGACATTCATGCATGTTGGGAACCATAGCTTTTTGTCTTTGATTGGTTTAGAGAATAAGAGGGGAGGGAAAATTACTCTCTCACTCCATTAGAGCAGCACCAGATGCAGGCCTGGAACATGATGGTATTTGGGCAAGAACTTGTTCACATCAACTCATCCTTCCTCATCCTAGTATTTTAGTGGGGGTATTTTTCATTGGTTGAGACAAAGTCACACATCCTATATTACCAGCAAACACTTATTACAGATATCTCCCCCTGATATGGTTTGGCTGTGTCCTCATTCAAATCTCAACTTGAATTGTATCTCCCAGAATTCCCACGTGTTGTGGGAGGGACCTGGGGGAGATAATTGAATCATGGGAGCCGGTCTTTCCTGTGCTATTCTCGTGATAGTGAGTAAGTCTCACGAGATCTAATGGGTTTATCGGGGGTTTCCAGTTTTTCTTCCTCCTCATTCTC
Organism: Nomascus leucogenys; assembly: GCF_006542625.1. Taxonomy (NCBI): domain Eukaryota; kingdom Metazoa; phylum Chordata; class Mammalia; order Primates; family Hylobatidae; genus Nomascus; species Nomascus leucogenys. Next base: position 69,732,452 of record NC_044390.1, read on the forward strand.
TCTTGTTGTGGCCATGTAAGAAGTGCCTTTTCCCCTCTGCCATGATTCTGAGGCCTCCCCAGCCATGTGGAACTGTAATTCCAATTAAATCTCTTTTTCTTCCCAGTCTCGGGTATGTCTTTATCAGCAGTGTGAATATGAACTGATACACCCCCTTTTCGAAGAATAAAAGGGAAACCTGTGAGAGGGATGAAAATACACTCTGTAAAAAGAGAAATTCTCTAGATCTGTGAAAAGCTATAGCAGAAAAGAGGAATAAATGTCTTAGGCTTAGAACATGAAGATTATTATCTCCAAAATGGTTTTTAAATGGGTACCAGAAGAATTGTTAATAAGTTACAAGCAGACACAGACTTTTTAAAGATAAGTACGTAGAATCTTGAGAAGAGGACATTCTGAAATGAAAATATACAAGATGAAATGTGAAGACAGCAAGTTGAGCAGAAAAATGAACTTGATGGGATCAAGAAGATGCAGCAGCCAATTTAGTTAATTTCCCTGCCCATGCTTCTTTGTCAGAGTCAGCTCTCAATTCCCCAATAAGGAAAGGACGCATGATTTGCTCTGCTCACAATGAGTAGGACCCAGAATGGACACATGATCCAAACTTGGTCAATCAATTCTTTCTTCTAGAATATTGGGACACAAGAATGCTATGCAGGCTTAGGTAGGACTGAAAGAGAGAAGATAGGTAGAGATGTCTTGGGGGCTATTTTATTTTCTGTCTATGGAGAAATAGAGATCTGGATTGCAGAGACCAGTAGATCAGAAGATGAAGAAAGAAAAACAGAGACAAGAGACCACAGGATTTGGAAAGAGACACAGAAAGAAAGTAGCTATCCTGGTCCCTGACAACTTTCTAGTTCCTCATTCCAGTCTCTTATGAGGCCTCACTAGACTTCCTGACTTTGGGTTCTATGAATTTACACTTGTATTATTTTAAAAACATTCCACTTTTGGCTTACCCTAATTTGAATGGGATACTATTATTTGCAACCAAATGGTCCTTGACCGATAAAGAAGGATTGCAAGAATACTAAAAACAAAACAAAACAACAAAAACCTCAGTAGTAGTATAGACTTCTGTTTTGCAAGTCAGCTGGAGAACAGCTTCACTGCAGCATTTCTTGATTTCCCACAAAAATACATATAAATTAAAGGATTTAGAAACAACTCACAATAACATTGAAAATTGAGTCGAGTAGTCAACCTAATTCTACAGTGAAGACAGCTGATTTTCAGAACTTATTTGGCTTAACCTCTAAATGGCATTTGTCCCTGTGGGATATTCTCTTTCTTGAGGCATTTTCTTTCTTTGGCTCCCATGACTACATTCTGATAGTTTTCATTCCTCTGTAGCTTTGTCTTTATCTGTTTTTCTTTTTTTAAATTTTATTATTATTTTTATACTTTAAGTTTTAGGATATATGTGTCCAATGTGCAGGTTTGTTACATATGTATACATGTGCCATGTTGGTGTGCTGCACCCATTAACTTGTCATTTAGCATTAGGTATATCTCCTAATGCTATCCCTCCCCCGTCCCCCCACCCCACAACAGTCCCCAGAGTGTGATGTTCCCCTTCCTGTGTCCACATGTTCTCATTGTTCAATTCCCACCTATGAGTGAGAACATGCAGTGTTTGGTTTTTTTGTCCTTGCGATAGTTTACTGAGAATGATGATTTCCAGTTTCATCCATGTCCCTACAAAGGACATGAACTCATCATTTTTTATGGCTGCATAGTATTCCACAGTGTATATGTGCCACATTTTCTTAATCCAGTCTATCGTTGTTGGACATTTGGGTTGGTTCCAAGTCTTTGCTATTGTGAATAGTGCCACAATAAACATACATGTGCATGTGTCTTTATAGCAGCATGATTTATAGTCCTTTGGGTATATACCCAGTAATGGGATGGCTGGGTCAAATGGTGTTTCTAGTTCTAGATCTCTGAGGAATCGCCACACTGACTTCCACAATGGTTGAACTAGTTTACAGTCCCACCAACAGTGTAAAAGTGCTCCTATTTCTCCACATCCTCTCCAGCACCTGTTGTTTCCTGACTTTTTAATGATTCTTGTTCCCTCTTTCCCACTTGACCTTTTAAATAGTTCCTTAGCATTCATCTGAGCTACCTCCTCTTCCATTCTATTCAAGCAGTTCCACTCATGCCCATGTCTTCTGTTCTTACTCACATACTGATAGTTTTTAAATCTTTGTACTCAGTCCATACCTCTTGACTGTATAAACATCCTTCCACTAGAAATTTCTACTGAGGTATTGCAACAGTAGCTCGTATGAAACCAAAATCATCCTCTTTCCAGCCAAATCTGCCCCTCTTTAAGGAAATACTATACTTTCTATCTGCCCAGTCATTCAAACTAAAAACTTCGGAATTCTCCTAGCATGCTCCCTCTCCCTCCTCTTTCATATCCAACCAGTTAGCAAGTCCTGTTGTGAAAACTACAGAACAAGAAAACCTAGGACCGCCACTGACGTTTGATTTAGTGCGAGAAATCTCTAAACTTTATCTCCCTCCTGTGTTCCTCACCTCCTGCACAATTCGGACAGGTTCCTACTCCTTCCCAGCACACAGGTCCTGGAAAATATAAAGCCCTTTGTGCATGGGTATGTGCGTGTGTGTGTGTGTGTGTGTGTGTGTGTGTGTGTGCATGCTTGTGCGCCTATGGTGGGAAGAGGCACATGCTTAAATAAAGAACTCAACAATGGATAACAGGAAATGAGCTTTAAATAAATACCCAGAGCTCAGAATATCAGAGAACAAGGCGATGAATGTAGAAGAGGTGTGTTAAGTGACATTGTGATACAATTTGGAGATTGGGCTGGAATGAAGTGCACTGACCCAACCTCACCCTGTACATCTCACCTCTACCAATTTTATAGCTGAAAAGGAGATTTTTTCCATCACATGACATAGAATAAGCCCAACCCACATACTTTCTCTGTGGACAAACTCTGTTTGAAAACAGTTTTTCATGCTTAAGAATGATTAAAGATGAAATAAAATCAATATGGGTTCCATAAAAAATTATAGAATAAAGGAAAGTATTGGAATACTCACAGGAAGAACCTATTTCTGAAAATGACCTATTGTAGTGTATTAATTAAGGTATAAGCAAAAATTCTTAAAAAAAAAAAAAAAGATAACCGGCTGGGTGTGATGGTTCACACCTGTAATCCCAACACTTTGGTAGGCTGAGGTGGGTGGATCACCTGAGGTCAGGAGTTTGAGATCAGCCTGGCCAATGTGGCGAAGCCCATCTCTACCAAAAATATAAAAATTTGGCCAGGTGTGGTGGCATGTGCCTGTAAGCCCAGCTACTTGGGAGGTAGGAGAATCACTTGAATGGGGGAGGCGGAGGTTGCAGTGAGCCGAGATCGTGCCACTGCACTCCGGCATAGACAAAATATATATATATATATATATATATTTATATATCTAAAACCAAAAATAAACTGTTTCAATAGTTTATTCCTCTTTCATATAATGGTCTAGAGAGAGCATCATTGGGGCAAAGGGCAAAGATACAGAGGATCTGTTTCCCTTCTATCTTGGTTTTCTGTAATCTCCTAGAGCAGTGCTACTCAAATGTGGTCCAGACCAGTGCTGGTCTTGGGACTTCTTGCCACTTGTCAGCATGCTCCCTGTCCCTCCTTTAAAGGTGAGACATGTACAGAAATTGAGAGTGTTTATCTGGCCCCATTGTGCACTGATACAGTTTAGAAGTCAGCATACTTATCACTGACCAGTAACAAGTAGTTTATAGATAGTACCTGTCTGTAGACCACATTTTGAGTAGCACTGCCCTAGGGGGTCATCCTCATTATTCTTTAAACTGACTGACTGGCACCATACAAAGGGAAATGACAGAAAATTCTTTAGAAATAGCAGGTAGCAATTAAAATGAACCAATATGAAATTAACAAGATAGAGTGAAATAGAATATGATAAAAAAATTAAAAAAGAAAATAGAATGAGATGAAAAAGGAAATGATAGGATAAAGATGTTGAAATTCACATTGGAGGCAGTAGAGAGCATGATTAGTGCTGCACAAAACCCCAGAAGTGGAGTAAAAGATAAATCTGAGCTGCTCTAGAATGCAGGGAGGAAAAAAATCAAAGAAATGTAAAAATAGAAAGAGAAGATGAAAGATATGGAGGCTAACAACAGAACCGAAAAAACAAACAAATCATTCTCCTTAAAAAGGGATCTAGAACTAGAAATACCATTTGACCCAGCCATCCCATTACTGGGTGTATACCCAAAGGATTATAAATCATGCTACTATAAAGACACATGCACACGTATGTTTATTGTGCCACTATTCACAACAGCAAAGACTTGGAACCAACCCAAATGTCCAACAACGATAGACTGGATTAAGAAAATGTGGCACATATACACCATGGAATACCATACAGCCATAAAAAATGATGAGTTCATGTCCTCTGTAGGGTCAGGGATGAAGCTGGAAACCATCATTCTCAGCAAACTATCGCAAGGACAAAAAACCAAACACTGCATGTTCTCACTCATAGGTGGGAATTGAACAATGAGAACACTTGGACACAGGAAGGGGAACATCACACACCAGGGACTGTTTTGGGGTGGGGGAGGGGGGAGGGTAGCATTAGGAGATACACCTAATGTAAATGACGAGTTAATGGGTGCAGTACACCAACATGGCACATGTATACATATGTAACAAACCTGCACGTTGTACGCATGTACCCTAGAACTTGAAGTATAATAAAAAAAGAAAAGGAAAGGCCGGGCACGGTGGCTCATGCCTGTAATCCCAGCACTTTGGAAGGCTGAGGTGGGAGGATCACCTGAGGTCAGGAGTTCGAGACCAGCCTGACCAACATGGAGAAACTCTGTCTCTACTAAAAATACAAAATTAGCCGGGCGTGGTGGCACATGCCTGTAATCCCAGCTACTAGGGAGGCTGAGGCAGGAGAATTGCTTGAACCTGGGAGGCGGAGGTTGCAGTGAGCCGAGATTGCGCCATTGCACTCCAGCCTGGGCAACAAGAGCGAAACTCCGCTAAAAAAATAATAATAATAAATTAAAAAAAAGACAAAACAATCTTAACTGAAATGAAGTGAGAGATATTTAAAGATATAAAGGGCCCACCCCATTCCAGGAGAAAATCAGTGAAAAGAGAATTAAATTTACATTCATCCAGGCGAGATTTCTGGAGTGAGAGGATAAAGAAAAATTTAACAAAAATACAGACAGAAAAAACAATAGTAAGAAAAATCTAGGCTCAGTCTTCTTCATATTGACAAATTCAATGTTTACAGAGTTTCGAGGTAGAAAAAATCACTAGGAACCAAGAATTTTACGTACAACCAAGTTATCTTACTCTTTCATGTGGGTGCAGTGGCTCACACCTATAATCCAAGCACTTTGGTAGGCCAAGGTGGGTGGATCACCTGAGGTCAGGAGTTTGAGACTGACCTTGAACTCCTGGGAAAGTACTAAAACATTATTGAACTGAGTTTTTTTCTACAAATATAACCATACTTATTCAATGTCAGGCACTTTAGATACAATGATAAACAAAACAGACACATATAAAGTGAGAAAATAGGTTAATCATGTACCCTTCTTGAAAATTTTTGTTTGAAGCCATTCTTTAACCTACTGAAAAATGAAGCAAAACAAAATGATCAAGCCTAGTAAAGTAACAGCATAAAAGTTTTGGGTGTAAGAATTGAATCCAGTGAAAGTAGAAAGTAGAAAAGACCAAATTACCATAAGTATGGTTATAGGATTTCAATCTTTTTCTCAGTTGAAAACAAAATAAACAGTATTATTATAAATTATTTGGATTTAAAATCCAGGATTACATCAACAAAGACCATAAAATGAGGGACAGATGGGAGAAAACTAGGGAATTAAGAAGATACTTTCTGATTCCTAATCAAGATAAAAGTCACTGATGTTTAAAAAATAATTTTGAAAATCTTACAAGTAGCAATTTATAAAATTAATAACAGGAAAGCTCCAAAACAACATAGTAATAATATAGTACAAGATGACAGCTGTTAGTTTTAACTAAAAGCATCTATGGAATCTATTTAACATAACTTGAAAGTTTAAAAGCAAAATTATGAACAGTGGTAGATGTTGTGAATTCAATGAGAAAACAGATATTTTAATATTAACATCAAAGCAATTTTTTCCCTTTTAAAAAAAACTTTAAGTTTAGAGGTACATGTGCAGGTTTATTATATAGATAAACTTGTGTCATGAGAGTTTGTTGTACATATTATTTCGTCACCCAGGTATTAAGCCTAGTACCGATTAATTATGTTTCCTCATCCTCTCCCTCCTCCCACTCTCTCGCCTTCACTAGGCTTCAGCGTGTGTTGTTTCCCTCTGTGTGTCCATGTGTTCTCATTGTTTTAGCTCCCATTTATAAATGAGAACATGTGGCATTTGGCTTTCTGTTCCTATGTTTGCTAAGGATAATGGCGTCCAGCTCCATCCACGTTCCTGCAAAGGAAATGATCTTGTTCTTTTTTATGGCTGCATAGTATACCATGGTGTATATGTACCACATTTTCTGTATCCAGTCCACCGCTGATAGGCACCTAGGTTGATTCCATGTCTTTGCTTTTGTGAGTAGTGCTGTGATTAACTATGCATGCATGTGTATTTATAATAGAATGACATATTCCTGTGGGTATATACCCAGTAATGGGATTGCTGGGTCGAATGGTATTTCTGTCTGTAGGTCTTGGAGGAATCACCACACTGTCTTCCACAATAGTTGAACTAATTTACACTCCTACCAACAGTGTAAAAGCATTCCTTTTTCTCCACAACCTCGCCAGCATCTGTTATTTTTTTGACTTAATAATAGCCAGTCTGAGTGGTGTGAGATGGTATCTCATTGCAGTTTTGATTTGCATTTCTTTAATGATCAGTGATGTTGAGCTTTTCACATGATTCTTGGCTACATTTGTGTATTCTTTTGAAAAGTGTCTATTCATGTCCTTTGTCCACTTTTGAATGAGGTTGTTTACTTTTTCTTTTAAATTTGTTTAAGTTCCATATATATGCTGAATATTAGACCTTTGTCAGATGCATAGTTGGCAAAAATTTTCTGCCATTTTGTAGGTTGTCTGTTTACTCTGATTGTTTCTTTTGCTGTGCAGAAGCTCTTTAGTTTAATTAGATCACATTTGTCAATTTTTGCTTTTGTTGCAATTGCTTTTGGCATCTTTGTCATAAAATATTTGTCTGTGCCTGTGTCCTGAATGGTATTGGCCTAGGTTGTCTCCCAGGTCGGCATCATCCTGATGCCAAAACCTGGCAGAGATGTAACAAGAAAAGAAAACTTGAGGCCAACATCCATGATGCATGTTGATGCAAAAATCCTCAACAAAATGCTGGCAAACTGAATCCAACAGCAAATCAAAAAGCTTGTCCACCATGACTAAACAGGTTTTAAAGTTGGTTCAACATATGCAAATCAATAAGTGTGATTTATCACATAAACATAACTAATGACAAAAAACACAGGATTATCTCAATAGATGCAGAAAGAAAAGGCTTTTGATAAAATTCAACATCCATTTATGTTAAAAACTCTCAATAAACTAGGTATTGAAGGAACATACCTCAAATAATAAGAGCCATACATGACAAACCCACAGTTAACATCATACTGAATGGGCAAAAGCTGGAAGCATTCACTTGAAAACCTGGAATGCCCTCTCTCACCACTCCTATTCAACATAGTATTGGAAGTCCTAGCCAGGGCACTCAGGCAAGAGAAAGAAATAAAGAGCATCCAAATAGGAAGAGAGAAAGTCAAACTCTCTCTGGCTGCAGAAGACATGATCCTATGTTTAGAAAATCCCATATAGTCTCAGCCTAAATCTTCTTAAGCTGATAAACACCTTCAGCAAAGTCTCAGGATACAAAATCAATGTACAAAAATTACTAGCATTCTTATACACCAAAAACAGTCAAGCCCAGAGCTAAATCAGGAACCAACTCCCATTCACTGTAGTCACAAAAAGAATATAATACCTAGGAATATATCTAATTAGGGAGATGAAAGGTCTCTACAAGGAGAACTACAAACCACTGCTCAAAGAAATCAGAGATGACACAAACAAATGGAAAACCGTTCCATGCTCATGGATAGGAAGAACCAATATCATTAAAATGGTCATACTGCCCAAAGCAATTTATAGATTCAATGCTATTTTTATTAAACTACCACTGAGATTCTTCACAGAACTAGAAAAAACTATTTTAAAATTCATATGGAACCAAAAAAGTGCTTGAATAGCCAAGGCAATACTAAGCAAAAAGAACAAAGCAAGTCACACTACCCAACTTCAAACTATACTACAGGGCTACAGTAACCAAACCAGCATGGTACTGGTACAAAAACAGACACAGACCAATGGAACAGAAAAGAGAAATAAGACCACACACCTTCAACCATCTGATCTTGGACAAACCTGACAAACACAAGCAATGGGGGAAGGATTCCCTATTCAATAAATGGTTCTGGGAAGCCAGTTATCTGGCTAGCCATATGCAGAAGGTTGAAACTGGACCCCTTCCTTACATCATATACAAAAGTTAACTCGAGATGGATTAAAGACTTAAATGTAAAACTCAAAGCAAAATTTAAGAAAAAACATTCCATATAACAAATTATTTTTGAAACACAATAAAGATATAGCTACTCTGAACCTTGTCTTGCTGAATACTATCATGTTGAACTAGATAAGGCAATGACAATTAGAAGTACAAATAAAATTGAATGAGCACATACTGAAATCTTTCCTTCTTGCCCAGGCCCAGGAAAATAAGATAAAGGACATATTTAAATACTGAAGTAATAAAAATTACATTTTGAAACAGGACGATAATTTTTCTTTATTCAAAGTCCAATCCATAGACAAAAATGGAGAGTGGAAATCCCAGAAATAAGTTAGGACTGCTTCACAACAAGCCACATATAGACAGGGACCCAAAATGGAAAGCCATAAGCCATAAGGAAGACACTATAGCTCAAGACACAGGGATCAGAATTCTGTTGCAGAAGATAAACTCACAAGCAAACATCAGTAAACCCATGAGAAATAACTACACTGCAACAGGGTCACAGCAAGGTCAAGAAGTAGAAAACTTCTTATCATAGGAAATAGCATTGGTAAACCAATCAGACAAGGATCTTATTTGTTCAGTTACTTAATACAATCATTAATCTTCACAAAATAGTTTCTAATACTTTGTGCCTGTGCTAACAGCATCTTGCACTGTGACTTTCCTATGTATAAATAGGCATTTTATCTAAGTGCAAATATTAAAAGCAGGGTAACTGAAGCAATCGCCTGTACAAAGGTAAATAAATGGTAGGTTGTTTTTCTTCTTGAATCACTTTTGCTACCTAGCAAATTACAATTACATATCAGTTTAACATTGCTGATCTATAGAATACACTTTGAACTGTGAGGTATGGCAACTTCCTGTAAGAGAGAGCTAATATATAAACCTGAATATTTTGCATGATTTTTTTTAGCTTCCGTGGATAGGGAAGACAAAAAAAAATCCAGCCTTCAAAGACCCTAGAAAGTTATTTTTCTAATCAATAAAAAAATTGTTTAGTAATTCTAAGTAATTTCTTCTTGGCTTCTTGTTGGAGCATTGTTGAATGGACAGATAAAGTAAATATTGAAGTGAAGCTATGTTTGTTATGGGTTTATGGATTAAGCCAGTTATTTTTAAAAACATGCCAGGAAAAAATAACTACTGGGTAAGAGGCTTAGTACCTGGGTGATGAAATAATCTGTACAACAAACCCCCACGACACGAGTTTACCTATTTAACAAACCTACACATGTGCTCCTGAGCCTAAAATAAAAGTAAAAAAAAAAAAAGTCTGCCAGGTAACCTCCTCATTTAAGTTGAGATCCTGATACATATCTCTCAACCTTATAATTCAAGACTACTGTTAGATACTTCTAGTTCACTAGAAATAGCGTGGTAATAGGACAATTAAAATCCTTATATGTTCTTAAAAAGTACATGTTTAACATTTTCTGGCATTACTTCTGAGCTCAGATGAAGCACAAAATCCCCCTAAATGAATATTCTTCTCTATAAGTTAAGTGGTTGAGAGTTGGTAGCAAAAGCTATCATGGTATAACATTTCCATCTTAGAGTAGATACAAGTGGAAGAAAGTGCTGTTTAAACATCGAATAGATAAGAAATTAACATGGACCAATTAGCTTAAATTAGAAGGTAAGAATACTGCCATTCCAGATTGAATATTTTCAACATTTAAATTTCATACTTTAAAAATGGACAGCAATGAAGTCTGTTTTTATGTAATTCCACCTTAAATTTGGTGCCCAAATTACATATTTAATGTAATAGTGACTGGGTGGTCACTCATATGTAATTCAAATACTGTAGAAAATAAATCAGAATTAGTTAAATTTATTATACTTAACCATCACAAAACATCAGTGAAAATAAATCATAGAAATGGAACCAAATTGAAGTAAGAAAGAATAGGAAAAGGTACCAGAACTAGCTGAACATGAGGTGGACAAAAAGATTCAAGAAAAAAACAAACTTGCAATGTTCTTATATGACAGAAAGAATAAATCTCTTGTTTTGTCTACATAACACTGTACTAAGGATGAGGACATTTCCTTTTTCTAGTGTTTGTGAGTCTTTAATAGACAGTACTGAGCAGGCACTTTAGTGACAACATAAAAATTATAGAGGTTATAAAAAGTGGCAAATTACCAGCTATAAATTAATACCGATAACCAAATCTGTATTTTGGCCAGACTGCTAGACAGGATATATGTATTTATGAAACTAATTTTTTAAAATATTAACTGCTTCATTTAAAAAAATTGAATTTACTAGTATGAAGATTCATTTAAGCAGAGTTTCTGCTGAATGAAGCAGCATAGGTTATTATTAGATTGCAACAGAGATCTTTGCTGACCTATCCTATAGTGATCTATATACAGGAAAACTATGTTCTTGGTACTTTACCAGCTGGAATTTTTGAACACCCAATGTGAATCTTGACTCCACTAGACCACTGTACACCAAGTGACCTAATCACACAATAGAATACTAGCCACTATGGGATTAAAAATATAGCTGTTTTCAGGGTGGTAAGACAGGAGAATGGAAAGAAAATCAGAAGAGGACACAATCTTGATCAACAGGAATTAACTCTTAATCAACAACAACTTTTCCACTCTCCCGCTATGCTGGATAAAATAGCTTTTACTGTGAGGTGCGGCAGCTCATGCCAGTAATCCCAGCATTTTGGGATGCCAACGCGGGCAGATCACTTGAGCTCAGGAATTCCATACCGGCCTGGGCAACATGGTGAAACACCATTTCTAGTAAAAATGCAAAAATTAGCCAAGAGTTGTTGGTGCTTTGCGCCTCTAGTCCTAGCTACTCAGGAAGCTGAGGCACGAGTCTTGCTGGAGCCTGGGAGGTTGAAGTTGCAGTGATCCCAGATTGCACCACTGCACTCCAGCCTGAGTGACAGAGCCAGACTCTATCTTAAAAAAAAACAAAAAATTTTACTGTATCATTACATTATAGAGAGGAAAGCAAAGCAAGTAAGTTGGTGCAATAGGACCTCTTGGAGCCAAGGGAACATATAGAAATCATTCCCATCAGTAAAGCACCTCAAGAGAGGACTGAGAAAAGTGAGATGCAAAGAAGTTTTGTTTCTATTACCTTAAAGTCATAACTATAGAAAGCTAAAAACACTCCTCTCTTCCCTCATATCATTAGTAAAAGTGGCAAAAATATTTTTCTTAGGCCAGTTTTTACACATATAAATAATAACATGGAGAACCAATGACCCATAAAGTCACTTTGCTAAAGCAAATTTAGGGAGAAATTATGGTTAAGTGAATGTAAATAACCGATTTAAATACTAATTTAAAATACAATAGAATCCTACAAATCACTTTCCCCAATAAATGCATCTTCAAAGAAAAGCTTCTGTCTCAGCTGGAGCAATCTCACAGAATCATAAAGCAACATAAAATGAAAGAGTAAATATTTCACACTTCAAATCATTTAATAAGGTATTGGGAAGCCTCATACTTTCAGTTTAAACTAATTTATGATTTAAAAGGAAAAGAGCCGGGCGCAGTGTCTCACGCCTGTAATCCCAGCACTTTGGGAGGCGGAGGCTGGAGGATCACCTGAGGTCGGGAGTTCGAGACCAGCATGACAAATATGGAGAAACCCTGTCTCTACTAAAAATACAAAAAATTAGCCTGGTGTGGTGGTGGATGCCTGTAATCCCAGGTACTCGGCAGGCTGAGGCAGGAGAATCTCTTGAACCCAGGAGGCAGAGGTTGCAGTGAGCCGAGATCCCACCCTTGAACTCCAGCCTGGACAGTAAGAGTGAAACTCCATCTCAAAATAATAATAAAATAATAATAATAAATTACAGAAAATGTTAACTTTTTACTGTTCTACATACAATTTAGAGGCACTGAGGATTTTTTTTTCTTAATGATGCAAGGCACTTTTTTGGGTTTCATTTAGAATAAAATTGATTCTACACTGATTTATTATATTCTATTTAGAACCATTTTGGACAAAGGAAAAAGAGCTGGGCAACTCTGAAAAGAACAAATACAACTTTGGCTTTTACAAAAGAAAAATGCAAAAATGAAAGTCACATGAAAATCTAACAGTATCCAGGTTTTTAAGCATCTGGTACTATAAAGCAAAACATCTTCCTGTTATCGTTAAACCTTTGCTGTTTTTATAGAATAAATAAATTAGAAAAGTAATATGAAAGGAAACAATAATTGAACCATAAGTAAAGATAGTTGGCTAATGTCATGATTTAAAGATTATTAAGGGATCACGAAGTTTAAAAAATAAAATAATAACAATTAAGCTATTCAATTATACTAAAAAAGAAATGTGGCAGATTCCTGCATTTTGTTAATGTTTCTATAAAAGGCTTCATCATGAAATTGAACTGTAAAAGTTTTAAAAATATATAATATAGGCCAGGTGTGGTGGCTAATGCCTGTAATCCCAGCACTTTGGGAGGCCAAAGCGGGTGGTTCATGAGGTCAGGAGTTCGAGACCAGCCTGGCCAAAATAGTGAAACCCCGTCTCTACTAAAAATGTAAAAATTAGCCAGGCATGGTGGCGTGCACCTGTAGTCCCAGGTTCTTGGGAGGCTGAGGCAGGAGAATTGCTTGAACCTGGGAGGTAGAGGTTGTGGTGAGCGGAGATCATGCCACTTCATTCCAGCCTGAGCAACATAGTGAGATTCCATCTCAAAAATAAAAAATAATATATATATATATAGAGAGAGAGAGAAGAGAGAAAAGGACTTAAGGAATTTAAGATCCTTAAATGGGTAAAACAAAAATTACTGAAATAAGAACAGGAGCTCATAAAACAGGAACAGGTGAATGTAAACAAACAAATAACTTATTAACAACCTGGGTTGAAATATGTATGTATGTACATGTATATATATGTGTGTGTACATACATGTGTATATGTACATATGTGCTTGTGTATAAAAATTCATTAGGTATGGTAAACAACATACTGTACTGGATAGAATTGAAGAGCAAACCTCTGAGCCAAAAATCTAAACAGAGAATTTTTTTTTCAAAACACAGCATGAAATATTAATAAAAAAGAGGTAGAAAGGAAGAAAGAAAAGTTAAGAGACATGGAAACTAGATCCAAAAGTTCCAGTACTCACCTAATAGAAGAGTCATAAAGAAGAATAGTTAAAATAGAGGAGAGAGAATATTTAAAGAGTCCACCAAATAAAATCTCACATAAACAAACAAATAAAACAACCCTTAGACTGTCCTACATCTTTAGAACAGAAAAAGTAGAAAATTGATTCCTAAAAGCTACAAGGGCGAATGATGAGATTATCTCCAAAGGAATGAGTATCAGCTTAAATTTTTTTTCATTAACAATATTAGAAACAAAAAGATGATAGAAAATGTTTTCAGAATACTTGAGGAAAAACTGCCATTAAATCTGGAATTTAATAATCAGGCAAACTTTCATTCAAGTGTAAGGATAAAGTAAAGACATTTTCAAAAAAGATTACACAAAGTTTACCAATCAAGGACCCTCTCAGGAGGAGGAGGAAAACTATTAGTACTAGATAATATAGTCTAACCAGAAGAAAAATGAATCTAAGAAAATAGTAGAATATAAGAATCAATGATGAGCAAAGGAAACACTCTAAATACTAACTATTTTAAAAACCCCATTTCACAAAATTATTAAGTTGTAACTAAGGCTACATTGAGAGTTTAGGAATATGTGGGTTAGCAAAAAGCAGTAACTACATGCTAAGCTTCTTGTCATATTTGGGCTGGGGTGAATAGAAATACTGACTAATTCTACATTATTTTGGAAAGAGAAACAGAATGTATAACTTTAAAGCAGTAGAGGGAAAAATGGAACAAAAAATGTGCACAGTGTATCCAAATGCTCAAGGGAAGTAAAGCAATAATATGGCAAGAGAAAAACATAAATTAAGATTATAAGAATAAATGTAAAACTATCAACACGGAAGTATATAGGATCGAATACCAACTAAAGGACTTTAAATTCAATAAACAGGAATAATACAGCTTTTAGTCAAAGAGACAAGGAACAGGTGCAAAAGATGATTATACCATGCCACAAAGGAAGGTCTCATCAAGACTGAAATTATATAAACCATGTTCACTGTATGTAGTAGCATAAAACTAAAAGTTAACCATAGATAAACTAAATGATCAGAATATTTTAAGGAAAATATAAGTTGTCAAAATCAGCCCAACACCATAGGCCAATAAACTAAAAGAAATTGAAACAGAAGCCATAAATATTTCCTAAGAAAAGGCACAAGGCCCAGATGACTTTATGGGTGAATTCCAGCAAAACCTTAAGGAATGGATAATTCCCATCTTATTCAAATTGTTCCAAACAATAAAAAAATGTGGGAAGCCAGCCAACATATTTTGTAAGGCTAACTTAACAATGATATCAAAACCAAACTGTGTTCTAAGTGAAATTTGATCTATAATTTTCTTTTAGTTTTTGTTGCTGATGTGAATGGGAATTTTCTCTATATTATTTGTACCAATTGGTTACTGCAGCTTCACATACAATTTTAATGGGGTTTGATAGGAATTTTGTCCTTGAAGAGCTTTACTTTATTTCATGTTTAGTTTCAATAGTTCTCTCATAACTTCATGTTTATAGTAATATATATAGTGTAGACATACACTCTGATTTATGAGCACTTATTTGAACAACAACAACAACAAAAGATGAGAAACAGTCTCTAAGATCCCAACTATCATACATCAAAATTCTCTTTCATCTTTCTACATTTTACAGATACCTTCTGTATGTAAGCCATGAAGAGCTATACAGATGTTAGTCATTACAGAATGGTCACTCTGCTCTGACAGGCTTGGAAAACAGTTATGTCTGTAATCCCTAAGAAACATGTTTTCTTTTTGTAGTTCCTTCGTCTCTACTAATGCTTGCTGGACAGAGAACTAATACTTGAGTTGCCACATTTACTGCTCATGAGTTACTGGAAGATTGAAGTGGCTCTGGCCAGGGGCACACACATTCTCAGAGCTATCATACCTTTTCTTGCCACTTACTGGCATTTACTTTCATATAGACTTGGCCTTGTAAATGGTGAAGTACCACTGCACTTCTGTGTAACACCAGTCCTGGGTCCAAGTTTTGACTCAATTGTTTTCTAGTTGTGTGATCTCAGGCAGTTTAACTGACTTCTCTGGACCTTAAGTTAAGCTCCCTGTTTGTGAGATGGGGTTGTTAAGACTATATCACATGGTTATTAGGGAGAATATATTATATAATATGTGCAAAATTATTTAGCATATCTTCTATTCCATGTACCTTGTACTCTATATATGTTGGTTCCCTTTGCCCTAAAATTTTATAGACAAGCTTGGAAACAGATCACCTAATCAGTGTTCTTTTGAAAAATTTGTTTTGCTGCAGACCCGATGCTTTCTCTCAAGACTCCCAGGTTTCAGATTGGTCATATATTGAGGGCCAGTTACCTGGACAATGAGGGTAAATGGCAGTCTGTAATTATGATCTTGCTCTAGGTTGTTAGAGACTAATATTAATCCTCAAATTGTATGTGAAATGTGTTTATCTGGCTATAATTGTATAGTCTTCTTGAAAGCATTGACCAGCAATGCTAATTTAACAAATATTTCCCCAGGGGAGTGTTTTTGAGCTAGTGGGGTTGCCAATTTATTAGTTAACTCACGCCACTTTCTTCAGAGCAGAAATAGAAGCAGGAAACTCACAAAAAGTTACAGGTATATATTTTCATTTTTTATCAGGTGAACAATTCAGTGTAAAGATAATCAGAGCATGCATTGTTCTTTGAAGAACATAGTGCCTGTGTTGGTTGGCTGGCAAATGATGGTGAATACTACTCAGTTATGTGTAATTAAAAGCAGAGTGAGATACTAACTCTAGGAAATAATAAAGCTGTTTTCAGAAAACAGATTCAATTTGAATAAATACATCAACACGTTATCAGTGAAGTATCTTTGTGAAAGAATTATTTACTCTACTGTATTAACCTCCTTCAAAATCAAAGGATAGATTACAAGTGCCTTGGTTTTTTGTTTTGTTTTGTCTTATTAGTTTGTTGTTCAGAGGAAATGAGTTTGCAAATCCCATGAAATTCAAAAGTGGTACATCTCTAGAAACAACTTAAAAGAATCATAAGCCATACTTAAGCTTGCTTTGTAGAATGATTTTTATTGTTCACAATGAAGATTATTTCATTCTTCCTTGTGTTCTTCAGTTGTTTGCTTATTTCGTCATAGTTGTTTAATGGACAAAGTCATATGTACAATTATTATGTAACAATAATACATAAATAATACAAAAAAGAAAATTTGTTTTGAATTTCAACCAATCAATTGACAAGTGAATTTTAGAATTATAAACAATGAGAAGTTTGTGATAAAGCACCTACTGAAGCAGAAAATTTTCTCTGACCTCTTCATGGGTAAAACTCGAGTGCCCGGGCACTAGAAATAGCCAGCAGCCACTTCAGTGCTGGTAGGGATGGACACCACTCATGTGGTCCTGCTGTGTTCCACCCCTCACAGGAAGGGGGAGAACAGGTGAACAGGTGCAGGAGCTGGGGCTAGCACTTTTGGGCACTGGCAGGAGCAAAACTCTGTATGGCTCCATGGCAGTGTCTAGGGGGATTCTGGAGACCCCTGAAGCCCCAGAAAGAGTGTTACAGTGAGGGCTCTTTTAACTTTG
The DNA here is from genome assembly GCF_006542625.1 of Nomascus leucogenys. NCBI lineage: Eukaryota > Metazoa > Chordata > Mammalia > Primates > Hylobatidae > Nomascus > Nomascus leucogenys. Next base: position 69,749,842 of record NC_044390.1, read on the forward strand.
CCATCTGTAGATGGCTTAAGTGTTCACAGTTCAGTGGAGGGTCAGTATGACAGCCTTTTGTACCTGCACCTGAGTTCTTGTCCAGCATCCAGGAGGAATGAGGTTGCATGAACAAATTGGAGATGGTAAATGTGGAGGATTTTATTGCCAATGAAAGTGGCTCTCAGTAGGAAGGGGAGCTGAAAAAGAAATGAAGTGGGAAGATAATCTTCCCGTGGAGTCTGGCCCCAAAGCAATGCCGTCAAGCTGTCCCTCTGAAGTCAAGCCACTTCTCTCTGATGTCCAACCATAGTCTCCAATGTCCAGCTGTTTCTCCTCTCTCTGGTGGCTGAGCCTGGAGTTTTTATAGGCACAGGATGGGGGGCCGGGAGGGCCATAGGTGGTTTGGGAAAAGGCAGCATTTGAGCTGGAAAACAGAAATGCATGTTCTCACTTTTGGCCACCATTCCAGGCTTGAGGGTGGGCATTTGTCCGCTTCTCCCGAGAATTTCTCTGCCTCCTGTCCCTATCTTTTCCCCCCTCTGAAGAGGTACATCTAACTGCAGTTAGAATACAGGAAGTTAGTTACTTCCTGCTGCCAGAGGGCATTGTTTTGGGGAGAATGGGAATCAGATTTCTTCCAGAGGTCTACCTAAGAGTTCCTAGCAAAAGGGAGCCATCGTCCAAGGCTCCAGTTGCCTGTTTAGAGTTTGATGGCTTATCGGTGAGAAGAAACAAGTTTTACAAGGTTAAGTATGCATGGATCAAATGTGTGTTATACAAAGAGGAGCTAAAAGGAGAGAATCAAGTGCCAAAGATTACAGAAATAAGTGAAATATACTAACCATTCTGAAAATAACATTATACCCCATGGTATAAAACAGAAAAAAAGTAAAAACAGCAAGCATAGGCAAGACTATAAGGAGGATATCCATGGAAGGTTAATTATTAAAACTTATCTTTTGTGATTTTTAGTTTGATGTCCCCCATCTATTTACATTAGAATTTTGGGTGCTCTTCTGGGTTGATGGCGATAACTCTGTCAAATTCCCAGGTCTTTATTTGGGTATAATAAATTTAAGAATCTATTCCAGTGACCTACTGTAAAAGACTGTGGTGACCACCTTGAGGAGGTTCTGTAAAGTACTATCTGGTCTCAGGGCCTTTTTCTGCAGCTTCCCCCTGATTGTCAGGGGCTTCCTGAGTAATACATTTATCTTTTAGGATTAGATGTTCCTCAACTGAAGCAGGAGATAGAGAGGTGTGCCTTATGAAGGCCTCTCTTATCCTCTCCAGGAAGGCAGTAGGATTCTCATCAAATCCCTGGACTGTCATGGATAGCTTGGTATAATTGAGAGGCTTAGTTCTAATCCTGTGTAAGCCCTCTATTATGCACACCTGAAAGTAACTCCTCTTTCATTCTCCCATCTCATCACTGGGATCCTATCCAGGGTCATCCAATGGTACTGCTTCTCTTCCAGTTGGATAAAGTTCAACCCCTTCCCTGACACTATGTGTGATACAAAGCTCATCCCAAATCCCTCTGCTGCTTGTAGAGTGGCCTGCTTCTCAGTGTTAGTCAGGATTTGATTCAAAAGTAACATAACATCTTTCCAGGAGAGTTCAAATACTTGGGTTTGGCCAGGAGTTCATGCTCATAATCCCAGCATTTTGGGAGGCCAAGGTGGGCAGATCACCTGAGGTCAGGAGTTAGAGACCAGCCTGGCCAACATGGTGAAAACCTGTCTCTACTAAAAGTATAAAAAATTAGGCAGGCATGGTGGTGGGTGCCTGTAATCCCAGCTACTCAGGAAGCTGAGGCAGGAGAATTGCTTGAACCTTGGAGGTTGCAGTGAGCCGAGATCATGCCACTGCACTCCAGCCTGGGCAACAGAGTGAGACTCCATCTCAGAACAACAACAGCAACAACAATAACCACAACAAAAACACAAATACTCGGGTTAAATTCTGGAAAGCCTTTATATGTCTGTCAGGGTCATCTGAAAACTTGCTAAGATCCCCCTTAATTTGCCTTAAGTCCTGCAGAGAGAAGGGGACCTGGACCTTACTGGGGCCAAATTCACCAGGTATTTGTTGGAGGGGCAAGAGTGAGACTGGGGCTTGTCTAGGATAAGGCTTTCTAGGAGGGAGCAAGTGAGAGAGAAGCTGGAAAGGGAGAACAGGGTAGGCCCAGAGGAGCAGGGCTGGAGGGAACTGGCTCCCCTGCTGGAGGTGCCTCTGGGGTTTATTTCTTTAGTTCCCTGGGATTGCCCCTAGCAGCCTCTCCTGAGAGGGCAAGTAGGAGGGCTGGATCAATCCTACACTGTCTGCAAGGTACCTGCCCTGCAAGGTATCAAAAGCCTGCACATATGGGGCCTCAGACTATTTGCCATCACATTTACAGAAAAGGTCCAACTGCAGGACGGTATCGAAATGAATGGTTCCTTCCTGAGACCAAGCCAGTCCTTCCTGCAGATCATAATTTGGCCAAATCTTTGTGCAGAGGGCTATGAGGCATTTTTCTTCCAGAGTCTGAGGGTCAAAGAAGTCCCAGTGATTCAGGATACACTCCAGAGGAGTATAGACTGTGGATGGTGAAGATAGCTGGTTGCCCATTCTGAAAGACAGGGAAATAGGCTTCCCTCATTTTCCTTCCTTCTTTCAGTGAAAACTCAGGGTGTGAGGGAGGAGAGAAAGCGGGCATCCCCCTTTACTGTTTTGTTATCCCCAAGATCTGGCAACCTTACACGGACGCCACCCATGGGTGCCATTGCGGCCTGCACCCATGAAGCAAGGAAGGCCTAGAGACTACAAATTGTCTGCACTCACCCATGCCACCATCCCCTCTACTGTGGGCAACGTTTGAGTTCCCTGGGCCTTATCTATGCCATGGCGCATGGCCTCCTTCCATGAAGTAGGAGCTTAACTGGCAGGAATTGGTTCTGCCCATTTATACTGTGCCTGTTGCCTCGCTTTGTATCCCTCAGATCTGGTTTTCCTTTCTAAGGCTTCAACCCAAAGTTTGGAATTGAGTTTGGGACAAAAATGGTATCTCAGGAGTTGCATGGATTCATTTGGATTAGGCCCCAGATGGCCCTTGCCAATTTTGCAGTTGTTAGCTGGTGGAGGTTATTCCTCTGTTGCCTCCCTATTATAAGCAGAGTGCTGAGGTAGAAAAAGAACCCTCTTGCATAGAAAAGGAAAGAGGAAAAAAACAGCTTAAGGAGGAGAAGAACCCTTTGCCCTATGCAAATGGGTTCCTTTAATCACTGTATCCCTCCCCCAGTTCAGACCAAGCTGAACTCCTTGGTCAGGGGAGTGATGGCTCTATGGGCCCTTGGCAGGAGGGGGTGGTGAGCAGGAAACTCTGGCCAGCTGGCCACATGGGGTCCCTGGCCCCCAAGACTGCCCTGGGGCCCTAGTGGCAGCCGTGGTTCTCTCCCACCACCCGTGGCCATTGGGTGTGGCATGTGCATGCTGCAGATGTGCCCAAGTGTCCCAGCTGGGAGGGGAGGGCATGAAGAGGGGAGCCACTGCATGCCATGTGTGCCTGCAGCTGTTGGGGCTGGGGAGGGGATGGCATCTCCAAGAACAAATGCAAATCACATTGTTCTGCATTGCATATCTGATTGCTGGAGCCAATGCTCATTCTACTCAATATTTCTGCAGTTTGCAGCAAAACCCTTAACATTATGAAAGAATAGATAGGAGCCATTTCAAACTGTGAAAGAAGAAAGGAAAGATATTATGGAAAAGTCTGGGGTTCTTGTCCTACGACTTGATGGGCAGTTGAGGACTGGATTTGGGGGCCTTCTGGCAACACTGAGGAGTGGCCTTGGCCAGATGCCTTCAGTTGCCTCAGGACTTTATTCTGGTCCTATGCGACAGCAAGACTTCTGTGAGAGAAACAGAGCCAACATTCCTTTTACCCAAAAGATAGAGATGGCAGTGTTGCATCCTGTTCCCTGCAGTGGCATAGCTCATAGGAAAGTCTGAGGGCAAGAAGAGAGAGATCTACCTTTTTGCATGTACTCACCCTTCTGATGTATTCCAGACAATCTTCCAAAATGAAGCAGGAAATTTTCCCTGACCCCTTTGCAGGCAGGAACTGGAGTGCATTAATGCTAGAACTATCTGGCTGCTTTGGTACCAGCAGGGGCAGACTCCACTCACTTGGTCCTGCTACATTCCACCCCTCACAGGATGGGAAACACAGGTGAGAGGGTGCAGGAGCCAGGATGAGTGCTTTTGGGCGCCAGCAGGAGCAAAGCTCCATGCAGCCCTGCAGCAGCATCTAGGGGGGCACCTGCAACCCTTGAAGCTCCAGAAAGAGTGTTACATTTAATGCCCTTTTAGCTTTACTGTCTGTGGATGGCTTAACTGTTAACAGCTCAGTGGAAGGTCAGTGCAACAGCATTTTGCACCCATACCCAAGTTCTTGTCCGGCATCCAGGAGGAATGAGGTTGCATAAACAAATTGGAGATAGTAAATATGGGGGATTTTATTGCTGATTAAAGTGGCTCTCAGCAGGAAGGGGAGCTGAAAGGGGACAGAGCAGGAAGTTCATCTTCCTCCAGAATCTGGCCATTCCCAGCTGGACCCCTCTCTGAAGCAATGCCATCAAGATGACCCTCTGAAGTCAAGCTGCTTCTCTCCATGTCCAGCCATAGTCTATGACATCCTGCTGCTTCTCCTCTTCACCTCTTCTGCTGGCTGAGCCTGGGGTTTTTATGGGCACAGGATTAGGGGCAGGGTGGGCCATGGGTGGTTTTGGAAGTGGCAACCTTCGAGCAGGAAAACAGTAATGTATGTTCTCACTTTGGGCCATGATTCCAGGCTTGAGGGTGGTGCCCTTGCCAGGGACCTGCCCTCTTCTTCCCAGAATTTTCCTGCCTCCTTTCCCTATCACTACTACCATGGCACTTAAGAAACTGAAAAAAATTAACTATAGTCACTAACCTACATGTTCTTTTGTGTAAGAGCTAAATTGTTACTAATGCATGCTAAACAGTAGATACTCAGATATTTGAAAAATGATTGATTTGTGTGTGTGTATTTATTAACAGAAATAATTAACATGGTTCAACACTCCTAATTTGCAAAGCACATTCACTGTCTCAGTTTTATTTGTCTTCACCTTTAACGCCCAGGGAATAAGTTCAGCAAAGTATTATCAACTCCATTTTCCAGTTGAGGAAACTAAGAATGAAAAATTTTCAGTGACTGTCTTAAGGTCACAGTTAGAGCTTGGACCTCAAGTTTGCTGACTCTTTTTGCAAAACTCTGTTATTTTTCTCTTGTGTTTTGGGAGTGTGTGGGCTAAATAGAATAAGGACAAGAAGGTCAGTTGAGAGTAATTTGGCAGTCTCCTGTAAGATTGGAAATATGCAAACTCCATGACCCTGAAACTCTGCTTCTAGGTATATACCCTAGGGAATCTCCCTAAAAGTGCACAAGGACACAAGAACAAGAATATTTATTACACTATTATTTGGTAATAGCAAAGTTGGAAGTAACTTAATGTCCATCTGTAAGAAAATAAATAAATCAACTCTGTTGTCTTCATATGATAAAATGCCACTTAACAGTTTAAATAATAGATTAGCTTCAGAAATGTTATATTGAATGAAAAAAGTAATTTTAGAATGATACATATAGTATGATAGTATTTATATAACATTTTTAAAAAGTGGAATGCTAGATACTGCTTACGAACATATATGTTATAAAATAGAAAAACATCACTTCTAAGACTATATGCCAATTTCACTATAGTGTTTGCAAGGGAGAGACTGAGAAGGGGAACAAAAGGGAATTCAATTTTGTAACTCTTCAACTCTGGAATGTTCTCATTCCATTTTTTTATGTAAAAAATAAGAAACAAATGACAAAATGTTGATGCTTCTTAATTTCTAGTGTTGGGCATATAGATATGTGTGTTTTAATTTCTCTTTTTTATGTTTAATTTAGCTTTTTCAAAATTAAAGAGAAAAATATTCATTTAGAATAGAGGAGTACAGCAGAGTGGTTATGAAGATGAGCTTCAAAGATAGACCAGGGTTGAATTCCAATTCTGCCAACTTAAATGCTATTAAAGTGAAGTAGGTCTCCATCCTGCCGTACTTATCGGTGTCTTTAACATGCTGATCTATGTTGTGAGCCTTTAGGATAAGAATGTAACATTCAGAATTTCTCAAACTTATTTGACCAAGGAATGAGCATTCTTTGGGGCAGTATGGTAAAAGGTGCCTTTACAGATAATATGTATTTATAGGGTAATTTGAATGATCAATTTTCTTTAGGCTTGAAAAGGTCTCCCTTCATCTCCTTCCTGTTTTATCAGACTTGTGTTTCTCTTATTCCTGCTATCTCTAAGCTTTCTTTGTTTACAAAGACAGAGAATCCGTTCCCTTTTCCTCTACAACTCAGCAAAGTGGCTTCTGAGAGGACAGATTCTTCTGAGTAGTGTGGTCATAGGACTGAGTTAGTTTTTTTCAAGATCAGCATGATTCATTTGATGTGGGCAATTTCAAGGTCTTTTGAAAAATTCTATCTATGCTTTGGTAGCATTTGTCACTTCTAGCTTCAGCCAGTATCTATAAGGTGTCTGGGCACAGTATTAAATCCAATTCCCTCTCAGTTACTCAGAAATCTGTACTTATTTTATTTTTTTCAGGGTTCATGCTTCGTATTAACATGAAGATTTGCTGTCTTAAAGTCCCCTGAAGAGTATCTTACACTATGGTTTACACCATACCCAAGGTGGCTTGTCTATTCCTTAGGAAATTCCAACCAGAGACACCTCAAAAGGTGTCACACATTTCACCCACAGAGCACGGTCTCATTCATACCCCATCAGCTCATCAAACTCTATAAGCCAATGGAGTTGGGTTTGAACCCCAATCTGGCCACTTACTAACTAGTTCACCTTGCTCCACTGTAGACTGTTTCTGCAACTGAAAGGAGACATTGATACCTCTCAGATATATACATAAAATCCAAGGCAATATTATATTTATTATATATTATATATATAATCTAAGACAGTATATATATTATATTTATAAAATATTGTCTTGGATTACCCTAGTTCTTGGATTCTAAGATGGAAATCTTTTTCACATTCAACTTTTTCGAAATTGGGACACATATTTAATTCTTGACATCCTACAATTCACCATCAGCCATGTTTTTTCACATTTTAACACCATTGGGAAAAAAACAGATCTTTTGATAACTTAAGAGCTTCTTAAATTTGATGAAGTATTTGTTATCAGCCCTGTCTTCCCAACCAGCTCCTTGAGACCAAGAGTTCTTCCTTTGTATTCCTTCCATCTTGCATGCAGAGGTCCACATCAATCAGTGAGAGCAGAGAATATACATTTACTTATTGAAACATGGTGGGTATAAAGAGCAACAGACTCAGAGTCTTGCACTACTCCTTGTTAGCCATTAGAGTTTAAAAATTCCTTAACCTCTTGTGGCCCCAGTATTCTCTATAAAAGGCAGAGATATTTTCCTGTCCTGTGTACTTTACAGAGTGACTATGAAAATCAAATGATACAGTGCATGAGCATTTCTCAATATCACTGCTCAATTGGCAAGCTGTTTCCCTGTGGAACCCTCTACACATTTCAAAGTGCCTAAATGTAGCCCAAAACCAAATTGTTTAACAGTGGGATTTCTATGATTTCAAATAACTTATTTCCTTTTGCTCAAGGCTGACAGATTTCTGATACAATGCTTATTTTAGCCTTGGGTGTAATACTCAGCCTGGGTTTGGAGCAAATTGAAAATTAAGGGTTTTATTTCAGGTCCTGCCTCTGACCTTGGTCTCCATTTGACCTCGGGTAAATTCACATCTCTTGGAGGGCAAACTGTCCAGACAGAGAATGTTTAGCTACGGTTTTCCTTGGATTTGAAACATTTCCCCCTGTGATTTGTGTCTCTGACATGGTCTCATTTTATATAACCCCAAATAAAGCCTCATTTGTTTCCCTTGGCTTATTTGAAATCACCAGGGCTACGTACTCCATATATTCAAGTTTTGCAAAATTCCCTGGGATGAATCCCTTTATATGCACCAAAGCCAGTTCTGCTTTGTTGATTAGCTTGGTAATCTTCTGGGCCTCTTTGGGGATTTCAGAACTTGTGTTCTCATGGTGAAATGTGCCAAAACTGGCAGATAGAAAATACAAATTGGTCTTTATAACTGAAGTTCCTGTACTCATTTCCTAGAAGTTAAGCCCTGAGTTTTAGGTCTTTTTGTAGTGACCTAGTAGTATAGTATGAGCTGTACTGAGGGCTCAGAGCTACAGTGACACCCAGCCAAGTGTCTTCTTCATTGAGGATGTGTAATTACCCCCAAAATACCAACTCCTGAGTTACAAAAGCTATCATTAAGCCTTTTGTCTTTTTAAATTGACAAGTCTGATTGGATTAGCCATAAACCAGAAAACATATGTTTTTCTTTTAAATGTACCTCTGAGTTCACATACAACTTTCATTGAGCCCATCCCCTAACCAATACTTTGCTATGAAAAAGACAAGCAAAGGGAGAATCCCAATCTTTGCCTTCCAGGAAATTTAGTTTGATTAGAGAAATTTGACCACAGGAGATAAATACATTACCAGTTAATAGCACTGAGGTTTGGTGTGAAGAGAACTGTGGAATTGTCAAGCATTTGAAGGCCGGATCTGGCTGTCTCTATAGACTGTGGATAAAAACATAGTTATACTTTGATATCATTCATAAACAAGCTTCAAAAGAATTTTAACTATCATCTGGTGTGTATGTTTTCATGTAGGTGAGTGAGTGTATTACTGAGGCATCTTGCATGTTGAAAAGGCTTAAGAAAACCAGATAATCTGGACCATCATGATACCTCTCCAGTGCCTGGAAACTGTTGATAGATGATGCATGTTGATGCTTTGAAATTTCATTTAAATATTTAGGTGGATAGATGGCCCAGGGCACTGAGGACAAGGAGGAGAATGATTAACATCCTGGCATTCATTCTTACAATCTTTGAGATTCAGTCATTGGATTATCTGTTCTCTAAAAATTCAAATTCATTTGTCCTCTGGCTTCTTCAAGAGAAATGCATCTGAGATCCTTCACACACTGTGACGAACTCTGTTATGGCCACCTTCAAAGACTGCATCCTTTTCGATCTTGGATGACTTTCTTGCCCTAGACCCAAGTGACCAAATTCATTATTGATGTGTTGGCAGATGTTTGCTCATATTCTTCCAGATTAAATGGGATTTAAATGTGATCATTCAGGTAGGCTGCTTTGAATTTGAAGGAGCATGTTTCTACTCCATGGTGAAGAGGAGTTCTGTGCAGGCTTGAGAATGAGAGAAAAAGTTAAAAGCATTTTACAACACCCTTTTCTTTCTTGTTGATTTTTCTGAAGCTATTAAAAAATTTTTGGACTGCTTTGAGGAGGCCCATTCCTCCCCTCAAATGTCAACCCTTTTTCTCAATTCAGAATTTCTGGTATTTTCTTTTGGGACAAATATAATTCAGAACTGTGTCTATACAATCCAGTGAAGTGGGGAATTCCAGATAACTCAAACAATAAATGATGTTTCCCCTCAATGATCCAAATATTTTAGATGAATGTGTTAAAAAGATTTTTGTTTGAAACTATCTAGATCAAGAACCCAGTTCTCCACATTACTTTGCATAAACATAGGGTGTTTATATCTTTTTTAAAAGATTCTTAACCATAAAAATCCAGCATTGAAGTTTTAATTCATTTTATTCCTGTTTCCTGCGGAAAGCATTCTGTGTCCCTTCTTTACCCCATTATATTCTCAGAAGCAGCTGCTGTTGCCTTGGCCACAATACAGCATTTATTTGCTGATTTTGGGACATTTATGTCCAAAGTTGGCTGAGCTGTGGGAATGCTGAACTTCTTGGAATACAAGCCTACAAGCAGTGGGTCATGGGCCTGTGAGGCACCTGTGAGCACACCCTTGCTAGTCTGTAAGCACAGACCTCTCAGTTTCCACTAATTATGTCCTAAACACAGAGCAGGCTCTAGTGGGCTTTAAGCACAACCGAGATGGGCAGGTTAAGGCCAGGACACACAGCTTCCATGAAGTAAGGGGTCTCCTCTGGACTTGTTCAAAGATCTAGAAACTCACTACACAAGCTCATTTGTCTGTCCAGCTTTTGGGCTTAACTTGGAAAAGAGGGAGGCAATCCAAATGGACATTTCTAAAATTCTCTATTGGTAGTTTTGACCCAAACCTAATCAATTACATAAGACTTCCCACTGGGCACTCATTAGTTCAAGAGCAAACTGTTTCCTATGCTTCCTGCCTTGAGCCACTGCCATAGTTCAATCTTACCCTGTCTAGAGAACCTTTCATGAACAGAGGAACTCTGACAGTGAGGCAGTGAAAAGTGCCACTTCTCTGTTTCAGGTCTGTGTTTAAAGCCTTCAGTGGTTCATGATCTAAAAGTTTGTCTGTGATCTAGCCCCTGCTGACCACTCCCATACTTTGCCACTTCTTACATTGTATTTTATATTTCAGCAATTCCAAACCATTTGAAGTCCCCATACTCCGAAGCAAACTCATGTTCTTTCTTGCCTTTTTGTCTTTGTTCAGGTGTTCCTTCTATTTGGAATATCTTCTTCCAAGTGACCATTCATCATTTTCTTCCTGCACCCTGATCTTCTCTCTCTTTTATTGTTAAGACCCTGCATTGGTATTATTTCCCCCAGAAATCCCTCATCTTTGCCAGTGGGTATGCACATACCACATCGTTTTATACCTGTCTAGTTGTGTGTCTGTCTTTCCTGTTAGACTCTGAGATCCTCTAGAGTAGATACTAGGTCTCTTTTATCTTTATTTTCTCTGATGCCTGACTCAGAGAATGGAGCACAAGTGGAGACTCAAACACTCAATAAATTGAATGGATAAGTAAGCGTTCATGAGTGGGTAGGGGATGATGCTTTTTGGTCAGGAGTTCTATTCAATGATGGACAGAGAATAAACCACATCACAATAATAATAATGGTTATGTTCTATCTGAGCATCTATTACCTGAGAAGTATTGTCAATATGTGTAGCCCGTGCAAAAACACTATGAGGTAGACACTATGATTATCTCTATAAAACACAAGGGAAAGATTATGATGGTAATTATGATAATTATAATGGAGATAATAAGGAACTTAAAATGTAAAGGAAAGGAAACTCCACAAGACAGAAGCTAAATGATTTTCTTAAGGTCACACATATTCACAAAAAGTAGAGCCTGGGATTGCTAACCAATGCCAACATAATATGCTTGATCAATGACATATTATTTGGAGGCAGGTGTAGAAACTGGCCATGTTGGAGACCAGTTGAAATCCCCCCAAATGCAATTGGACTTTGAATTACTCTACTGAGAAAACTCTAAAAACAGTAGAACCAATATATATTTCATTCAATTTGGGGCTGGCAGAGCCTGTGTACACATGGGCTCCAAAGGCAGGAACAGCTTGTTAATCTGGCATTTAACTACCAGAAATTTCTATTAACAATTATTGCTGGGAAGAGCAATTGGTGCATAATGATGGCCCTAGGGTATTGCTTGGTCATGAAGTGCTTCCTGAATCATAATAACAATGAGAATTATGTTCAGTCTAAGTTTAGTATTGAGTCTGTTTTACTGTCTTCGAAGTCTTTGGATGTCAGTATAGTATATAAGTCTGAATAACTTATATACTTAACTGTATTAAATATTTTAATAACCAGAAACCCCCTAAAGAGAAAGTTTATTATACTTTAAACTTGACCATTATTTAAAAATAATGGATGTTATTGTAATTTCTGAAATGTAAATTCATAAGAAAATACAAATTCATAATCACATTTGGTTATTATATACTTATCAATTAAAGGATATAATTTGCCCATGGATCACGAGGTCAGGAGTTCAAGACCAGCCTGGCCAAATGGTGAAAACCTGTCTCTACTAAAAATACAAAAAAATTAGCCAGGCATGGTGGCAGGCACTTATAATCCCAGCTACTCAGGAGGCTGAGGCAGGAGAATCTCTTGAACTCAGAGGGCAGAAGTTGCAGTGAGCTGAGATTGCACCACTGCACTCCAGCCCGGGCGACACAGTGAGACTCTGTCAAAGAAAAAAAAAAAAAAGCACCTACCATGTGGGTAGCTACTGTGTTGGGTACTAGAGTTACAGGAATGGCTAAGACAGACACAGTGCTTGCCTTCTATAAGGAAGAAATTCATGAAAGTTTTTGATGCTAAAGAAAGGAATTTTGACTCTCAAAGACTGATGCTATTATGGATAATACTAAGATTCCAAGTTTGAGTTAATAAATGCTACAACTGAACTGAAAGCCAACTGATATATACATAAAAGAAAAACAAGTGATTAGTTTGGGGACTGAGAGGCGTGAAAGTGCAGTAATTGCTTGGGATGCATGCAATCCTGTAATGGCAGAAATGCTGTGGTCAGACTATTGGGGCCTAAGAAGCTTGGACTTTATTCTGTAGAATGAAGGGAATTGCTTTTGGTGTTTTAGTCATGAAGTCTTTGCCCATGCCTATGTCCTGAATGGTATTGCCTGGGTTTTCTTTTATGGTTTTAGGTGTTATGTTTAAGTCTTTAATCTATCTTGAGTTAATTTTTATGTAAGGTGTAAGGATGGGGTCCAATTTCAGTTTTCTGCATATGACTAGCCAGTTTTCCCAACACCATTTATTAAATAGGGAATCCTTTTCCCATTGCTTGTTTTTGTCAGGTTTGTCAAAGATCAGAGGGTTGTAGATGTGTGGCACTATTTCTGAGGCCCCTGTTCTGTTCCAATTGTCTATATATATATTTTGGTACAAGTACCATGCTGTTTTGGTTTCTGTAGCCTTGTAGTATAGTTTGAAGTCAGGTAGCATGATGCCTCCAGCTTTGTTCTTTTTGCTTAGGATTGTCTTGGCTACATGGGCTCTTTTTGGTTCCATACGAAATTTAAAGCAGTTTTTTCTAATTCTGTGAAGAAAGTCAATGATAACTTCATGGGGATAACATTGAATCTATAAATTACTTTGGGCAGTATGGCCATTTTCATGATATTGATTCTTCCTATCTATGAGCATGGAATGTTTTTCCATTTGCTTGTGTCCTTTTTGATTTCCTTGAGCAGTGGTTTGTAGTTCTCCTTGAAGAGGTCCTTCATATGCCTTGTAAGTTGTATTCCTAGGTATTTTATTCTCTTTGTAACAATTGTGAATGGGAATTCACTCATGATTTGGCTCTCTGTTTGTCTATTATTGGTGTATAGGAATGCTTGTGATTTTTGCACATTGATTTTGTATCCTGAGACTTTGCTGAAGTTGTTTATCAGCTTAAGGAGATTTTAGGCTGAGACAATGGGGTTTTTTAAATATACAATCATGTCATCTGTGAACAGAGACAATTTGAGTTCCTCTTTCTCTATTTAAATACCCTTTATTTCTTTCTCTTGCCTGATTGCCCTGGCCAGAACTTCCAACACTATGTTGAATAGGAGTGGTGAGAGAGGGCATCCTTGTCTTGTGCCAGTTTTCAAAGGGAATGCTTCCAGCTTTTACCCATTCAGTATGATATTGGCTGTGGGTTTGTCATAATTAGCTCTTATTATTTTGATATACGTTCCATCAATACTTAGTTTATTGAGAGTTTTTAGCATGAAGGTGTGTTGAATTTTATCAAAGGCCTTTTCTGAATCTATTGAGATAATCATGTGGTTTTTGTCATTGATTTTGTTTATGTGATGGATTATGTTTATTGATTTGTGTATGTTGAACCATCCTTGCATCCCAGGGATGAAGTTGACTTGATATTGTGGATAAGCTTTTTGATGTGCGGCTGGATTCAGGTTACCAGTATTTTATTGAGGATTTTTGCATCAATTTTCATCAGGGATATTGGCCTGAAATTTTTTTTTGTTGTTGTGTCTCTGCCAGGTTTTGGTATCAGGATGATGCTGGCCTCATAAAGTGAGTTAGGGAGGAGTCCCTATTTTTCTGTTGTTTGGAATACTTTCAGAAGGAATCGTACCAGCTCCTCTTTGTACCTCTGGTAGAATTTGGCTGTGAATCCATCTGGTCCTGGGCTTTTTTCTGGTTGGTAGGCTATTAATTACTGCCTCAATTTCATTACTCATTATTGGTCTATTCATGGATTCAATTTCTTCCTGGTTTAGTCTTGGGAGGGTGTATGTGTCCAGGAATTTATCCATTTCTTCTAGATTTTCTAATTTATTTGTGTAGAGGTGTTTATAGTATTCTCTGATGATATGTTGTATTTCTGTGGGATCAGTGGTGATATCCCCTTTTTCATTTGTATTGTGTCTATTTGATTCTTCTCTCTTTTTTTCTTTATTAGTCGAGCTAGCTGTCTATCTATTTTGTTGATCTTTTCAAAAAAAAACCAGCTCCTGGATTCATTGTTTTTTATCTCTATCTCCTTCAGTTCTACTCTCATCTGCTAGCTTTTGAATTTGTTTGCTCTGGCTTCTCTAGTTCTTTTAATTGTGATGTTAGGGTGTCGATTTTAGATCTTTCCTGCTTACTCCTGTGGGCATTTAGTGCTGTAAATTTCCCTCTAAACACCACTTTAGCTGTGTCCCAGAGATTCTGGTACATCGTGTCTTTGTTCTCACTGGTTTCAAAGAATTTACTTATTTCTGCCTTAATTTCGTTATTCACCCAGTAGTTATTAAGGAGCAGGTTTTTCAGTTTGCAAGTAGTTGTGCAGTTTTGAGTGAGTGTTTTAATCCTGAGTTCTAATTTGATTGCACCTTGGTCTGATAGACTGTTTGTTATGATTTCCATTCTTTTGCATTTGCTGAGGAGTGTTTTACTTCCAATTATGTGGTCGATTTTAGAATAAGTATGTTGTGGTGCTGAGAAGTGTGTATATTCTGTTGATTTATGATGGAGAGTTCTGTACATGTCTATTAAGTCTCCTTGGTCCGGAGCTGACTTCAAGTCCTGAATATCCTTCTTAGTTTTCTGTGTCCTTGATCTGTCTAATATTGACAGTGGGGTGTTAAAATCTTCCACCATTATTGTGTGGGAATCTACATCTCTTTGTAGGTGTCTAAGAACTTGCTTTATGAATCTGGGTGCTCCTGTATGGGGTGCATATATATTTAGGATGGTTAGCTCTTCTTGTTGCATTGATCCCTTTACCATTATGTAATGCCCTTCTTTGTCTTTTTTGACCATTGTTTGTTTAAAGTCTGTTTTATCAAAGACTAGGATTGCACCCCCTGTTTTTATTTGCTTTCCATTTGCTTGGTAAATCTTCCTCCCTCCCTTTATTTTGAGCCTATGTGTATCTTTGCACGTGAGATGGGTCTCCTGAATACAGCACACCAATGCGTCTTGACTCTTTATCCAGTTTGCCAATCTGTGTCTTTTAATTGGGGCATTTAGCCCGTTTACATTTAAGGTTAAAATTTTTATGTGTGAATTTGATCCTGTCATTATGATGCTAGCTGGTTATTTTGCCCGTTAGTTGATGCAGTTTCTTCATAGTGTCAATTTTCTTTACAATTTGATACGTTTTTGCAGTGGCTGGTACCAGTTTTTGCTTTCCATATTTAGTGCTTCCTTCAGGAGTTCTTGTAAAGCAGGCAACAAAAACCAAAATTGACAAATGGGATCTAATTAAACTAAAGAGCTTCTGCACAGCAAAAGAAACTCTCATCAGAGTGAACAGGCAATCTACAGAATGGGAGAAAATTTTTGCAATCTATCCATCTGACAAAGAGCTAATATTCAGAATCTACAAGGTACTTAAATTTACAAGAAAAAAACAACCCCATCAAAAAGTGGGCAAAGGATATAAATAGACACTTCTCAAAAGAATACATTTATGCAGCCAATAAACATATGAAAAAAAGCTCATCATCACTGGTCATTAGAGAAATGCAAATCAAAACCACAGTGAGATACCATCTCACACCAGTTAGAATGGCGATCATTAAAAAGTCAGGAAACAACAGGTGCTGGAGGGGATGTGGAGAAATAAGAATACTTTTACACTGTTGGTGGGAGTGTAAATTAGTTCAACCATTGTGGAAGCCAGTGTGGTGATTCCTCAAGGATCTAGAACCAGAAATACCATTCAACTCAGCAATCCCATTACTGGGTATATACCCAAAGGATTATAAATCATTCTACTATAAAGACTCATGCACATGTATGTTTATTGCAGCACTATTCACAATAGCAAAGACTTGGAACCTACCCAAATGCCCATCAATGATAGACTGGATAAAGAAAATATGGCACATATACACCATGGAATACTATGCAGCCATAAAAAAGGATGCATTCATGTCCTTTGCAGGGATGTGGATGAAGCTGGAAACTATCATTCTCAGCAAACTAACACAAGAACAGAAAACCAAACACCACATGTTCTCACTCATAAGTGGGAGTTGAACAATGAGAACACACAGACACAGGGAGGGGAACATCACACACTGGTGCCTGTCAGGGCACTGGGGGCTAGGGGAGGGCAGTATTAGGAGAAATATGTAATGTAGATGACAGGTTAATGGGTGCAGCAAACCACCATGGCACGTGTATACCTATGTAACAAACTTGCATGTTCTACACATGTATCCCAGAACTTAAAGTATAAAAAAACAAGAATAGATGGCAAATAGACGTTCTCCTGTGTGCCAATACATTGGTAATGTCATCTTGGGGCACTATTTGGGGAGCATTTGGAGATCTCTTCTGCACTTCAGAAAAAAATGCTGTGACCAATTTTTGAAATCCACTGATATAGTATTAGAGGAGGAATGGCAACTTCAATGCAATGAATGCATTTGCCACTCCATCTCTGGAAAAGCATCAGTGGAAAAACATTAATCAGTCAATCAATCCATATTTATTGATAATCTTCTATCACTTGGATGAAATACTGCCCATAACTGGGATTGGCACTATGGAAATATAAAGAGGATTATTAGACATTGTCCTTGCAATATAACTAAAAGTAAGTACAGTATATCCATGACATAGATTGCAGTATAGACTCAAGAAGAAATGAAATCCTCACTTGTATTTTTGAATGAGGTTTTGATGTATGAAAACCTCGTTTCCTGCAGGGCAATTAGATGGAGAGCTAGAGAGAGCTCTTGCATAATCTCTCAAATGTCCTGGTGACCAGACACGATCAGGGATTTGGGGAGGGAGGTCAACAGACTGAAACTATCAACCAAGCAGGTCCCGAGTAAAGTGCTGGCCAAACAAAGTGCACATGGAGAGGTGTGGGCTATGAATTAAGGTTTTAGGTCTCCAATTCCCTTCCCACTAAGAGCCTTCAAGTTAAGGATCCAAAGCTTGAATTGGCTCTGACTGTGGATTGGCAGTTCACTTAGACCACTGGAGAGCTGGGATTTGTTTGCTTTCAAGTTTCCTCCAAGACATATTTAACAGGCAGATGTAAACCTATATGTTCTCCTTCCAACAATTCTTGGATCTTCTTGTTCCTTGATGCCTGCACTCTTTTCCCAGGGTGTCTTTAGCAACATAATCTTTACTTTGCTAAAGGAGAAGGGCCTTTGGCTTGCATGCTTTCCCACCACCCTGTCAGTTATTACGTCTGTTTTCTTGAAATGGCTCACTCCAGCTTGTTTATTTATGATGCGTCTTGTGGTCAGCTGCAAACTTAGTTTGCAGTTTTTTGGGTAACACTTATTGTTTTCATCTAATTAAAGAATAATGCATGCCAATGGTTGAAAAATTGAAAAATACAGTGAAGTATAAAAATGGAAATTCAAATCACTTGTAATTCCGTCACCCAGAGCTAATCACTGCTAATGTTTTGAAATATTTTCTTTTAGGCTTTTTTTCTATGCATATGTATGGTGACTGATCATGTCTCCATGTCTTACTAAACAAAAACTTAAGGTCTATATAATTTCAATAGATTCTGACTTTTTAAAACAGTTTTTAACTAATGTAGGCACCTAAATCTTTGTTCACATTTTTCATTATTTCTGTAGGAATAGATTCTTGTAAAAGAAATTATGGTTTCAAGTCTATGAATATTTTTAATGACTTAATACAAATATACCAATTTAAATCTTCATGAGCATGATAATGCTAACATCATTTCACTATATCCTTGCTAAATTAATAATTCTGTACTATTAATTTCAATTTAATAATTTAGTAGGTTAAAAATAGTATATTATTATTTTACGTTCAACCTTTTGGACTACTTACTAGTGAGTTTTATAACCTTTGATAGAGAATTGAGTCCAGAAATCCTGGCCCTTATTTGTCTGCATTTAATCTTCATTTATTTACCACTGATATTGAGTTCCTGGCTCCACTAAGTAGGGTCTATGCACCGTTTTTGATCCATAAGACATGTTAACCTCCACACTACATGTTTTCTCTTCATTTAACAATCATACATTCATGAAATATTTATTGAAAAGCTACCATATTTTAGGCTTCTGAATCTAGAGATGGATGGATGAAAATTGAAGATATCTAACCTACAGAAATTCATAGTATAGAGGTAATACATACAGATAAGATGGGAAATAAAATAGAGTATTTTGATGTCACACAGTTAATAAATAGTTACTGATTGTCATTTATGTACCATAAATTATGCTAAGCAATAAGGATACCAAGAATGAACGAGATAGACATAGTTTTTTTCTTTACAAAGCCTAGATTATTGTCAGCTATACAGAACTGTATAAAGAATATTATAATGTAGTGGGGTAACTTAGAAGCCACTTAAAATAGTGGCTAAGGACCTGGCTCTGAATCCAGTCCGTCTGCATCAAATCCTGGCTCAACCACTAATTAGCTGTACTCTGTGATTATGGGCAGGTAAATTAGCCATTCTGTTCTTCAGTTTCCTCACTGAGAAAATAGAAGCAATAACAGGGTTGTTTCATAGATTCATGCAAAGCAGTTAGTACAAGACCTAGTATATAGTAAGTGCTCATACATGTTTTATTTTATTTTAGAACTATGATATGGAAAGCACAGTTTGTGCTGTTAGAGTATGTAGGAGGAGCACTTGATTTAGACTCATTGAGCAGGGGGCATCAAAGAAGTTCCTTTAGGAGGAAGAAACAGCCTGAAACCTGAAAGACGAGGAGGTAATATGGCACATTTGAAAGAGTGCCATAGATATGTGTTATGGGTGTAAGGGTGTAGCTCACATGCAGAGAGAATAATATGTGTGAAGCCTCAGAAGAAAGACAGTGAATGGCTTTCAAAAAACTAAAAGAGGTTCAGTGTGACCAGAATACAGAGTTTGAGGATCTTTCAGTTATCTGTTGTTATCCAACAACACACCTCAGAATGCAGTGGCTTTGAAATACAAAAGGCTGAATAACAACAATTCAAGTAACTGATGATTTTGCATCAGAAAGCACAGAGACTAGAAGATAGTGGAATGACATCCTTAAAGCACTGAAAGAAAAAAAAAACTATCAACCCAGAATTTAGTATCCATCAAAAATATCCCTCAGGAATGAAAACAAAGTGAAACCTTTCTCAGATAAAAGAAAATGGAGAGAATTTGTCACCAGTGGACCTGCTCTAAAATAAATGCTAAAAGAAGTTATTCAGGATGGAAGAAAATTATACCAGATACTAAAGACTTTAGGAATGAAGAAAGAGCAACAGAAATGGCAAATAGCTGGGTAAATATAATAAACTTTTTTCTCATCTTAAACTTCTTTAAAAATTTGTATAACTGTTGAAAGAAAAATTTCTAACATTGTCTGATGGGATTTTCAGTCTATGCAGATGCAATACATGTGACAACTATAACATAAAAAGTGAGAGTAAAGGAAGCTATTTGGTTGCAAGGCATCTATATTTTACTTGAAGTAGTAAAATATTAACTCTAACCATACTGTGAAAGGTTAGGCATCAATATTCTCATCTCTACAGTAACCACTAAAACAATAATACAAAAAGATATATCCAGAAAGCCAACAGAGAAATTAAAATGAATTATTGAACAGTATTCAAATAATTAAAAAGGAAGGAAAGGGGGAACACAGGAACAGAAAAACAGAGAGGACAAATAGAAAAAAAATAATAAAATGATAGGCATAAATCTAACCATATCAACAATGTCATTAAATGTAGATAGTTAAATACAATAATTAAAGGACAGAGATAGATGTTTTGTTGTTGTTAAAAAAAGACAGAACTATATGCTATCTATAAGAAATCCACTTTAAATATAATGTATATATTATAGATAGGTTAAAAGTAAAAGGATAGAAAATATATGCAAATACTAATGAAAAGAGAGCTAGAGTGAATATATTAATATCGGACAAAGTAGACTTCATAAAAAATTACCAGGGATAAAGAAGAAAATTGCATAATGAAAAAAAGTTAATTCACTGAGAAAACATAAGAGTTCTAAATGTATATATACCAAAAACAGCTTCAAAATACATGAAACAAAAACTAATAGAACTAAAAGGAGAAATGGACAAATCCATAAGTATAGGAAGCTTCAACAGTCCTTTCTCAGTAATTGATAAAGGATTAGGAAGGAAATTGACAAAAATATAGTAGACTTGAACACAACCAATGAACTTTATCTGATTGACATTTATAGAACACAAGAACAAAAACCACATTTTTTTCAACTCTATATGAACGTTCACCAAAATAGACCATATCCTGGACCACAGTGGAGAATAAAACAACCAACAACTTAACAAATTTAAAAAACTTTAAATTATACAACATATGTTATCTGATCATAAAATAATTAAAATTAAAATCAAAGATATATGGAAATTTTACAAATATTTGGAAATCAAACAACATACTTCTAAATAACCTGTGAGTGAAGAGGAAGTCTGAAGAGAAATTAGAAAACATTTTTGAGTTTAATAAAAATGGAAGTACAATATATCAAAATTTGTAAGATGCAAATAAAGTAGTGCTTCAAGGGCCATTTATAGAATTAAATACTTATTTTAGCATTTAGTATTATCATAGTATTAAATGTGTGTATTAGAAAAGAAGAACAACAAGCAATCAAAGCCTCTACCTAAAGGGACAGTAAATAGAAGATCAAATTAAACTCAAAGCAAAAAAAAGAAATGATAAGGAGCATACATTGCAATGAAATGGAAAATAAAGATAATAGAAAAAAAATGAAGCCATTATATATTTTAAAAGAGATTAATAAAAAGCTCTATCTAAATGACCAAGAAAACCCTTTTTAAAAATCGACATAAATTACCAATATCAGGAATAAAGGGGAATATCACTACAGAATCTTCATACATTAAAAGAGTAATAACAACCCTATGCCTATAAATTTGACAACTTAGATGAAATAGACCAATGCCTTGAAAAACACCAACCGCCAAAACTCACACAAAAACTGCCACTTTCCTTGGCTGCTGTTATTCTTTCTGGACCAGAAATTCCTTAAGGATTTTGACTGTGTCTCATTTATTTTTCTTATAACCAGTGATTATAGAACACATGACACAAAAGAGGTATCCAATAAATATGCATTGGAAGAATTGATGAACACTCTAATGAATTTTTCTTTGCCCAGGAGTTGATTTACAATCCGCTCTAACCTTGGGATTTCAGAGGAGGTAAGGAGTATCATTGTTAGTTTTTCATTATCATCTCTTTTTCAATATCATCAAAAGAGATGAAATCATTATCTCTTTTCATTGTCCTCTTCATGTGTTTTTGTTGCTTCTTTGGGAGCAGTTTTGAAAGTGCAGATCAGAAATTGTATGCAAGCCTATCTATGCCTGAATGTAAAAAGCTCGTTGCTGTGGTTGTGTGCTGCCAAACTAGTAGTAGACATGAAATCATTTCTTTGGCAGGAAAGAGAAGGAATATAATAGTTCTATCTGACTGCCAGCCTACCAAGATGCTAGGCACCTCATAAATGCCAAGTTAGGAAAGAAGTAGGCTGAACTGGCCAAGAGTTGGAAACATTTTTTTTTATTTTTAAATTTCAAATTTTTTTATTTTTTTATTTTTTGTAGAGGTCGGGGGTCTCATTTTGTTGTCAAGGCTGGTCTCGAACTCCTGGCTTCAAGTGATTCTCCTGCATTAGCCTCCTAAAGTGTTGGAATTACAAGCATGAACCATTATGCCTGGCTGAGTTACAAACATCTGTAGTGTTTTTGTTTGTTTTTTATGTTTTTTAGGGGGAAGAAATTGGGGGATGAACTTTTCTGAAGTACTTAGGCTAGGTAGGTTTCATCTTTGTGAGGGTTTTGTTTGTTTTTGTTTTGTTTTGTTTCGAGACAGGATCTTCCTCTGTTGTCCAGGCTGGAGTGAAATGGTGTAATCATTGTTCACCGTAGCCTTGACCTCCCAGACTCAAGTGATCCTCCCACCTTGGCCTCCCAAAGTGCTGGAATTATAGGCATAACCATTGCATTATCCTTGTATTTTTACCTTTAAAATCAGATATCTAAAGATACTGTCAAATGACAACGCACACACACAAACATACACAGATTTTAATACTTTAAATTATTCCCTTCATTCAAAGATAACCTTGAAAACAACTCTTGCCAGTTGTAAAGAAAAACATCATTTTATCCATAACAAATCAAAAGTATGTTAATGACATAAGAACATATTTTGAACATAAAATTCAGTCTGAATTTTTAAAACTCAAGTCCATAGATTCTGAGAATCCTGAAACAAGTCCATTGGTATCAAGAGAGAATTTTTTTTCTTAAAAGATAAATCTGCCAACTATGGTCCACAGGCCGAGTCCAATTCACCACTTGCTTTTTTTTTTTTGAGATGGAGTTCTGCTCTTGTTTCCCAGGCTGGAGTGTAATGGCGCAATCTCAGCTCACTGAAAACTCCGCCTCCCAGGTTCAAGCAATTCTCCTGCCTCAGCCTCCTGAGTAGCTGGGATTACAGGCACCCGCCACCACGCCTGACTAATTTTTGTATTTTTAGTAGAGATGGGGTTTCGCCATGTTGGCCAGGCTGGTCTCGAATTCCTGACCTCAGACGATCTGCCCACCTAGGCCTCCCAAAGTGCTGGGATTACAGGAGCCACTGCGCCCAGCCAAATACAATTTTATTGGAGCTCGGCCACACTCATTTGTTTATGTATTGTCTCTGGTTACTTTCAGGCTACAGAAATGAGTATGTTATGCATTGTCATGGTCATCTTCCCCAAATTAAGTGGTGATGTCTCCTAAGAAAGTAGAAAAGACTGCAGGGAAAGTTGGTGAGCCTGAAATGTTGTGTAAAGTCCATTCATCAAAAGAAAATTTGGAAGACATAAAGCGTACTAAGCAAATGACTGCATACAAATGTATGTTTATTATAATTTTGTTCTCATATGCCATGCATACAATTTTTTTCTACACATGAGACAATAGAAAAATTATTAAAGTATGTTGGTTTACATTATGCAGAAATCCTTATGGATTGCAATATGATTTCTTCATGACATATCAGAACATTGAGGTTTTAGGAAGGACTGCTAATGTATTATTATTATTCTATTTTAAAATAAGGGACTCCTGTAAGCTCCAATTATCTGAACATTTGCTATTTAACAGGTTTTTAGAAATAGGTTAAATTCAGGTAAAGAGGTATGCCTATATTATCTATCCTCTTGGAAATTGGATGCCGATCTTGTTCCTCTGTGTCAGCCTCTCCATTGCTCAATTGCCCACTGCTGCAGAAATTGCATTGTTTTGCCAGCTCCCTCACAAGAACTACAGTCCTCATCTCTGGTGGGTGGGCCTCTGCTCCCCAGGTGCCAGCTGCCTCTGCCTTTTTGTGTGGATTCCCTGGCATAGCCTACTCTTTTATTCTGCTAATTCTTCTCTCTTCCTGCTCCAAATGTGTATTCTTTGAAGCAGTGCATGCCTAGGCAGAAGTCCCATTCTTTAGACAAGTTCAAGTATGCATGCTGCCTGTCCTCAACATTTCCTTTCAGTATGGTTCTTGCATGGGCCAGGGCATGCTGTGTTTTGCCTTGGATATTTCTGATGCCCACTGCTGTACTGACCCCCACCACCTGTTGTGTGTTGCCATTCCCTCATGGTGCTATCCTGAACATGAGACTGAACTCCTTGCAGCTCCTACAGCTGTCCTCCTACCTTCATTCTTCCCAGGTGACAGCTCTGATTCTGGATCCCTCCATTTCCAGCCAATCTGTACCACCAGTTGGAATGAATAGAGCATTGCCTAATCAGGTTCTGATACATAACAGGCTGCCCTTTGAGACTTGTTTACTTCTGCTGTTCTTCGTTGGTTCCTTTTAACCTGATCTGTCCAGTAAAAAATTTTGGGTCCAGAAACAAGGATAACATGTGAATAATATGATGAGATGTGACTTGAGACTACATTTCTATAGTAACAGGTGATATGCATTGAACTTCAGTAAAGCTGACCCCAGTTATAGAGCCCAATCATACAAAATATCTATGGCAGAGGAGGCTAGAGATCTCTTCCATCTTTCTCTTCCTGCTCACTAGATGTGTGACCTCTCTTAGCCTCAGTTTCTTCTTCCATAAAGTGAGGGAGGTAACACCCACCTCAAAGGTTGTTAGGAAGATGTAAAGAACCCAACAGAGTGCCTGGACTTAATGATTGTACAATGCAAAGTAACCAGGTCTATGCCTTTTCCTGGCTCTAGAATTTTCTTTTGCAGCCATTACTTCTCACAACTGCATCAAGACCCAGGTGTCTCAAGGCCCCCCATTGTTCCAACTTGGAGTTCCAGAAATGAGACTTTGTAGCACAAAAATGTGTATGAATTAAAGCTTTTTCTTATGTAGGGAAAGACTAGCCATGTCCAACTTCATTTTGATTCCTTCATCCAAGGAGAATATTTTCTCTCTTCTCTTCTCCCTTCTGGTCCCTCACTTTTCTCAGTGTTGAATGGTCACATGGTTTGAAGCAAACACTGTATTCTAGACTTAGCTTTGCAATGTCTCCCTAACTGTCCTCGGCTTGTCCATCTTACCTTCTCAGCAAGAAAGAACTTATTGATTGTCCTTCTACATAGGAAAAAAATCATGGGTTTATGAAAAAAAAACCAGAATTAAAGTCAGAAAATCTAGTCCAGCCCAGGATCTCTTCCTTATCAGTCACATGGTCCTTTAAAGGAAATTTGCTTCTCTGTATGTCACTTTCCTCAGTTTCTGACCTTGGAGGATTGAAAAACTGTATACAACTCCCAATGACCAAGAGACAGTCCTCTAAATTTGCTTAGAGTATTGCATGGTCCTAGGAAAAGGATAAAAACTCAAATATTATTTTTAGATGAACTGAAGAAAACCTGTGATATTCTAATCTACCTGAAGTAAGTCAAGTTGAATTTCCCAGATTAATAGATTGACTGGAGATTAAAGATAAGGCCCGAGAAACATGTCAAATTCAAGGAGCCTTTCTATTCATCTCAAAAATAGTTCTGGCTCCCTTCCTTCCTGTCCACACATACCTTCTTAAACATGAGGGAAGCTTTTGGAAGTTTTATTCTTCTCTTCTTATGGTAGCTGCTCACCACTTGGTGTTTTTTCACCCTGCAGATTAAGAGGCTAGGGATGGCATGAACCAAGTAAGCCTTTTCAGTGAACTCAATGGGTGAAAATCCCATCTGCCTTTTATCCTTGCCTGAAAGAGTCCTCAAGTGACTGACCTTTCCAGAGGGGCCACATCACTCTCCCAAAACCCACGTCATTGTTCTCTAGCTTACAGCTCATTCTGCGTCCATTCTGCCTCCTTCCTCATCAATTCCTCCAGTATTTCTCCACTTACTGCACCACTGGTGGTCTGGGGTGTGCAGCCCAGATGTTTTCCCCAAGTGACCAGAAGATTACTTTTCAAGTGGCTTCACAGAGCAGATGTTCCCTTTCACCTCCCCCCTCAACCCTAGTCCCCAATTGCTGAAACCTTTCCCTTCTTGGGAGAGCACATCGTGTTGCTGCTGTGTGTTTGATCAGGAGAGTACAAGCAGGAACAAGAGAATCCCACACTGACAACTGTTTGGCAGGCGAGCTCCTGGACTTAAGTGTGTTCCTCCTCCCTTTGCTCCCATTACAGTTGTGAGCAGATGTTCGTGACTGTCCAACTGGCTGCTCTTTCTCTGGCCCCCTCGCACCAAGGCTTCTTCCCACTCCCTTGCTTCATGCTAACCACAACTTACCCAAGACTCTAGTATTTCTCTTTGCCTAGATACAACCATCACCTTTACTTCATCCAGAGCTTTGCTTGCTAAGCCTGGAAAAATCTATTAGATAAAAGACTATGCCCTTAAACCTATTTTATGCTATTATATTGTGCTAATAGTTACAGGTTGCTCCCTACTATTCACTTTATTTGTCTATTATTTTTTCTACCCCTTGCTTCACTCCCTATCCCACTTCTCACCCCAGCTCCAGCCCCTCTGCACTAGTGCAGTTCCAGCCATGTTCTCTCTCACCTCTAAGACTTCTTGAGTGACTTTTCTTCTTTCTAGAGCATTCTCCTTTCTCCCTTTCCCCCTTTCCTTGCTAATTCCTGCTGATCCTTGAAATTTCTACCTACGTATGACATCCTCTCTGACCTCTATGTGCCAATCATTGGTTCCCATAGAGCTTGACCCCAATTCAGCCCTTACTTCTCCGTATTGTAATTGTTTTTATACTTGTCTCTCCATTTTTTCATTAACTTAATTTTAAAATCTGAGCAAAAGATTTTATGGCCAAGATATCTGTATCTTGTTTGATTTTACCAGTATTAAACAAGGGTATTAGAATAGATTCCAGCATCCTAGCTCTCTACCTTCTTCTGACAGTGCTCATTAAGCATCTACTTTGTGTAAAATACTCAATTAGATCTTGGAGTCATAAAGATGAGGAAAGGATTTCTCCTGTCTTCAACTACACGAAGTTTCATACATAGACTTCCAAAGTAGTATGATGCTATTAGAGTGGTGCAGTATCCAAAATATTAGGGAAAACTGACACTTAGATAATTAAAGTAACCAACCTTGAAGTGATGGAATATGGCAAAGGAATATGGGAAAGTCAGGTTAGTATTGAAAATAAATTGAAAGTAAGAAATGGTTTGGTTTAGGGACTGACAACCTGCCTACTAGCCAAATCTAGCCAGTTGTCTATTCTGTAAATAAAGCTTTATTGGAACACAGCCATACCTATTCATTTACATACTGTGTGTGACTTCTTTCATGCTGTAATGGCAGAGTTGAGTAGTTGTGATGAACTGTATGCCATAGAAGTACGAAATATTTACTATTTGGCTTTCTACAGAGAAGGTATTTTGACCTCAGGTTTAGTGCATGAAAAATAAAAGTGGCCAAGAAAATTTTGGAAAATAATTAGAAAAGGGTGAGAAACTTCAAGCAGATTTTTAAATATATTATAGAGTTAGATAATCAAAATAGTACGATATTGATTTGGCAAAAGGCAAATAGTTCACTAGGAAGATAATAGGAAGTCCAAAATAAATTGTCTATATAGGAATTTAATATAAGATGAAGATGACATAATTTATTTAATAAAGAGTGCTATAAAAGCTGTTCACCTAGAAGACTATATTTCCATTAGATTTTTAACATTCTTCATCCACCCTTATGCTCTCTCAAATTAACAACATATCCCCTTTTTTTGCAGTCAATACGTCTTTCTTTACCATTGTTTATTTCTCATTCTTTCTGGGTTAAATTTCTTGTTTCATTATAGCCTATACTAAATCTTTCTGTTAAGGTACGTGAATAGTAAATTTTCTGTTTTTGCATATGCAAATGATTTCATTTTACTTATACTCTTGAATAATAGTTTAGCTAAATATAGAGCTCTACCTTCACATATCCCTTCCCCCCTCACTTCGAAGACATTATTTCATTGTCTTCTGACAAATTTTAGTGCTGGTAAGATGCTTATATAGACCTAATTATAGAACTTATTCATCTGTAGATAATCAATTTTTTTGGTTTTTGTAATTTTACATTTAGTTTCTTTGTCTCTAACATTCCCATGGTGTATTAAGATGGATTTTTTAAAATATTTTTTTCTAATTGTAGAAAATTCTTAGCCATTATTACATTATTACTTTGATGGTTACCTCTTGCCTATTTCTCACCTTCTCTTTTTCCTGAGCTCTTGTTAGATATTTATTTGAACTTCTCGCCCTTTGTTTCATGTATTTTAATAGCATTTACATGTTTTCCAACTCTGGGTGATTTGCTCAGACCTGTCTTCTAATTTTCTAGTACTGTTTTCAGCTATGTCTACTATGACTTTATTGTTTTACCATCCATAGGTCTGTGTGTGTTTTTCAAATTTCAGTGACATTTTCTATTTTAAAAATTTATATCTTTCAAGAGAATGCGAAGACAAG